>NW_024355205.1:8307244-8747136 GCF_902729225.1 Pteropus medius
TATTTTTAAAGTTTTTTTCAAAAATGTATTAGAAATATCTTTTTTTGTAGAAAAACTTATTGTTTTTGAATATGGACAGAGAACAGAAAATTCACAAACAGGATCTATAAAAAGTAAGTATTGAAAATTTCAAGTTAGCACATCAAAGCTGAATTAGTCAATGAATGCTTTTGAAACACTTGGTCAACTATTAATAATAATATATAATAATGATCGAATTAGATTTTTTGTACCGTATGCCCAAATATACTAAAATAAACTCTATGTGGATTAAATAGGAAACAGAAATGCTAAGGAATACATAAAAATTAAGCATATAAGCAGAAAACATAAACAAATATATTGATGGATTTAAATTTATAAAATTTAAGACATTAAAACACTCTAAACTAAAATGAAAGGCAAAAACACAACTTAGAGGAAATATTCACAACATACGAGAAAAGGTTAATATATTTAATATAAAAATCTCATGAAACTATAAGTAGAAAGATAAACATCTTAATTAAGATATAGGCAAAAGACATGGAAAAGAAATTTGCAAAAGTAAAAAGAGTAAAATTCCATTTCATGTAACTATTAAAGATTTTTTAAAATAATAAGTACTATTTTGAGAGCATGAGATCTCATATTCTGTTGAAACAACTTAATATAACCTTTCTTGGAGAATAATTTCTAAACACATTTTAAACCTAAAAAATTGTGTATAATTTTGACACAGAAATTTTGCTTATAAGACTATATTTCAAGGAAATTATCATGGTTACAATACAAAATACATGTACAAGAACATGCATTAAAACATTATTTAAAATTATGAAAATTAAAATAGTCTACATTTCTAAAAAGGGAGAATTGATTAAATAAAGCATGTTATAAACATACAATGAAATGTTTGAGAAAGATGT
Organism: Pteropus medius; assembly: GCF_902729225.1. Lineage (NCBI taxonomy): Eukaryota > Metazoa > Chordata > Mammalia > Chiroptera > Pteropodidae > Pteropus > Pteropus medius. The sequence continues at coordinate 8,308,153 of NW_024355205.1, forward strand.
AAAGATAAATATTTAATATCTGAAAATATGTCTACAACATAATTGTTTTAAATGCTAGCAAAATGTATGGTGTCATTCTCACACATATGACTGTAGAATACACACCAAAATGTAGACATGGTTACTTCTGAATGGTGGAACTATGATGACAGAATAACAACAAAATTAATTTCTCCTTTCGGCTTGTTAGAACTTTTTAAAAAAAATGTTCTTATTTCTATCTTCAACAACTTGCTTTTTAAAATTATGACATAGTTCAAACACACAAAAAGTATAAAGTATAATGTAACAAACATTCCAGAACTGAAAATTCAAGGTGCCAAGTCTTAACATTTTACTGCCAACTTTAGAAGTGTTTTTTTTTTCCTTTTCTTTTATTTTTTCTGTATTTTTTGTTGTTTTTTTTCGGATTTATTAGATTTGCACTTTAAACCATAAGGAAATAAGAGGGTCAGGAATTACTTTTCTACTTTAAATAACTTAAAAAAATTAATTATAGGAGACAACTTTCTAACATTAGACTAAAGGCCATCAGCACTGAGACCTTTTAGGAAAGGCAGATGAGGCCTAGAATCACCTAAACTTTAGGCCTGAAGGGAATTGTTAGACTGTAGTATAGGTACGTTTGACATCATCCTTCGATACACTTCCTTGATCTCATTTCTAGTTTTTTCTCTCCATGTCCACATCTGTATTTTCTGTTTATCAATCCACATAGGCTTTTACATTTTTACTATGTACATCCATTTAGTACTATATGGTACTGTTTCATATGGCCTAAATTTTTATAGAAATGGTATTATATATTTTTTTTTGCTCAATACTATGTTTTTGAGACTTTTTTCACATTAATTCCTGAAACTCTAGTTTATTTTCTTTAACGGATACATAGTGTTCTATTGTATGAATCTCTGGTAATTTATTCATTTATTCCTGTTTTGATGGACATTTAGTTCATATTTTATATGATAAATTGATATCATTTTTACAAAAATCACAAAAGTTACTGAAATTATTAAGCAGTGGTGGAAAAAATATGACCTGATGGGATTCAAAAAATATATTTGGCTGGACTATCTTGTAAGAATTATCTGATTTTGCCAACAAAATGCAAATAGCCATAGATATAGAGATGAACTCTGTTTAAACTCATAACTTAAAATTCTTTCATTTATAGCTTTAAAAAACCCTTACTCTCCAAAATACTAAGAAGAATTTAGAAAGAAAAAGCAGAAACCTATTTAAGCCTCTTTTCAATGGAAGTTTCTCGAGCAATCACATATCTGGCAAAAAAACCCCAAAAAACTTTAGCCTTTTTTAAAGGTCAACAGAATTTTAATGTATAATTCATTCAATTGACACCAAGCGACTTATTTTTCTGAACCCTAGAGTAGTACTGGTACTCATTCCTCTAACCTAGGGGCTTGACACATAATGGACGGCCAGGAAATATTTATTAACTACAATGGATTTGAATATATTGATTTTTGGCTTTGAGGGAAAGTCTGGGAGAGGGCATATTGGTGTCAAAATGTAAAAGTTTCAGAAACACTTGGGTGTTTTATAGTAAAAGGTGCGGGCAGAATAAATACTTCAAATTGGTGTTTCCTAAAAAATCTGAGATGCGTGATTATGGTAGATTTCAACAGATTTGTATTTCCCCTGCTAGCCCTTTTACTCAATACTTACTAGATGACATTAAAGCTTCAATAAAGAAGTATCAGATGGCAATATATTGGCACATAAATCAGTGCCCATTTGGAGAAATATATCTGTATATATATGTATATATACATATATGTCCATATCATTGATCATCATATGATAAATATATATCATTATATATCAGTAAATAGAAATAATTAGAAATTTTAAAAAGTTGATGTTATATTAATTCTTTAAAAGTATATAGTTTCAGTTTTATCATTTATTATTTCTTCGATGTTTACATTTATTCTTATTTTCCTCAACATACATTAATATATCTCAGCTATGTTCTCAGGTAACAACTTCTTTGTAGGTAACGCACATTTTCCCTCTCCAAACTGTCTTGTTTTATTTTCTGTTTAAATAGTCATTAAAATATAGAGGTAACTTTGAAAGGAAACAAAACTGATGTCTAAATAACTGTATAAATGGAACTACTCTTTCAAATGTGTTGGTGAAAATTCATTGCAGATAAATCTGTGGAGACATAGTACTATGTTTTATGCATTTAATTTTTATTTATTCATTTGTTCAACAATATCTTTAAATGCCTAAAATGTGACAAATTGCATAATAACTGCGCTGACTATGCTTGGTAGTCTTGAGTCCTAGGTTTTGACTCTGAAACCACAACCAATGTGCAGTTGGTGCAAAGATTAAGAATGCTGGCTCTGAAGAAGGACGCCCAGGATCGAAATTTTAGCAGGGTGACCCTGAGCACAATTGCTTCAAGCATCAGTTTCCTCATTAATAAAAGAGGATGAAATAGCACCTAGGATTGTAAGAGGATGATATGATGCAACATGTATAAAGCAGAGTGGTCAGCACAGAGAGAGCACACATTAAGTGTCTACACGGTGATGAAGTTGATAACGATGCTTATGTTGGGGGAAGCTGCACCTCTCTGGGTCTCTGTTTCCTTAGCCATAAGATGCGGAGTTGAACTAGGTTCTCTTTAAGTGTAAACAAATAATTATTTGGGAGCTTCTAGCAGAAAGCATTTGTACCTCCATTGCCTTAGAATGTACTAGGCATCCTGGGAGGCCTTTAAAGGTTAGCTGGAAGTTTAAATACACAGATAACTTTGTTCCTGAGATGTGCACAGGTGAATTTTCCATACTGTTTACTTTGCCACATCTGAGACTCATGCCAAATCCTAGCAATAGTCATACTTTCTTTAACAATGTGAAATAAAAAAGTAATCTCGGTCAGGGTTGAAGCTCATAGTCACCATTTGAAGGGACCACTAATTATATTTTTCCCACTTTCAAAAATTTAATGTCTGCCTTGTAAACATACACAGTCATACTACCAGATATGTTACTCATAGTATTTACTGAATGTGTCAGGATTTTAACACTTAAAAAATATTTGATGACCTGTTATTTTCCTATACTTTAATTTAAAATTGTTCTATTTTTGTTGTTGCCACTATAGTATTTGGGGCAGATAGTTTGTTTTAGACTATTGATTTTATTTGTTTCTTTTGCTTGACATTTTGGGTTTCAGGGTTTTATTTGTTCTGATTTTGAAACTTATTCTCAGAGCTTAGTTCTTATATGGATAGCTTGAACTCAGTTTATCTCTCAAGGGGGAAAATGCACACAAAACTGCTAAACTGCCTGCCAGCCTCTTCTCATCTGTTCTGTTTTCATTTAGAGTTTCTATAACATGTTATTTTTTCAAAGTATTTTAGCACTGTTTTAATTTGTGTTATGCCTGTGAAGTGAGAATGCCATAAATACCCGCAAAGTAGGTTAGTTTATAAAGGATCAGTAAACATCTTGATTTTTAAGAGAAAATAAAGGCCTGAACTAAAAATCTGAAATAACAAGTAAATATATTTCAATAAGTGCAGTACGAAAACAATTCTAGAGGAAGTGTTCCTTGCCACAAAGGAAGGGGGATGCTAATAACAAATGCTATTTTAGAAACAGTTTAATAGTCTCCTTTTTTAAAGATATACTTTAAAATGTATTTTATTACATGCAATAAAAAGCACAAATCTTAAGTTCATACAGCTCAATTTAATTTTGACAAATACTCTGAGCTTCCCTCTAACACACATCTTGCACAGGATCTTGACTACCTACATACATTTCTGTTTCTCCCCTCGACCTCTTTCTACATGAGTGTAAGCCCTCTGAGGGTAGGGGTTGAGCCAAGTTCATTTGCTTCTCTGTGCCCTCACTGGTAGGTGCTCAGTCAGTGGTGAATAAATTAAGTGAATAAACATTCATTAAGAGAATATTTTATACTGCCTGGCTGCTTTTCTTAGTGGCTCAGATCTGGGAAGAGATGATGAGTTTAAAGATTGATACCTGTAGCAGCTTCAGCCTGAAGTCATTGGAGGACCATCAGTCAGTTAGATCTCTTCTTTACTTTATTATTAAATTTATTAAAGTGATATTGGTTAATAAAATTATATAGGTTTTAAGTGTACAATTCAATATGTCATATTTTTATTGCAGAGTGTAATCACCTCCCGAAGTCAAATCTCTTTGGATCACCATATATTTGACCCCCTTTATCCTTTTCTACCTCCACTTCTCTACTTTCCTCTCTGGTAACCACTATACTGTTGTCTGTGTCTATGACTTTTGTTTGTTTGTTTGTTGCTTTCAGTTTTATATCCCACATATGAGTGAAATCATATGGTTCTCAACTTTTTCTCTCTGACTTATTTTGCTTAGCATGATAACCTTGAGATCCATCCATGTGGAAATAACCACAGTATCTTTCGATAGATGATTGGATAAAGATGCAGTACATATATACAATGGAATATTACTCAGTCATAAGAAAAAATGAAATAATGCTATTTATGACAACAGGTCTCTTCTTCAGTGCTGTTCAGAGCTCCTCAGTAAAAGAGAGAATCAAGTAAAAGATACAGTGTCCTGAGGCAGACTGATTCAGGAACTAAAAGCCAGTTTCAAGTATTTGGTTCTTGGAGTCAGAAGCAGAGAGGTGGTAATAATCTAATCAATTCCTCTTTGTTGACCCACTAGACCTGCACAAAGAAGGCCATTTAAGGTTCTAGCACCTAAAAATTCTTGAAAATAATGTCCTGCATCATTCAACAATTTTTAGTGAGAGCAACCTCACAAAGATCACAAACATTAAAGTAAATGTGTCTTGCTAATTGGAAACCGCATTGTGATCTGGGATAAGTATATTCCATAGTGTACTATTTTGATCAAATGTCAAGGAAAAGAAAACTAGATAAAAATAAAAAGGTATAGAGCATTCTTATGAGAATAAATCAGTCATGTATATGCTTGGAAATCACAATAGGCTAAAGACTATAATAAACAAATAGACTCAAATTTAGTGGCTTAACTATACAAGTTTTAGCTGTTACTCATGCAGAGACACCATGAGTGTTCCTGGGCCCGTGGCAATTCTGACATCTCTTCTCCAAGTGATAGCTCAGGGTCCCAGGCTCCTACCTTCTAGCACCTAGGGCCTCTGGACATTCTGCACTCAGCTAGCAGGTAAAGGGAGAGAAAGAGCTGAAGAATAATGAAATGACATACATGTCTGCTTACATACCTTTCACCAGAATTTAGTTGCTTAGCTACACTCAATTGCAAAGCAACCTAGGATATGCTGTGTGCAAAGGAAAAAAAGGAGCCAGTGGCGAAAAGTTAGCCATTTTTTTTTGGCCACAAGGCTAGTCCTATCTTTTCTCTTCCTATGAACTGTTGGGTTCGATTATTTTTAATACTTTTGGCCCACCTTCACCATTTTCCCCAACTCAAATTCCCAGACTTTGGCACCTGCCAGTCTGTTCTCTGATATTATGAGTTCAGTTTTTTTATATTCCACATCTAAGTGAGATCATACATAGTAGTTTTCTCTGTCTGATTTATCTCATTTAATATAATACCCTCAAAAGCTCCATCCATGTTGTCACAAATGGCAGTATTCTCTACTTTTTTTTCTGGCTGAATAATATTCCATTGTGTATGTGTGTGTGTATCACATTTTATATACCTCTTTATCTACATATAGACACTTGGGATGTTTCCATATGTCTTGACTATTGTAAATAATGCTGCAGTGGACATGAGGGACTATCTCATTTGAGACAGTGATTTCATTTCCTTTGGATATTTAATAAGAACTGGATTCATTGGATCGTAAAGTAGTTCTACTTACAAATTTTTGCAGAAACTCCATATTGTTTTCCAGAGTGGCTGCACCAATTTACATTTCCATCAACAGTGCATAATATTTTCCTTTTCTCCACATTCTCACCAATAATCATATCGTTTATCTTTGATGGCCATTCTAATAGGTGTGAAGTTGATAGCTCATCGTGGTTTTGACTTACATTTTCCTGATGATTAGTGATGTTGAGCACTTTTTCATGTACCTGTTGACCATCTATACATGGCTGTCCATTTTGTAATTGGATTGTTGGTTGTTGTTTTTTTTTTTTCCTTTGAGGCTTTTTTATAATTAACTTTAAATGTAAAAAGTTCAGTTCTCCAAAGAAAATATCTTCTGTTTGACAGTAACTAAAATTTTTACTTTAAGAGGAAGCCATAGCAAGTACTAGACCAGGCCACAGAAACTGGTTGAGGTTGCAGAGTGCATATGGGTACGACTTGGACCTAGTTTAGGATGCCAATTCTTGAGTTTATTCCTCAAAAAGCAAAGAAGAAGTACAAAGGCTATAAACAACGTCAGATGCGGATGGGTGGACACAGTATTTCCTGTCTCCCGTATAGAGGTTGTACAAGAGTTTGTGGTTTCAGTGACATTCATGGCGGGAGATGTCCCCAAAGCTGGAGGAGCATGAGGACTGTGAACTTATTCCCATATATTCCCAGGCAGGTCATTGCTCAGAAACAGATTTATATCTGTTCATGGCTATAAATCTACTACTTAGGAACTCTGTCACTTTATAATAATATTCAAGTCATGAGCATAAAAATTCTTTCTGTACCAGGACTGGAATAAGCTCTCTTACCTTGGCCTGAACCTTAGTACCAACGAGTTTGCCATTTATGCCTACCCTGGGCTTTTCCATGGGGAAGTCTGGTTGTGGCCTACCAAAGGTAAAAAGCCATTTTCCTAACTCCAGAGACTAGGTTTGGGAGTCTAAAAATGCTTTGCCAGTGGGGAAAGAACTTCTAGCTGACAAGATAAACTCATAGGCTTTCTTGTATCTTTATTTTTCATTAGTGTAATTTTTTTCCACCTTTTTCTTTTTCTTATTGATCTGTGGATCAATAAATAAGCAACTTCTTTTGCAATGTTATGTGCAGAAGCAAACAAATGTAGAATTCAATATGAGTATGCAGCCACCTAACTTCTTTAAATGTTGAAATAAAAGTGGTTACTACCCTTATCAATTTATTGGGATTATAGTGACATCTTGTGGCATTTAATTTTCCCTTTTAAAATTTGCCCAGGTAAATACCTAATACTTTAGTTCTTGTTAAAGAATTTAGCTTTATTAATGTAATATATCAATTTAATAATCCAGAAACTATTATTTGAAGTAGAAATGAACAAAATGAACAAAATGCATTCTACTTTATTTCATTCTAGTAAATACTTCTGAAAATTTTCAATTAGAAAAACATATTCTTTAGAAATTATCAAGATCTAGCATTTATTTTAAATTTTCTTCCATTGGTACCATTATGACATAGAAAATGCCCTGGAAATTGGTTTGTAATTTGATCCATGTGAAAACAATAAAACTAAAAATTAAAAGTCTGCTGCTATGGAAATAGTGTGTGATCATAGCTTCTATGGATTGTTAAGACCAGCTAATTAAAACGGTCTTACTGGAGGATAGAATTTTATTAAAAGAAAAAAAATTAGGGCAAAATTAAACCTCTGCCATTTGAATCTAAAAGTGATCGGCCTCTTCATGGACTGCCTCTAATTAGCATGTACCGTGTGTAAAGTGAGAATGCTATTAAGCTACATTGAGATGTAATTTAAAAAAAGACAAACTGGATTCAAGATTCCCACTCTCCCACTCTGCCCTGATCACACACACACACACATTGCAGTCATTAATGTTCACTTCTACACAGCGAATGTCAGAATTATTTCAGATGTTTTTTAGTAACCAAGTTTAGTCCACTTCAGGTACTGAAGAGTCTTTCACTGAAAATAATTGCCATGTGCAAATAGCTTGTGAATATTTGCTTTTATATCTCCTTCTTCCTCTCCGCCCTCCTTCATTTTCTCCCTCCTCTTTTTCGGAATTTGATCTTCTAAGTAACCCTTCTGATAGCCAACGATAGACATACCTTTTGGAAATTATAGGTGACAATGATTCCACTTGCTCTGTACTGTAATAAATATGATCCCTTCACAAGTCTTGCTATGAATAATATGCTATTTTCCAACTCAAGACACTGATCGTAAGATACTCCTTTGTTTTATGTACTACTAAAACAGAAAAAAGTTACTGTTAGTAAACTACTATGACACGTTGAATATAATTATTTTAAACTCATTCAAAATATTAAGTACACCTTTTAGACTTATTTAAATACATTTTATTATATATCATATTTACATATATTTTACAATTAAAATATAAGCAAATACAATGTTTTTAAAACACAGAGGCCAGCTCCAAGTCACTTTCTGTGATGTTCATGATTGCCCATACTATTTTCCTCTATGCCACTAAGAGCATTGGTGATACAGTCATGCCTAGAATGCAACTTTTGTCACTAGTACTTTCTTCTAAATTATTGACAAGTTTTGAAACTGGCACTTATCTTAAAGAAAAATCAATGAAACATTTTTGAGATAATAAACAAGGTTTACAATGCTTTTTCAAATAGTCATGATGATTCTTTCTCAAATGTTTTGTTGACTGAAAAGCCAAGGGATTACAGTTAGACAATCTTCATGCAACAATATTACTGTATGCACAGACAATGCATCTATAGTCATGACTGCTACCTTTACCACCATCGATCGCTCCATTTTTATAAATGTTAAAATGTGAAAAATGATGTGCCATAGTAGAACTGAAATATGGTCATTTTAATTAATGCTAATAGCTAGCCTTTTATGAGTGACTGCCATGTGTCAAGTACTGCTTATATTCTTCATATACATTATGTCATTTAATAATTAATATAATCCTATGAAGTGAGTGTTATTTAAATACATAGTTAAAAAATAAACAATTTGTTCCAAGAATAGGCATCTAGTAAGTGGTAGATCTGGTGTTTAAACTTGGTTCTCTGTCATTCCACAGCCCATTTTTTCCCCGTAGGTATGCGGTTATAAATATTTAAACAGAAAACACCAAAAGAAGGGGGTCATTCAATCATGTGGAAAAAGGTAATCTCTCCATCAGCAATTTTTCTTGAATAATAGACAGAGCAAAGAGCAATTGTGTGAACAAATGTCAGATTTATATATTTGTGAATTATCATAAAACTTTTGGAAAAGGAGCAAGATGAAATATTGTCTATTTGAGGAAGAGAAAAAACTGCTATATCAGCTAGAAGCTGTAATAACTGCAAAAGTAACACTTTCTGGAACGTGCCCTATCTCACAAATAACCACTTAATTATTCCAAATAAACAAAAACTGCAATTTTCAAAGAGAGGAAAAGTTCATCTATACTTAATATATAATAAAGAGTAAATTTGGACAAAGGAAAGTACATGTTTCGTTTATTTTGAACCAAAGTAGTTAATAAAAAATAAAATTAAACCTATTCTTCTGTGAAAATAGCTGTCTTCATAAGACACAGAATTTTTCCATAAGCTATGTTTATGTGCATGTAGAGTCTTCAAAATTCCCTCAAGAATAATTTCATTGGTTGATATGAAACAAAGCATCTGGACTAAGTATCGTTTTCTCTATGTTTGCATTTCTAGAAGAAAACATGAGAAATAGTTCTTTGATATTGGTCCTGGCAATAATTTTGGATATGACATCAATGCATAGGGAACAAAAGAAAAAATAACAAGTGGGACGACATCAAATTAAATAGCTCCTGCACAGCAAAGGAAACCGTCAACAAAATGAAAAGACAACCTACAGAGTAGGAGAAGATATTGGCAAACCACATATATGATAAGAGATTAAGATCTAAAATATATAGGAAGTGAAATCAGTATCTCAAACAGATATCTGTACTCCCATGTTTATTGTGAGATTATTCATAATAGCCAAGATATGGAAACAACCTAAGTGCCTATGAATGTATGAATGGATAAAGAAAATATCTATATTCCTATGTAATATATCTCTATATATCTCTATATACATATATAAACAAGCAATAGGTAAAATTTGGTGCAATCAAGTATTCCGTTTTTAAGTACTCCATAAACATGCTAATAACAAGGACTTATTTAAGGGACATCTAAATTGTATTAAATTATTTTAAGGTAAGCATTTTGAAAGGTAGAGTTCAATGTTACACTAGCTAAAAAAATGTATTTTGGGTTTTATAAAACCCACACGCTTGTCTAATAATGTTTATTCTTCCTCATAGGTTATTGATTTAGTTGACAAATAGACATATAGATACCGCAAATAGGTAATGCTTAATAAATAGTGATCCGGTGATGAAGAATATCATAAACTCAGAATAACAATACTGAATCAATTATCAGTTACCCAGTCTGTATAAATTACAAATGAAAACAAGAGGACTGTTCTATAATAACCTCAGCTTTATGAATAAACCGTACGCTTTCTGAGACTATAAGCTGTAAAAGATTCAATATTAAGTATCATATCCTTGGGTATTCATAAATTCTTTTGTGGGCCTTGCCTATAAATGCCTCTATATTTTTTAAGAATATATTTCAAGTGTTCTAATATGCCAAGGAAGTCTGTATTTTTCTACAGTATATAATAGAGGGAGGAAAGCTTTAGAGTAAAATCATTTTTTTCTCTGTTTGTATAAGTACACTCCATTTTTAATGTAGACTACTACTCCAGTTCTTCAAATCTTTCCAAGTTGTATGAAAATTACACAGATTTTCTGCTTCTGTGTATAAAAACATCAAACATGTAACTTTATGTTAAGTGTAGTTTTGCTACAAAACTGAGTCCATGGACCAACAGTGTTGGTATTACCTGGGAGTTGTTAGAAATGCAGGTGCTCAGGTCCTACCCCAGACCTACTAAATGATAGTCTTCATTGCAATCCCCAGGTAATGCCAATACATGTAAACTTCAGAAGCACTAATTTGGGATACTTCTTTGATGACCTAATTTTCTATAAATTATGTCTAAACAACTAGTATATAAGTAAATATTCTACATGTATCCTTTATTTTGGCATTATTCAAGATTTAGTGTCTAACAAAATTGCCAAAGGAATTTGTTAAAAAACAGATTTTCAAGTTTTTCCTCAGACTTTAAAATGCAGTAGGTCTGGGGTCAGGCCTGGTTTCCCCAAACCACAACTCTCTTTAACAGAGTCAAAGTTAATGATAATATCAATCCTTGTTAACAACTCCAAATCACAGCAAAATACCTAATACACAAGAAAGTTACATGCAAACTGTTTCTGTTAAATTTTGAAATGTTTCAAACTTTTTCTGAAACCATTATTCACAGAACCAGAAATTTAGTATTAAATGTGCCTAGTTCTATTCATGGAACACAATGAGAGCATTCTTTCTTTTTATTCCCCACCCCTCAAAGGAATACCATTATTTCAGCCAAAGGGTAACAAAGTAATTTACTAGAGATCTTAAGAAGTTGACACTGACCCCACTGGAATCAACTACTTCTTGTTCTAGAAAATAAGACCAATAAAGCCTGCAAAGTATTTATAACTCACCAGAGATCTCAAACACAAATGCATCCAGGAGTCATCAGGTAACCAATGAGAGAAACAAAAACGTAATACCCCAATTACAGACATTCAAGTTCAAAAGGTAAAAACTTCCCACACAGAACAAACAAGAACATCTCTGTGGACAACATTCAGCCTGTAACCTGCCAGTTTCTGGTATCTGTATCAACAGTTTTTCTTTTTCTAAAAAATTTTAAATTACAGTTGGCACATAATATTACAATAGTTTCAGGTGTATAACACAGTGATTAAAGATTCATAACTTATGAAGTAAACACCCAGATAAATCTAGTACCTCTCTGGCACTATATATATTTATTAGAATATTATTGACTATATTTTTTATGCTATACTTTACATCCTCATGACTATCTCATAATTACCAATTTGTACTTCTTAATCTTTTCCCCTCTTTCACCTGTCCCCCAAACACCCCTCCCATCTGGCAACCATCACAATGTCTTCTGTATCTATTAATTTTTGTTTTGTTTGTTTATTTTGTTCTTTAGATTCCACATGTAAGTAATACATATGGCATTTGTTTTTCTCTGTCTGACTTACTCCACTCAGCACAATACTCTCTAGGTCCATCCATGTTGTTACAGCTGGCAAGATTTCATTCTTTTTTTGTGGCTGAATAATATCCCATTGTATATATGTACCACCTCTTTTTTATCCTTTCAAATATTGATAGATAACTCAAGTTGCCTCCATATCTTGGTTACTGTAAATAATGCCGCAATGAATATGTGAATTTATATGTTCCTTTAAAATCATGTTTTGGGTTTCTTCCAATAAATAACCAGAGGTGGAATTACTGGGTCCTTTATTTCATGTTATAGCTTTTGTTTTGAAATCTGAAGCCAGCCATCAGGTGTGCCAGCTCTGGGGCCTCCTGAGAAGGGCCCCTTTGCAAGCAAACTTCAGCTTCAGACTGTGTCTTGTCTGGGGCCACCTGTCATGAGCTACCAGGCAATCTACAGATGGCCACCACCCACACTGGGAGGTGTCTCTGGAGGCGAAGTGATAAACTGAGGCCGGCTGCTGCTAGTGTTGGGTTTGGGGCTGCTCAGAAAGATGTACAGGGTACAGTGAGGCCAGATGCTGCTTGTTTGGGTTTTGTGAACCTTTGAGAGATTTTAGGAAGTTTGCAGCATGAGCCAAGACAGGCCATTTGTGTGGAAAAACCACTGAAAGTGGCTTGGGTGGGCTGCAATTTGGGTGGGGTGGGGGTATCAGGGAATCACCAGGGCTCAGATATGGTGCCTGCCTGCATCTGCAGGCTGGGAGCAGGGAGGGCTCAACTAAGATACAACAGATTCTGCCAGCACTTTCATCTGGGAAAAAGTTGCCCTTCCAGCCCTCGCCCTAAAGCCACATAAGGCAGTTCCTCCCCATATGTCCTTGGCACCCTTCAAGCTGCTGCTCCAGCACTGGAATTCAGAGGGAGTGAGTTAATCAGCAAGTAAGTCCATGTATGTACTCTTTAAGAGAAACTCCTGGGACCCCCGTAGCCCTCCATCTCACTCAGCCACAATCTCTGCTAGAAGTTATGGGATATTCTCTTCTTGGCACTAGAACCCAGGGCTGGGGAGTGTGGTGTAGGGTTGGGGCTCCTAATTCCTTTGGAGGGACCTCCATAGTGGAGACATCCCTCCCAATTTTTAACTGCCATATGCAGATGTAGGACCAGCCCAGTTCTAGTCTCCACCCCTCCTACCAGTCTTCAGGTGGCTTCCTCTGTATGTCCTTAGTTGTAAGACTTCTGTTCAGCTAGAATTTAAGCAATTACCAATGATGGTTGTTCTGTAGTTTAGTTGTAATTTTGATGTTGCCATGAGAGGAGGTGAGTACAGCATCTTCCTATTCTATCATCTTGACCTAAAATCCCAGCATTTTTTTTCTAGTTAATTCTCTGGTGACACACCAAAGGGCATTTTTTATTATTAACGTGCTAATATGGCTTATTTGGGGGCTTTTGAAAACTTGGTTCTAGTTTAGATTTTACTTGCATCAGCAAAACATGGTGATCTACCAGGCTGTAATCTACATCAGGATTGTGAAATCAAGTGGATTTTAAAAGACATGGTAAATAAACTATATCTATAATCTAATGCATTTTGCCATGAGCCATACAGAAGATGTTCAGTTTGCATTCTTTTACACTGTCTTTAGAGAAAAAACAATTAGAATTTTTGTAGAGTACCAGTCTTCATCTCACTTGTTACTGCTTGTTATATATAAGTGTATGATGTTAATTTTCTTTGGTGCTTTGATTCTACATGATTATGAAAGACTTAAGATGTCTAGAAACATAACTGTTTCCAAATTTCACCTAGAGGTATCTTTATATCACAGCTTCCAAAATGAAAAACAGAGCTGTTCACATGTTCGATACGTACTTTTATTTTAAATACCAGCACAACAAACACAATGACATGACAAGACCATCACCTCAATAATACTGATGACATTTCTTAACAAATTGGCTATAGTTTACATACACTGTTTTTATCTGGAGCTATTTTAAATATTATCTCAAGATATACTGTAAAACACAAATCTTAAATATGTACCAGTTGCAAACATAATGTGCGTAGTTACTATTTCCATTGTTATTCAAATGAAATGATTAAAGTTCCTCAAAATCATGTCCACTTATGTTCATTGTTTCAGGATGCATGACTCGTCCCATGAATAGGATTGTACCTGTTTTGGGTTGGATGTGAACAAAAGAGGGGATAAACAACAAAAAGAGATATTTATTTCCCTTCTTGCTTATAATTAGCAATGTTCTAAAAAATGAAAATTTAATAAATTAATTTCATTTAACAAATCATTTGAACATTAGAAATTATCTGATAAATAATGTGGAAAATGTTCTCAATTTTTAAAAATTATTTTTTAACCTATTAAAAAGTCTGTTCCCATAACAGACTTACCTGTTTTCCTATTCCTGATTAGAAAGAAAAATGGATGGTCGACAATAACTTGAGGATACAGCACAGCCATCCTACTAATTGCAATCATTCCTACAGTGCAGAGAAAAAGCAATTACATGTCTATAGATGTGCAGGGACTTATGAGTAATTTCTGCAAATCATCTATGTTTAATGAAAAGGAATAGTTTACAGAGAACACGATTTTGAAGACTTAAGAAAAATTATAAAGGTGCTGACATTTCTACTTGACTTTAAACACAGACACACACACGCCAAGACATGCACACACACACACACACACACACACACACACACACACACCATGACACCATACATGGTTTCCTATCTCTACCACACCAAAAATAATAGGACAATTTATTCTGCCTGTTACAGAAGTTTTAGCCTTGGTCTCAGATAAATGCTCATGGCTTTACTATAATGCCCTTTGAGTTAAGAAAGAAAGAACATCCACCCCCAAAGAAAAACTAAGAATTTCTTTATATTCTTAAATCATTACTTGTCTGAATTTATATAGCAAATCACCAGGCTTCTAGTAAGTGGCCAGAATGGCAGTGATTAAAGGGAAAATAGCAGTGAGAGATGCAATGTGTTTCCTATGGCTGGGAAACTGAATTTCCTTGAGATCCTTATTATGGATGATCGTTTTATACTTGCTGCAGGGTGATTCAATTGTCAGAAAAAGGTCACCATTACATAATGTAAGATTTTAAGCTTTCTTGATGCCTGAGACTACTGTGTTTCTATTTTCTCCTAAAAATACTTTAACTGGTGCTATACTTTTAATGGACAAATTTATGCAAAGGTAGAAATAATGCGTGCAAATATGACATGTTACATTTTATGTGGGGGTGGAAATTTGACTAAAATTCTTGATGATGAGATTGAAACAAATCCAAACAAATAAAAGGAGGGAAAAAAGGCAACAAAAAAATCATTCTCACTTAACTAGGTTAGTTAGAATGATCAAAATGACTAGGGACATTTGCCATTTTGCTTTACACATGTGATTTATGTCAATTTTTTTGAATTATTTATTTAAAATTAAAATTTTATTAGTATTATTATTACACACCATCATATACTCTTGTTTATATATGTGCTTTTAAAAAATCAAAACTTTTCTCTGACAAAATTAAAAACTAACTTCCACAAGTAATTAAGTAAGAGAAAAATGTTTAAATGGGCAGCAGGGCAATATTTAAAATATTGAAACAGGCAGCACAGCCGGAAAATCTATTCTACAGAGCTGCCAATATCCTCCTGCCTCTCATTAGAGGGAAAACAGGAGAGGGAGTCACTTTGCACGGGGCACGGGAGGAGTGAAATGCTTCGTAGTCTACTTAGAAAATTCTAGCTGGGGTCAGCATCGGCTAAACTTCTAAGTTACAGTAGAGCCAGAACAGAGTCAGTTTTTTGGCTTGGTTCTAAAAATGGCTCTGATCCCCTACCCAAGATTGCTTCAAAAATACAAATCTAGAAAAGGTAGAAGATTTTAGAAAACTTGGCACCTGAGGTGGCAGCAGCTTCAGAGCCTTCTTCATTAACCTCTATGAAGGACTTGTGAATTGCTTTGGAAAGGAAAACCTCTTTGTTATCTGCAAAAAAGAGAGATAACAGAAGCATTTCTTCAGTATCAAAGATAGGGAAGCATTTTACTCTTTAGTTAAATGGATTTTAAAAATATGACAGACATAAGATACTGATATGTGATACAAACATAACGATATAAAACATAAGAGATAATGTTGTAAGATTACATTTATGACTTGAGAGAACTATTGAAAGTGTGTATTCTGATTTGTCTTCATTTTACATTTTCTTGTTAATTTTCCCCTTCATTTTTATCAGTAATTTTCCCATTGTTTATTTCTTATATTGCCAGAAAAAGAGGAAAGTGGCTCTGTTTTAATAGCAACTTCAAATTAGTTCATAATTTAATATAAAAACATCTTACATGTGCTCTAATCTGAAATTTAAAAACACAAAAGGAAAATAGGTAGAAATACAGATATAACTAGAATAAGAAATTAAGAAATTAAAAAAATCTAATGTCTAATTATTGTGGTAATGTAAGAAACCTTGGCAAAGAAAAATAAAATTGATTTCTAAGTTGCAGAAATGTGAATATATAAAAAAAAGTT
The DNA here is from genome assembly GCF_902729225.1 of Pteropus medius. Taxonomy (NCBI): domain Eukaryota; kingdom Metazoa; phylum Chordata; class Mammalia; order Chiroptera; family Pteropodidae; genus Pteropus; species Pteropus medius. Next base: position 8,324,784 of record NW_024355205.1, read on the forward strand.
ACTTTCCATTCCAGTTAACTGATTTATATGAGTATCCTAAAGATGGAGGAAATAACACATTTTCAGTATTAGGAAGACTGTTTTCTCCTTTCCATTTATTGTCTTTCTATTTATGGTTACTTTTAAATTAACGGCTGTTATCTGCTGAATTGTGTTCTCTTAAAATACATGTGTTGAAGTCCTAACTCATAAGACTTCAGAATGTAACTGTATTTGGAGATACACTCTTAAGTTAAAATGAGGTCATTAGGGTGGGCCTTAATCCAAAGACTGGCATCTCTATAAGAAGAGGAAATTTGGACAGATAGGTAGAGAGGGAAGACCATTTGTGATGGATAATTTTATGTGTCATCTTGACTGGGCCATGGTGCCCAGATATTTGGTCAAACATATTCTGCATATCTCTGTGAAGATGTTTTCTAGATGAGAGTAACATTTAAATTGGCAAACTTTGAGTAAAGTAAGCTACCCTCATGATGGGGGTGGACTTCATCCAATCAGCTAATGGCCTTAGTAGACCAAAGACTGACCATCTCTGAGCAAGAAGAAATTCTGCCAGCCTACTGCCTTTGGACTTGAACTGAAACTTTTTCTTGCATCTCCAGCCTGCTTGCCTACTAGATTTTGGATTTGCAAAGTCTCCACACCATATGAGTCAATTCCTTAAAATAACTCTTTCTCTCCCTCTTTCCCTCTCCTTCGATATATGATTGATACATGATAGATGATAGATAGATAGATAGATGATAGATAGATAGATAGATAGATAAATAGAGATTAGATAAAGATATATAGAGTTTTCTTGTTGGTTCTGTTTCTCTAGAAAACCTTGACAACATGTGTAGTCATGGGGAGAAAGCAGCCATCTATAAGCCAAGGAAAGAGGACACAGAAGAAATTAAGCCTGAAGACTCTTTGATCTCAGACTTCCAGCCTCCAAAACTATGAGAAAATAAATGTCCATTGTTCAAGCAATCTGTGGTGGTTTGCTATGGCAGCTGGTAGCCCTAGCAAACTACACAATACAGTATCTTTTAGTCTTGGGTTTCCAATTTATTTCCAAGAATCAACAAAACAAACAAGATATCTCAGGTACAGAAAGAAAGAAAAGAAAGAAAAAAAGAAAGAAAAAGAAAGAAAGAAGGAAGGAAGGAAGGAAGGAAGGAAGGAAGGAAGGATAAAATAAAGAAAGAAGAAAGAAAAGAGAAAGAGAGAAAGAGAAAGAAGAAAGAGTTGAAAGAAAGAAAGAAAGAAAGAAAGAAAGAAAGAAAGAAAGAAAGAAAGAAAGAAAGAAAAAGAAAGAAAGAAAGCTGGAAGGGCTGTGGAATGAAGAAGGAAGGCTGAATAGCTGAAGGAAGGAAGGAAGGAAGGAAGGAAGGAAGGAAGAGGGAAAGAAAAGAAAGAAAGAAAAAGAAAAGAAAGAAAAGAAAGAAAGAAAGAAAGAAAGAAAGAAAGAAAGAAAGAAAGAAAGAAAGAAAGAAAGAAAGAAAGAAAGCAAGCAAGCAAGCAAGCAAGCAAGCAAGCAAGCACAGGAAGCAAGATGGTTTACTCAAATTTGTACCCTCCATACTTTTTTCCAATTCCAGGAGGTCTAATTCAAATTTAAGATAAATAACTTTGTTGCTGATCCCCAGCACCATTCTGTAAAAGCACAATTGATTTCCCATTAGGCTGCTCAGTAAGACTTCCTAAGCATAAGTTTTCCTTTCAAGTTTTCAAAAACACATAATTATCTTATATGGATAGGGAATGATGTTCAACATTTTTGGTGCATCTGTTGCACAGCACCTGCTTATTTTGAATGAGTCCCAAGACAACTGAGAGGCATCTCTAAATATTCTTTTAATAGGGATATTACTTCCTCAGCTCATATTTAGTATTCAGATATAAGCATTGCATTATGAAATAGTCCATTTTACATAATATGACATTTTCTTCTTGAATGCATTTTATGACTAGAAGAAAAATAAAAAGTAATAAAGATTTTACATTAAACAATTAAGTATAATTAGCTCCCTCAAAACCAGAAGACTAGTTTTTTTAACAAATAAAAGGAAAAATGTAAATTGCATTTATAACTAGCCAAATATATTTAGTTGGCAAAACAAACACATGAATTCCAAGACAGTAAAATATATCTACTATTTAGTAGTTAATTGATGCTATATTATTTTCAGACTCTGCTGCCCATTTTCATTAGTCTGACAGTTAAGGGAAGGTCATCCACCAAGAGCTAATATTATGGCCTTGAATGCAAAAGTGACAGAACCCAGTTCCTAAGGGGTGATGAGTATCCACATTGCCAGCTAAGCCCTCTTCAAATATTCTTAGGGGAGTTTTCAAAGACACCAAATGATATTTCAGCCACATCAATTAGCACAGAGGAAACCACCTTCAATAGCTCCTGAGCCTGACAAGCTGGCAGTACTAAGTACCTTGAAAGAAGGAATTTCATCCTTTCAACTCTGGCCTCTGCCCCCAAGTGTACCCTCCTTTAGTCACCTATCCTTTCATATGCTTTCATTTACCCACACAATATGGTGCTTGGAAGGTATACTGCAAGGTACTGTAGCAGAAAGATCAAGAAAGCAAGGATGCTGAGGATTCTTTCCAGAGAGCCAGTTATTCAAAAGATAATGAAATGGACAAACCTTTAACAAGATGCATGAAGTAGAAAGAGCAATTGCCCAGACAAACAATATTAAGACAAAAAAGAACATATCTAAAGATACAGAAGGAAATTTTTTTAAATCACAAAAAAATTCTATGCATAATTTTCTGCAGATAAATGTTAACCAACTTTATGAGGTATAATTTATTTACTATAAACTGTATCTCTATACAATATAGTTTGGTAAGTTCTGATAGATGTATATACCTGTGAGCCCAGCACCACAAATAAGATACAGAATATTTTCATCTCCTCCAAAAGATTCTTGTGCTTCTTTATGCAGATAACTTTGAAAATGAATAGGCTTACCATCAACTGGACACTTTTATAGAAATGTATAAATTATAAGTTGAACCAATGAAAAAAATAGATCTAAGTAATCCAGTAACCATTTAAATACTAATTGAATCAGTTGACAAAAACTTCCCCTCAAAACTAAAGACTCCAAGCCTAGATGATTTTCTGGATAATTTTAACCAAACCTTTAAAGAACAGATAGAAATTTCTGTTACAAAACCATTCTAGACTCTAGAAAAAGAATAAAAATAATCTAAGTCATCTATAGGTAGTCTTATTTTGCTATTAAAATTGAACAAGGGCAGTCTAAGTACAAAAATCATTAACTAAATCATCTATTAATATGAAAATAAAAGTTTTTCTTTTTTAAATCAGAAAATTAAACCCAGCAAGATACACAAATACTTTTTTAAAATGAATTTTAAGGGATGTCACAGTATGTCATGACATCACTGTTGAGAATAGCTCTATCAATCTTGAGTTCACATTAAACCTTCCTCTGAGATGATCTTATCAAATAAAAACCAATTTAAGCCACTGCCCTACTTAAAACCTTTTATCCCCTCTCCTTCTTGCTCTGCCTTCCATCTCTCCTTCAGAATATCACATCCTGTGTAGTGCTCATTCTGCAATAAGAGGAACTCCATGCTTCATTCGCTTAGCATTCTTCACTTCCTACACTAGGCTCCAGTTTATTTGAACTGCAATAGCCTGAACATACTGCATTTTATTGCTTCCCCAGAAACTCCCTTAATCCTTGTTGTACAGTCAGATACCTAATATACTTTTAAGGCTGAGCATCAGGCCTTTCTTGCTCTCCTCTGATTCCTATCCCCCACTAAAGTAGAACTGACTACTGTCTCCCACTGAATCCAGGATCTAATTCTATTGAAGCCTTTAATAATATATCATATTTGTATTGATCTCTCTCTTCCCGAACTGTCAACTTCCTTAAAACAAGGATTGTGTCATTCCCCTTAGTACCCCTGGCTTCTGGCATTCAGCAGGCCTAATAAATGAACTATGCTAAGTAGAGGGTATCTCCGGGTAATATGTAATTTTCCAGTATGTGACCCAGTCCACAGAAATTTATTAATTGTTGACTGAAAGGGGTCAGCTATTTCACATTGTAAGACTTTGGATGTTGTCACTCTCGAGCAGACACCATGACCACAGTTCTGTTCACAATTATAGCTATAAAGTTTATTCTTGTAATAAATAAAACATATGACATTAATCAAAAGTAAATGTTCTGGGAAAATTGATGAACAGCACCAGAGAGTGAAAGAATGCAAAGACCATACACTAAAAGATTTAAAAATCTAATCGAGCAGATGAGCAAAGGGAATGGGATCCAACAGACCTGTGTCATCATACAGATTTCAAAGACAGCAAAATAAAAATCCAATCCAATGTTCCAACTTCCAGGGGTGATTAACTGCTATGTGATGGACAGCAAAGACCTCGGGGCGCTTAACCTTCAAGAAAAACCTTATATACTCCTTTGGATTTACATGTAGAAGAAAATGTAATGAAGAAGAAATCACATCACAGATAATGAGGAAAAAAAATGCTTATTTTCTTTTGGGGCAAACTTCAAGCAGTCACATTAAAATAAAATATAAGCCAAAAGTGGTTTAATCAAGAACGTGTCTATTGTCATCAAATTTTAGAAAGGGATACAAGCAAGTTCATAGCTTCCTATGCTTGCCCTCTAATGTTGCTTATCGTCATGTAATTACGTGTCAATGAAGCCATCTTTCCTGCTAGGCCATACACTTACTGGAGGGCCCGGACCTTGCCTGTCCTATTTATCTTCTATCAATTCTTTGCACACTGCCAGGCACCAAATTTGCACTCAGATGTTTGTTGAATCAGAATGTGAGGAAAATTAAGGAGCATTATTTTACACTGATGAGCTTGTCTTAGTGGTTAGAGAAAAGTTAACTATTCTCTAAAAAAGAAAATAAATACATCAAAGGCAGACAGAGCTATCAAAAAAAAAAAAATCCATACTCTGGCCCCGAGCAGTCTTCTCTTTCTGGTTACAGCAGACATTGCTGCCAAATGACTGGTCCTACTATCCTCCGGGCAGCATGGAGCCAGGCTTTTCATACTGATAAGATGGGAACGGGGCCAGCAAATCCTATGTTCCCTAGAGAAGAGCTGGGCAATAATTCAAGCTCTTCTAAAGAAAGCAAGGCAAAATACTTAGGCATTCATTCATTCAGTCACTGAGCAAATATTTATCAAGTACCCTGTTTGTATGAGGTATTGTGCAGGGAACCAAAGGCTCTAAATATCTGTGATTAACATAATGCTGGCAGGATGGCCATCAAGCAAGTGGATGCCATTACTTCCTTTGTGGCACTGTTCCTAAACATAGCCAATTTAAATAGATTTCTGCATCAACAAGGACATGCTTAAAATAACAAAATGAAGAGAGTTCCATAACAGAACCCTGGAATACCAAAAGAGGCTCTGTACTTGAGCTGCTAAAATATTTTTAGCTTCAGTCCCACCCATTACAGAAAGGTTTCTAGAATTTGAGCTCCTTCAAGGTAGAAATAGTGTGTGTGTGTGTGTGTTTGTTTGTTTGTTTCTCTGGATAGATTTTATTATAGACCAATAAATATGCATTCATTCATTCATTCATTCATTTACTAATGTACTAAGCACCTCCAATGAGCAAAACATAGTTGATGTGCTGGGTATACCATGGTGTACTAAATAATTCCTTCCTAATGGTGGAAATCAGACATTAAATAATCAGGACAATAGAAAAGCAAGTCAAAATGACCAAAGTTTCAGAGTGTGGTAAGTGTAATTAAGAAATAAAAGAAGGTGATGTGGTGGATGGTAACTAGAACAAGGAAGAGGAGCTACTTGACGTAAGCTGTGAGGAAAAGCATGTTTGAGAATGTCCATTTGAACTGAGACCTATAGAATATAGAAAGGAGCCAGTCACAGAAAGATCTCAGGAGTGCTTCTGATGGTAGGGAAGCTAGTGCAGAGGTAGATACAAGCCAGGTGTGTTTGAGGACCCAAAATAAGGCCTGTATGGAAGAAGCATGGGGAGTGAGGAAGACTGGAAATATGAGAGATGCCCCCACACTTGGAGCAAGGCAGGACTCAGCACCATTTCCTCATGGCACGCACCCAACCAGCATCTATCCCATTCCCCACACAGTGCTGGGCTCTGAGAACAGAGAAACGTCTATGACACAGTCCCTGCTTCTGAAGAGCTCTGCGGTCAGAGACACATATGTGAACAAAAATTTCTAAGGAAAAAGTAAAATGTGTGATACCTTTGCACTATGAGAGTCTGGATGAGGCAAAGTAAATCATCTAGAAAGGGAGAGTTATCAGGGGAAGGAAGCGGTGACATTTGCGCTGGTTCTTGAAGAATAACTAGCAGGGTGAACATCAGAGAAGGGAGCAAGGGCATTCCAAGCAAAGGATTATAGATGCAAAGTGAGAGACACAGAGGAGATGACCTGAGATGCAATTGGGCTATGAGAAGGTGAAGGGTGTCAGGGGATGTGCCTTATCTTAAGAGCGTGGACCATGATGCTAGAGAGCTGGGCTTTGTCCGGAGGTAACAGAAAATGACTGCTTTGATTTTAGAAGACACATGTGGCAGCAGTTGTAAAGGGTGAATTGGATGAGCAAAAGGTTAGGGGCAGGAAGATCAAGTTTATTAACTGTTGCAATAGTTCCAGCAAGAACACAGGAACAGAAATGGAATTATGGCACTGGAAGAGAAATACAGCCCTCTGGCTTCCAGGTGCAAGGAGAAAGAGAACAAACAAGGGCAGGATGTAACAGTCAGTCCAGCATAAATCTAAGCACTTGAGTCTGACCTGGATATGGCTTTTGCTATATCTTCTTAACTCCTTTATTTTATTGGCTCCTTTATTAAAGCTCATACTTTATGCTGAAGGATTTAATGCTCACTTTCTCCTTCTCCTTACACCTTCCAAGAAGATTATCTATTAATCCAAATACTGACAGTCATTCATTTCCATTACAAAAATTGCCCTACTCTATAACAGGATCCTCATTGCAACTAGATGAACATTTTAAATCCAGCTTGAGAAGAAAATAATTCTCAGCACTCTCTAGATTCCATGTTTATTGTATGAGTCTTCACTATGTTTTATGTTAATGAAATATAGAATCAAAGCAATAGACATCAAATTGAGATGAAAAACAAATACAATAAATATAGAGCACCTCATCTTGTTCATTCATTCAGTGAGTATTAGGTGTAAAGTGGTGCTGGGTGCTTTCTATACACACATGAGGATCAATATTTGGGAAATTTAAATTCTGGCAGGGGTTATCTGATGCATAAATCATGATATTATAAGATCAGATGTGATGTGTGGCATAAGAAGTACAAAATATGTTAGAATTTAGAGTCATTATTTCTGGTTGTTGTATGCATGACAGCTTGATAAAGTTGGAGATATTAGAGCTGAGGCTCAGTTCTATAGGTATTGTGGGTGGGAGAGATTTCATTAAGATGTGAGCTGGGGAGATGTGTGGTATAGGGGGAGTGTTTGGTTTGGCTGGAACTCAAGCTGTGTATAAGGAATTAGCCAGAGTTAAGGCTAGAGGGAGCCGAGGTCTGAATGCCCTGCAGAGGGAGCCGAGGTCTGAATGCCCTGCAGTGGACAGCAGGCTGAAGGGAAGCCTTGAACAGGAACTAGAGTGATCTGAGAGTGAGTTTTAAGGTGATTAATCTTGGCAGTAGTAGATAAGTGGTAGATAAGACATTAAATGAAAGAGAAATTGAAAACCATTTAGGAGGCTATTGAAATAGTCTAGGGCAGCAGTAATGGGAGTCTGAAATGAAGCTGGATGCCATGAAATAGAAAATAAAAGAGTGGATTCAAAAGGTCTTACTTAGCAAAGAATTCTCAAGTCACTCTTTTTCCAGAAGCAGAAGAATGTGAAGCAGGATTTTTTTGTTTTTGTTTTCATTTTGGTCCACTATTAAATCACATTTGCTATTTTTGAAGGAAGATAACAATTTTATTACACAATTTAAGAATGCAGCAACATCACTATAGCATCTAATTGTTTTCTGGGTGCTTTCAAATTTATGAAATTTACTAATAATATTATTTTAAAATTGTTTCCCAGTTTTTAAGAATTTGAGTTGAAGAAATAATACATACGCAAGGTAAAATTCCAAACTGTATGCAGTGGTATATGAAACAAAAACTCCTCTCTTATGTAAGAGCCTCTGTCCCGTATTCTAAAGACAACCACTGCTATTATTTCCTAATATGTTTTTAAATATTCTATGCATTTAAAAACTTAAATATATACTTATATTCTCTTCCTTCGTTGTTGGGCCCAATATGCTCCCATTTTATTCCTTGATTTTTTTTTTCCTCTCTGATTCCACAATGCTTTCTCTAGTACAGGGTTTCTCATAGCTATTGACATTTTGAGCTATATAATTCTTTGTTGTGGGGGCTGTCCTGTGCAGTGTAGATCACACAGATGTAGAAAGCTACCCCGGCCCTCTATACCAGAGGCACTCCCCAGTTGTGACAACCAAAAGGTTTCCAGCTATTGCCAAATGTCCTCTGGAAGGCATAATTGTCCTGGCTGAGAACCACTGTGCCAATAAAACATTTCCATCGTTCTTTTTTTATTAAATCCAGGTATTTATGTCATTCTCCCCATAAGTCTGTAAAGTTCTTTAGAGAAAGTATGATAAGTATGATATTTTAATCATTTCTTTATTTTTACAACATAGAACTTTGTTCCCACTAACTGCCCCTCAACGAGTTGTGAAATGAAAAAAAGAGACATAGCATTGAGTATAATTTATGTTGTATATCTGAAACACTATGAAATTCTCATTAAAACAGAAAGTAATAACCAAACAATACATGCTAATATCTTTCCTGGGTACTTGTGGGAGATTACTAAGTGTCATAGACACTTTAATCATATTTGGAGAGACAAAAACTAGACATGTGAAAGGGATACCAACCATCTAAGGCAGAATAGATGGTGCTCAAGTAAATGATGCAGGGAATAAATGATATTGAATTTAGAGGAAGCATAGAGGCAAGTATTATAGTTGTATTACTAGATAGCTTTTGAATGAATGATTCATACATTAGTGTGTGTGTGTGTGTGTGTGTGTGAGAGAGAGAGAGAGAGAGAGAGAGAAAGAATGAGAGGGAGGGAGGAGAATAAAGAAGTGTTAGTTGGGGTGCCTGGCATGCTGGGGCTACCAAGACTGGCAAAACTAAGAATTTAAGAATCAAAGAATTCTCACTGAAAGCTTGAGAGGTTGGATTTAGATCTTTCATCATGTTATCCTGAAGACCTGAATTGGGTAATGTTTGAGGACGGCCAATCCTTATTCCTATTGATGTTTTAAGAAGTAAATGGTCCAAGAAATGTAATGTATAAGGTGGTCGCAGGGAAACCTCTTCTCTCCTTACCTCCCTCATTTTATCTTTTAATGGACATCTACTCTGTGCCAATTATGTGTCAGCCCGTGCCAGGTACTGGAAATGCAGCTGGGAGCAGGACACTGAGAAGGATGAAATCGTGATGGAGGTTTGATCAAACAAACAGAGACTTCGCATATAGACTATACAAACTCTGAAAGATCCTACTGTATGATTTCTAGTCTCCAAACCATCTGCATTCAAAATATATATGTTCTATTGTCTCTGTACATAGTAAAAGCAATTAAATAGCACCTGAAAAACCTTCTAGATATGTAAAAAATATTAAGCTACAATGACCACAATAATTGATTTGCCACTGCAGTGCTACTCCCTGAGGACTGAAAAGCAGCAAATAGTCTCTGTGTGTAAAATAACTGACTACATGTTTGGGTGAGACAGTAAGGAATGAATCTCTAATCAAACTGAAAATAGATCCATGGTAAGAAAGCAGAATGTAATTATCCAGTTGGAATTTGGCCAGCATGGTAGACAGATTCTCACAGTTCCTAAAAAAGGGAGTACAGAAACTAAATTATACTTTGCTTGAGCCATGAATGTATTTCTGACTCATATATAAAGGTACACATTACCTTTGGAATCTCTACCAGTCTTACTTTATTGACTATCTCACTGAAGAGTTCAAAGCCTTAGTTGTCTGATGTGAGTCATGAAAATATTTATTCAGGGAAAATTTATTTCTTAGTGTGGACAGGAACATTTATAGAGTAGGCATTTAGAATAGCTCTCCTCATGTTTTGTGATGTAAGCTCTCGAAATGAGGGGTGGAAGTTGTGGTATCAAGTACATCAGTATCATCTCATTGCTGGAAGCTGAGTGCTGCTTAGAAAACAATCTGCTCAGTCATAAATCTGGTAGGATGAGGCCTTTTTTGATTGTAGATGCTTTGAGAATTTATTGAAAGCTATGACCATGCTACCTCCACCCTGTCTGTCTGTCTCTTTCATTTGTGTCTGTGTACACACACCCCTATATGCAATTTTAGAGATGGCAGCATCCATGTCCCTGAATTCAGTCTATGAGCCCTCAAAATCCCAGTTTACAAGCTATCATTTGGTCAGTCTGATTTTCTATAGGCTGCTATTTTAGGTGAGGAAAACTAAATTCTCTCCTGTAACTCATGAACTGCTAAGGAATCTTCTATCACCTCAGCTCTCTCTAGCTGGAGAATTGGATTCAATAAATTGCATATAAAGAGGCCTTACATGTTGAGTTTCTTTTATCTTGATATATATTTGACTTTATCTCTTCAAAAAACAGTTCATTTTCTGGGTTCTATAAAAATGATAGAAAATAATCATTATGTAAGCTGACTGAGCCTTAAACTCACAGGTACATTACATCAATGACAAATGTCTTGGGGTTAGCTGTTTAAAAATATTTCCAAAACGATTTTACATATTCTAAGCACTTCAATGCTACTAATATATTATAATTTTTACCCTGAACAAATTGGGGCATCTGAATCAAATAATTTAACTGAATTGTTTTTCTTGCAGCATTTAAAATAAATTACTCAACACCCATATGCCAGGTATATTTTGAAAGTACTTCTTCAAAACCACTGCTTTTTTACTGAAGACTTAGAATAATATTTATATCATCTCAACAGGTATTCTTTTAAAGAGTGCCTAGTTCTCATAGCATCCTCCCTTCCTTCTTCTTTTCCTATATGATTTATTGTAACCTGACATATTGAGATATTCAATTAACACATTTACTGATTATCTACAAGGCATGGTGGGATAGAGAGTTAAAATATGTATAAGACAGGTCTGGAGAATATAATCTAATACCGAAGATAAGACATGAACCAGAATAATATAAGCTTAATGTTATGACTGTATTTATAGTTTCTCTTGTAGGAGTTAAATATATTTGTTATATTTAAGTGGCAAATGATAACTATGTTTTACCTTAGAAATCCATAAAAAATAGAAGATTCAACATCATCACTTTTAAAAGCTTTTATGGAATAACATTTTTTAAAATTGGTGTTTATTTCCTACCAGATAAAGCTGTCAAATTTGCATTTTTGATGAAAACTTCAGTTATTCCAAGAGTCTTCAAAACATGTTTTAAATCAATTTCCTGTTCCACTGTGAACCTGGAGAACACATAGGGAAAAAAATTTGTAGTTATAACATTTTCAATGAATTTAGTTACAGCATCTTGTTACCTGGGACAAGAATAAAATGTTAGATATGCTGATTTTAAAAGTCTGTTTTATAGAGGATAAATTATGCTAAAACTGGCTTTTGACTACAAGTAGTATTTGATTGTGCTTGTAAAAAGAGGGGAAATCAAAGGAATGATATGACAGTACTAAATTAAGTAGGAAAAATATATAAAATGGACACAAAATCATAATATATGGTGGAGTAAATAAGATTTGAGATCAAGAATCATTACCACAGTACTTTGTAAAACTTGTAAATTGATAGCTTTCAAAATCTTTTGACCTAGTCATATATTTGATTTTTTAAGCTGGTAATGATTAATCATATATTCACTCAAGTTATTTCATTCTCTTCTTAGTATCCTGGTTAACTTTCCACTCTATGGAAAGGAGTATTTAAGAAATTTTGCTGCACAATTACTATGACCAACATTTTAACTCCATACAACTCAAACAACGGAAACATAAAAACTATCACATTAAAATATATATATATATATATATATATATATATATATATATATATATATATATATATATATATATTCATGGTTATATTAACCTCTAGAATATAAGCCTGTTCTTGCGACAGCAGATGCTATCACTAACAAAAAAACTGTTAATCAATGAAAGTAAGTTGAATATTACATCTTAAAAATGATGCACTTTTATAATTATAGTAGTTTTTTTAAAATAAAATAGTAAATCTTTATTTTTTGTCCTAATGGACTTTGAAAATTATTATATGTAAATGTGCCTCACTTTTGTAAGAAGAAATAAAAGAGTATTTAAAACCTTAAATAAAAATAACTACAGTGGCTATAAAAAGAATCTTAATTTTAAAAAATGGCATCGACGGAAAGCCAGATTGTTCCTAAATGGAATATCTCCCAAAGTAATGAATTATACCACCCATCTTTCTAGTAAAGGTATGGAACAAACATGGCTGCATTAACAAACACATGCATTTTTTAAAAGCAAAAGGTTTTTTACTTTTTATAAAAAGTGAAAACAACTGGCTAGAACTAATTGTTTCCTTTTTTGCTAAGATGTTGCCTTCTGATCATTACAGATCATAAATTTTTAGGCAATGGCTGTGTTGTTAAAAGAGCTAAGTCAGTGATAGTCACTAAACGTTATATTAGCATAATTTCTGACATCTGGCTTTTAAAGAATGACAAGGGAATGATTGCTATAAATAAGCTCAGACACCAAGAGAAACAATCAGGGGAAAATAGTTTTAGTGGGTTCATGTTTATGGAAAAATATGACCAACAGATGAGGAAATGGATAGCAAACATAGCAAGTACTAAATTTTACCTACATCTCACACTTTAACTTAGACTTTACATTGTTTATTTTGTTTTCTATAAAAAGCAGATATTGATTATGAAATTAGAAATGGGAGATCAGCAGGAAAATATGGAATGTCTTGGAGAATACATTCAATGGCTTGATTAAGGTGTTTTTGTATGTACTTTATTATTGTACTTTATTATTATTATTGTTAATTTATTTTTTGGTCACTAATATGGAGCTTACTACATACCAGGAACTGTTCCAAGAGTAGGAAAAAAAAAACCAGATTGATTTAATAAACATCACAGCCTTTTGAGGCAGGTATTATAATTATCCTTAGTTAATAGAAGAAGAAACTGAGGGACATAAAGATGAAATAATAACTTGAGGAGGTAAAATAGCTAATAAGTGACAGAATAGGGATATGGGTCCGTGTAGTATGATGTATATGCTAATCTACCTAAACTAAGAAAATAAAGGAAGATATCAGTAGGGGATTCTTTTTACTTATTAAAAGCAATTTGGTTTGTTTCATACTGGTCGTTTAGGTGCGAATGGATTAAACTTGGGCACATTCCTTAATTTCTGAACTTCAGTTTTGGCATATGGAAAATAGTGATAATAATACCCACTTCATACTATTGTTGAGGGGATTAAATAAGATTTCTAAAAGTCTTAGGCATGAAGTAAAGGGAAGACACTGTTAATAGTGCTTATTATATTGCAGTTATGTATAACATTCACATTATTATAGACTGTAAGGTGCTATATATTTGCATATCAGTAGCAGTGGAGTAATTTAATTAAATAGCTGCATTAATCCCTGCTACTTTAACCGTAAGCTAGTCAAATCTAGTGTCTTTTTCTTTTCAATATTTGTAGCATCTGGAACGGGACAAAACATAAAGTCTGAAGTGAAGTAAAAGCTAAGTATCAATGATAGTGTTTGTTATGTTAGACAGGACGTAAACAATTTCCACTTATTCATTCCTAGTCTTTTTTTATGTACCAAACTATTGAAAAATAGCTAGCACCATTACTATCGCTTTCCTCTTAATATAGACTATATTAATATAAATGATCATTATTATCTCCCATATACTGAGTGCTCACTATGTCCCAGGCACTATGTAAATTATCTCATTTAATCATCTCTATGATACTATCACATATTCCTATGAGATAGGTATTACCTCTATTCCACAAAAGAACAACTGAAGTTCAAAAAAGCTAAGCAACTTGTAGTCACACAGCTAGTAGGTGGTAGAATAAAGACATGAACTAAAGTCTTTCTGACTGCAAAGCCACGCCTCCCCCACCCCCACCCCCCTTATCCCCGCCCTCAATACTAATCACTATAATTCTAACAATGGTTTATTTGAAAACAAACTACAGGCAGATTTTATGTTTCACCTACTGAATTAAAAAAAAAAAAGGCCACAACACTGCTTTTTTTAAACCCCAAAGCATTCCTGCTTTAATAAAGACATACAATGTGATCATGTATTTTCAACTTTTTATCTGAATAAGTTGAAGAGGTATGTAGAGGGCAGGAGCATTGGAGAGAGACTAGGTAGATGTGTGGAGCAAAAGTTAGAAAATTTCCTTTAAGGAAATTTATAAAATTTATAAGCCATTAAGAAACCAAGTAAAACCTTTGTTGAAAAACCTAATAAAAAACGTTCATGCTAAAGAACAAAATCTGATGGCTTGTGGATTTGTTTTCTTTTACAAACATGAAACTGAAGTGATTTATTAGTAGACAATTGTTTCAAAATAACAGCATTCTTTCTGTTTACAAAACAGAGAACCATTTTGTATCCTTTGATTTCTAGCACTCTGATCACAAATCATAAATCCGAGACTACAAAAGCAGAGTGGAAGATACTACAGCCTGGTACCTCTGCCTTCCAAGTATTACGATATTTGATTTTGATTTTAGAAAATTCTTCTTATACCTAAGATGTTACAGCCTGGTACCTCTGCCTTCCATGTATTAAGATATTTGATTTTGATTTTAGAAAATACTTCTTATACCTAAGATGTATCAGTAAAGACTAACATGCCAGAGTATATAACTAAGAGGTTAATGTTCATCACAACCAGGTTTAAAATAATCCTATCTACAGAAAAGTATATATAAAAGTACTCCTAGATTAACACAAGATAAATACTAGGACTTAAAATATACATTGTAAAATAAACAATAATAGTAATAACAGATAACACTTAAATGATGCTTACTCTGTGCCAGGTATTATTTTGAAGTGCTTTTTAGATTATATATATTTTATATGTTAGCCAAACTATTTTTGCCACCATGGATAAATTGGAAGAATATCCGACAATCTCATTTAAATCTAAGAGATGTTGATTGTGCGTAAACCTTGAGGTATTTCACTAGATTTGGTTATATCATATAGGTATAGCAATCTTATTCTCTCCTGAATATATTCTTATATTTTGTATGAAAATACAATTTCAATTCAGCTTCTGATTCCTGTAGGATTTATTGTTCAGGGAGAAAAAATAACAAAAATACAAAAGTCATTGACCCTTGTCCCTCTCCTCCCCATGCTCTATTCTTCTTAATGAAAGCATTTTAAAGCTATTTGTATAAAATCTAGTACAATAGAAAGTAAAATTACCTGTCAAGCAAGACAAGAATTGGTCAAATTACAGAAATGTGAAGTTGCCATTTTCAGGTAATAATCGCCATATAAATAAAACTTTACAAATCATTTAAGATAGACACTGAGTAAACCTAGAACACAACTATTATACCATTTTTACCTTTGCTAAAATTAGGTTACATAAATCATTACCCTCAATGAAAATTTTGTGGATCCTAATGCTGTAAAATGAAGGGGGGGGCGCGCGGGATAGCTTCCCATTGATTATTACTGACACACAAGTACTTGAAAACAGTCAATCTCTTGAAAAGGGAAACCAAATTTATCTTATCTAGCTTTTAGCCTCCCTCTCTATGCATTAGCCATACAGAGGCAAAGTTCATGCAACTCCTAGGGAAATGGACACATGGTAATTAATGGTGCCTAGTTTAGTAACAGGCATTAATATGAGCAAGCAAGCTAAGCTATTTCATAATTGAAAAGTATCTCTTAGAATATGAAAAATTAATTTTATTCTGCTGCAACGTTCATTTTCTCAGTGGATAAGACCTGGAGGCCACATCTTCTAGTGAATGTGATCCTTATTAAGCATTCATTTAGAATTCTGTTAAAATACTCCTAAATCACTTTGCATTTTCACAGAATTGGAGCATTTGGAGATGCTGCACTTAATGCATAATATTTAATAAGGGAATATTAATACTGTACTGAATTTTTCATATTATCAAAAGGAATTCATTACAAATGCAAGGGAAATACAAAAAATAATGATAAAAGGTCCCTGGATGACAGTTTAGATCTGATATAGTTATTTAAATTTAACTGCTAAGGTTTAAAAGAAAATTCTTTTAGAATTAAGATACATTGTCTATATATTAAGTATGTAGATGTCAATTATATATTTAAAAAAAAAGTCTTTGCTTTATTTGTTACAGTCATTAGCTACCTCTCCTCGAAAATAGACTTATAGTGGAATCTTTCTATATAAATGTATTATAATGGAAAGTTATACAAGCTTAATATTTTAGCCAAAAAGAAAAAAATAAACCATTTAGAGTATAATTATCTTAACTTTTGTATGTAGACTGAGAAATGCATGTCTATATATTATGTATAGTTATATATTATGGCTATGTAACACTAATATAACACATATATATATTATGTCAAAACCATCAACAGTTCCAAATAGATCTCCATTAATGTAAGCAAATTTTTTGGAAAAATAAGCATTTATATAAGATGTAATTTTTAAATGTTAATGTCTAAAATTAGAATATAAATAAGTTTTAGCAATTCCATTAATACTAATGTCTTATTTATCATCTTTCAAAGTTCATATTAATTAATAGTCTTTGTATAATTTTTCTTAATGTGGAATGACTGTTAGAACTGTACTTCCACACACACGTTTATCTGTTGTTTATTTGTGTCTTGTTTTTAGCTCAGAATTTACACACTATATTTATAAACTTGTTTGTGTTTACTGGTCTAGCTCCCCTATAAGGTTTTAAGATATTCAAGGAAGAATAAATATATTCGTAGGATTTGGTTTTGCATACTTATCACGTCTCTATTATGGGGGAGAGATCTGACTCTGAAAGAAATTACAGAAGAAAAGCAAGACCTATAAAAGATTAATTTCATTGTGGGTGGTAACATAAATGCATTGTCATAATAGGGAGGTGCGTAAGTTGAGGCCAAAATGAGAATCACCTGCTCCATCAGGGGATTCATGAAAGGCTTCCTAGAATTGGTGCCAAAGCTATACCCTAAAGTCTAAGTAAATAAATCTGGCAAAGTAATGTGAGGAAGGCATTTTAGGCCAATGCAAAAAACATACATAGAGACCCAGGGGCATAAAAAGAGTATGATGTCTGTGGCATAATTATATGTACACAGATAGTACATGCTACAAAATGTCTGATGTGCTATATGACCAGAGGTAGGGTTGAGGAAGAGAATGGTAGTCAGAACATCAAGGCTCTGCATGGATTATATATTTTTCAGCCACAGGGAAAATTTTAAGCTTTTTCCTGCTTATTAATGGTTGCACCTAGCACAATGACTTGCTTGCACTTTTCCCAACAAAGTCAGAGATTATTTTTCCAGCTATAATCAACTTTAAATATTAATGAAATACAGAAGACTGTCAATGTAAATGATATCAAGAGCCAATCTGTTGGAAAATCTTCTAAAATGAAACTAAGGGTATTGATTCATAACTGAAATGAGGTCTTGGTAAATAGTACAGAATGAATCAATAAGTGAGCCTGTGTCTCTGGGAAGGACCATGTGAGTATAAAAGAGTATTAAAAAGAGGAGAAGAAGGAGGAAGGGGAGAATGGGGAGGGGAGGAGGAAAGGGAGAAGGAGAAGGAGGAGAAAGAGAAGGAAGAGAGGAAAGAGGAGCAAGAGGAAGAGAAGACTAGCACAAGACTTCAAATTCAAAAATAGTGGCAAGAGTTTTTCTGGGTCAGAACCTTCATTGATATCCTTCTCTCCATGTCATCCAAGGAAGTCTCACCTGGGCAGGTACACTTCCACTTTTTGTTTCTTCACTGAATTTGCCCATTCTTCAATCAGCTGTACTTTGACCAATGGCTCCAGAGTGGCCAGTGGAACTTCCTGTCTGGACAATACCAGCATCATACTTATCTCATCTCCCTCATATGGTATTTCCAGGACTTGGTAGATACCACCAGCTTCATTGGAGCCATCACTAAATTCCCCTGAAAAGAAAAGAAATGGGATAAAAGGCCCAAATCAAACCTTAAATAAAAGGTTTAAATTTGTTATAACTTTTTTTCAAAATAGTGTATAGAAGAAATTTAGGCATCTGAGAAAAAGAAGGTTTATTTAAAAATAGACCTTGAAATTCAAGTGAATTCTCAGCCCTGCAGAATTTATTTTATTTTAGAATCCCCAGAATTATTTCGCATTTGTAATAACATGTTCTTTAGATTTACTCATTCATTTTTAAATGATACTACAAATGAATATAGACTTAAAGGATGTTATTAGAAACAATGAAAAGTTCTGGTTAGAAAATAAAGTCCTGGATCTAAGTTGGATATAAATCACATTTAGCAATATCCACCTGATTTCTAAGAGCGGCAAAATTGCCCATGTAATACTTGGTACTCTATTAATACCACAGATAAAAATTTTGAAGCAAAGGTAGCACAGCCAAAATGAAATCTATTGTGTTCTACAATAGTTATCTAGTATAGTTGTGGTGATTACGATCTTCAAATTAGGTAATTAGGTAAATTAGATAATTGGCTTTGTGTGCTATGAACTTAGCTAAATTGACTAGGCTTTCAAAAAAATTAAAAAGTCTTTAAAACAAATGTTCCTGTTACTACTTTAAAATTTCCGCCATTAAAAAAAAGTAATGAATATTTTTTGTTATGAATATTTTCCTATAATTGATCTAGATCTTTCACAATATACACATCACATTAAATATTTTGGTTCTCAAATAAATTGGTGTTTCCTTTTCTTATTTTAACTGTTAATTTGATTAACTTTGATTATAATCTTTAATTTTACAATGCATTTTTAAATAGAAAAAACTACTAACATATACTTAGCTTATAATTACATTTCTGCTTATGACAACAAACTATTACAGTTCAATATAGTGTATAGGAAGGATTAACACCCAAAACTTCTGAAAAGTTCAATGAAACATTTTTGAAAATAATGCCAAGGTTATTGAGTGGTATCACAAATTATAGACCCTCAATAAATGAAACTATGAATGAATAATTATATCTGACCATACATATGCAAATCTGAAAGCAAAATTTTAAAGAAATAATTGTAATTCAAAAAGTTGTGAGGAATCCAAATCAAGAGCTGGGTAGAACATATGGTTCAATGAAAACCACCCCAAAGCCAATGACTTTTTATAGTAACTCAGTGTACTTATACACGGTCAGGTATTTTCATATGAATAAAGCCACTCTGCAGGTGTGATTAAATTTATAAATTAAAGAAATATATTGGAAAGCTGTCAACGCACATAATATTCATTCAGGATCTAATTAGAGGCCTTTAAAAATGGAGCCAAGGAAGTTATAGCCCAAACTAGATTGACAAGAAATTTAAGTAATGAATATTTCATGTTCTTTCTTAGAAATTTGTTGATATATTGCAAGGAGAGAGAAATATAAGCCAAAATGTCTTACCATAATAAAATTCTCCTTGTTGATACATCATTGGAATTTGGACTTCACTTTCATCATCTTTAGTGAAGGAAAAGGTTCTAGTGTTTTCTGGTCTAAATTGTGACTTCCAGTTCCCCTTGAAATAGACAGCATTGATGAGGGCCAAATGAGTGACAGTGTCAAAATCCCTTGGGGATACCAAATCTTTCAACAAACCTATTCAAGAAAAATAAATGAATGAAAATTCAAATTAAATTGGAAGGTGAAAGGGAACCATCTGATAGAGTGATCCAGAAAAACTACTATTATCAAATTTACAATATAAATTAAAAAGATCTTACTTTCAAAGGAAAAGTTATACATACACACATAATTATAGATTAAAGGCATCTTAGATACCCACACTACCTAAAATAACACTAGTAGCATCTTGAAAGTTGAACAAACTATATAACCACATACAACAGACTCTCAGGGTTCACCCCTTTCTAGTGCAATGATTTATATAAAACTCTTAACACAGAGTAAGCACTCAAACTATTCTAAGTTTATACTTGAACAATGTTACATGATTAAAATGCTATCCAATTCAAAATCCCCCCCCCATGTATACTAGATATCTTTCTACCAAATATAACAACTGTTTTGATTAGATGAAAACAGATTAATGAAAGCTAATCTAACTCATGATGCCTTATCTTCTATCATTTGAAAAGTTCCTTTCCAAATCTATTTTGATTGTTAAATGTTTAAAAAGAGTTTGGAAACAGTTTTTAATAATTCAATCTATTCCAGGTAGATGATTATTTTTTATTTATTCTTTGAATGCTAAAAAAAAAAAAAAAAAAAGGTAAGTTTCCTTTATCCTACATTCCAATCTCATAGTTAAAAAAGTGATCTTGTGAAAATGATTATAGTGGAACATCATCTCACAGTGAAAATGACAGGACAATATTTTGCTCTGTATTCTCTTATTAATCATAGTACTTCTGTAGCTGCTTAAGAAAGTACTTCAGCATTTTGAAGATTATAGGACATAAGATTTTCTTGTTCCTGTTGTTCTAACATAAAACTTATTAGATTAAATTAATATTATTTTGGGAGTCTGACAATATAAATTAATTTAATGAACTGTTGAAGTAATCTACTTTCAATTCGGTCTCATTTTCTAGATTCTAATTTTAATTACTTTTGTGGTAAAATTGGAAAATAAAATGATAAAATACGAAACATTTGGAAAACTTAAATACATTTAAAACTTATGAATTCGAAATAAAATTTAAAATTAATGCATCTTTCTAATTTCTCTCCATTTAATTGCCTTAAAATGGGCTACTCTTTTTTAAAGGAAGCCTATACAATTTTTTGATTACCAGTCAAGTTCTGTGGTTTAAAAGCCAACAAATATTTACACTCTGACTTTTAATTCTTATTCTGTTTTAATTATAAGAGCCACCAACTGCCATTTTAATTAGTGTCTAATTTATCAAATAATTAGCTCAAGCAAGATTCCATATAGTAACTAAAATTACTATACAGAAGAAACTTATCAACTGGAGAGCAGACTAGTTTATCAGTGCCAAAATTCAATACATACCAAAAGAGTTAACTGCTTTATCAAATGTTTATTCATAAACAATGCTTCTAAAAAGACTTTAAGCTATACAAAATAATTATTAGCTACTCAACTAAATGCTATCCAACATTCAACATGCAAAAGGAATGTGGGGACAAATAATTTCAGAAGTTAGAGAGAATTAAACCTAAGCTATTCAAGAAAGCAAAGAACCAAATGACATACTATTTGTGTTATTCTCCACCCACTTATTGATGTGGTTGGCCACAGCAATATTTTGACTGAAGTCCACATGATTTACTTCTGCATTAAAATATTTTTTCATCATTTGCAAAAACTCATCATTGACATGAAATCCATTTTGCACGAAGAGGGAATTGGCAATTTTCATCACATACTGGCTCTCTTCAGCAGTTACCATGTTAGAAAAATCCTTCATGAAAGAAAATTCTTCACCTGCAAAATGACAAAGAATAAGTTCATTACTGGAACAAACACAGCGAAAGATCCAGGAAGGTGAAGAAGCAGTAAAAACACAGCATGGGGATGAATAGAAAAGAGGCCCAAGGGGAGAGCACTAGCTTATTCCCCAGAGTGACATGGTGAGGAGGTTCTAATATTTAGGCAATTTCCAGATAATATAATTTTAACTTTTTTGTAGCTTAATATTATCGACTGATATTATTTTTCATTTTAATTGATATATTGGTAAAATCTATAAAGAGTTTTGGGTTTTCCTTCAAAGTACTTAGGTTACTTTCATTAAATTAGTCTTATTTTATGTTTATCAGGAATAAGAATTAAGTTCAATTATCTAGTTTAAAAATCAAATTATCTAAATTTATTTTTACTAGACATTTTTAACCTTATAACTAGAAAATCTATTAGAGATTGTATTAGTTCTTAACTTTTTAGAGTTAATTCACATGTATATTAGAAACATTAAAACAGAAATCTTTTATCATGTCAAAGTGACTACAAGATATCTTTAGGCTTAAAATTTTCTCCAATACATATAATTTCATAGTTGCACAACATTAAAAAAATTTTTTGATGCTATTTAAACAATGAAGACATAGTTGATTTTAAGGAAAAATTTCTGATATTCTTAGAGAATCATGTTGCTTTTCATTGTAGCACTAATCACAGTTGTAATTTTTCATTTGTTTGTGTGATAATTGATTGATTAATGTATGTCTCTCCCTCTAGACTAGAAACTCCATCAGGGCAAGAACCATGTTTGCTTTTGTTTACCACAGCGAAGTTTATTTAAATAATAATAATAAAATAATAAATAATAAAAATAATACATTTTTCATAGATTAACTCAGCCAGGGATAAAACAGGAATTAACACCTTTCCTGGGTTTCCTAATGCTTCTCCAAGCCATACCATTTCAATAAGATTACTTTCTCACCCTCTGTCAATAATGCTGCCTCTGGCAGAAGACAACATAACTGAGTTGAAAGTTAAAGTCAAAGCATCCTGAGAAATCAAACTGAAGCACACTTACCGTTTTTCAGACTGTCATATCCCATTGAATGACGGATTTCTTTCAGGGTAGAGCCTTGGGCCCCAAGTTCCATCATTCCCATTGCAAGGGTGATGCTTAATGGAGAGAAAAGAATATTTTCATCTTCCCCAGTGGCTCGAAGATGATTATACATATTCACTGACAACTCAGTGATGGTTTCATCAGGGGAAGTGGCCCCTAAAGCCAAACTTTGCAGAACCAGCAAAGAGAGGAGTCCAAGAAAAGCCATGTTGGAATAGTTTCAAGCCTGGAAAACAATAATTTGCATATTAATTTTTAACTGCCCCAGAGAAACTGAGTGAACAGTGAAACATATATGTATACAAGGATATATATACATATATATATACATATGAATTATTTCTTGGCAAAGTTGTAAAGCAAACCAAAAGTTTTTAAACATATACAGTGTTAATATCTCTGTAACAAAAGCCCAAAGGATATATTGGAAGTCCTATTTTTAAAAAGTCAATTAATAGTCAAATGAACAAATACTATTGCTAAGTTCTGAGGTTACTCCGCAGCACAAGATAGCCCTGGGCCCCACTTTCATGGAGTTAAGAGTATGTACAGATACATACACAACAAATAATTATAGGTCATGTTTGTCGAGGCTAATTTATCAATTTTTCATAGCCTAGCCATATATATTTTTATGATTTTGAAAGAGTTTATTCTAGCTTATACTAAACTACATAGGTCTAGGACAGCTATACTGAAAATCAAAAGATATTTATAGAGTTTAAGATGAACTAGTGAAGTTAGGTATTAGAAAATCCCACCTTATCTATTTACTACAATTGATAAAAATTAATGCATCATGCAGCTGGGCTATTAACTGGTGGGAAAGATCAGACACGCCTTCTATGAGCACCAGTTTATTCAGCTCAGGCTGCAGAAACCACAGGAAATGGTAACCCCAGAGAAAGAGGCAGATTTAGCACGCCTTGTGTGGTTTTCCCTTACACATCAGTTCCCTATGAGGCTGCTGCTCCCAGGGCCAATCTGAGCAGAGAGAAACCTACAACACTGTCCTTTTAAATTCTGGATTATGTTACCATGTCAGTTTATACCAACAAACTGGCAGTTCTACTTGGATGAATATTTCTAAATATCAAGTTCATCTGGTTCTTGAACTGTTTTCTCTTGGAAAGAAAAAGCAGTGTCAGTGCCTAGATATCTCTGAATAATATTTCTGCCTCCTGGCACACCAGTGTTTCAAAAGCCCTGTCTCTCCACAGACAACCTGTCTAGCTGGGGATGCACTGGGGACAGGATTCCCTCTTTTCCTATATCTTTATTCTTTGTCACTGTAGGCATCGGAAAGCTAAACTGCTTATTTAAACAAATAAGTAGCTTGTTTTTGATATTTTTAAAAAATCATCATTAAAACATGTGAAAAACATGTAAATTGATGTTGAGCAAACACATTTGGAAAATTGTATTTTAATTAGTATAGTACACTAACTGTCCCCATTACTCAGTTAACAGAGTGTATACACACTTAAGAGCAGTGTGTTTCCAACAGGCTTTTGAGTCACAACTTCCTAATCATTCCTGTAATATTTTTAATTCCAATTTCAGAGAACTGCCTGGCCATTTTGTAAGTCATCCACATTTTAGGGTTCAGTTTTAGGTATCAGTTTTTTGACTAAGAAGTTCTAAGTTTCTGCCCACCCCCTTTTGTATTAAGCTTTTAATATTACTCGCGTGTTTAGGTAGGTAAGGTCAGCCTGTGTGTAAATATGGATGCTCATGACCCAGGCTGTGAGGAGGCAAAGGCTGGTTGCTGCAGGGAGATCAAGTGCACTGCTACAGAACAGCATCTGTCAAGCATACCACATTGGAACAGAAGCCTTGGGACAGAAGTCAGGTGCCAAGAGAGCACAGCTGCCATGCTAGTCTGCTGACTCTGGCCATCCACGAGAGGTTGCTGTGGGATTCTCTCTTCCTTTTCTACTCTAGAGAACTCCAGGAAATGTAGAAGTAGGAGAGATGAATTTTCTCTTTTTAGATTCAGATGGAAACTTAATAGGGACACTTTTAAGTGGACAGACAACTTAAAACATATCCAGGATTTAATACTTAGGATGGAATACTGTTTAGGGGAACTTTGGAATCCAAGTGAGATCCAAAAGCCTGTACTCTTAATCGTGACACTATACTGCTGTCAGATATGCTGTCGTAACTTCCACCCTAAAATACCCAAATCTGGACCTCATTACTATCATTTAATGTTATCTAGTATAAGACCAAGAAATTAAAGTCACTATATGATAGTAGCATCTGTCATTCAATAATACAGCTATTTGGAAACCAGTGCATTTAACATGAGTATCAAATTTCAGGCTAATAAAAAGATTTCATTCATGTAAAACAAAAACCAACTTACTACCAACTAATAAGAATTCCAGGAAACAAAGCCAAGTCTATTATGTTCATGGGCATTTTTATTTACAAATGAATTTACCATGAGATAATAGTAATAGCAAATATATGATGTATGATGCTCAGCAAGTCATATGGATTTTCTCGGTTGTAGCTTTCTCATTCTTGAAATGAAGATACTAATCTCTATTCTGCATTAATATTAAAGAAATAAATGAGATCATGTGTCATCTTTAAACTACAAGTTATACTAATAAAGGACATTAGATGAGTTAGAAAACATGTTTCCTAGTTACATACATTTGCTAAGTCAAGTAAGAGGCTATTGAGCCAAAATGAGTGTTTTATCATTCCTGTTGGCCCATCAAATATAGCACCATTAGTTCTTCATTCAATTAAGATTGATAGAGGTACCATGAAAATAACAAAATTTATAAGGACAGGCTCTTATCCTCAAGGAACTCACATCACTATGTAAGAGTATGATCTATTACAATGGTTCTTATCTATTTAAGAAAAGAGACTCATAAGAATCAGAAGGGTAAATCATGTCTTCTGAAAAATGCATGCACACAGATAACAGAACACTGCATTCACTGGCCATGATAGTCACTGGCTTCAGGTTAGAAACCCCTGGCTACAGTAGATGGTCCAGATGCAAAAAGGAAGCAATGTTTGATGGACCTTCAGCTTGGCAGAATTCCTTTACTGTGGAAAAGAGATGCCAAAACTACTAATGTATCTTTGGGCTTCTAGAGGAGTCCTGGAAAGAGCACCCATGTTTGTGAGAGGGGCTCATCCCAGGGAAGTGAGCAGCTGCCCACTGATTTATATATTCTACGAGGAAATTAGGAGTAGGATGGCTGAGTGGTGGGAATAGGTCATATTAGGAAACTCCTTAGTAAAGATTTAAAGAAGCCTGCTCTGGAAGCATATATATCTATAGTTCAGTAATCTTTTCTCCTTTTGAAGGCTAGATTTCCAGTGGACAAGCAAAATGACCTCTGCTAGCCTGGTCCAGTCTTTCTGATCCCACCTACTCCATCCTTGATCCCTGTCCCGCTTCAATTCTGCTGCCTCTGTCTACTCTTTCAAGTATTTATTTTCCGGGAGAGAGGGGAAGATTTTCTTTCTACCTTCTACCTTCTATGTGTAGGTGTTCTCCATGGATCTATTCCTGGTCTTCTTTTCTCCATAATGTTCTTTTCACTCCTGCTGGTGAACTTCTCTCAAAGCAAAGATACTTCAACTATTATTCCTATCATGTTATTCCCAAATAAATGAAATTCTAACTCTGGCTTTATTTTTGTCTTAATTTCTGACGAGTATTGCAAATTGTTCTTGGGAGATTTAGTCTTTGACCCTTGCCAGCATTTCAAATCTAAGGTGGCTCAAACAGGACTCTGTCTTATCAATTAACCCCATTCTTTTTTTTTAAACATCAAAATCGATCTTGTTTTCCCTTATGTTCAATAAACTGTCAACACTTATTCCATATTGCGACCCTGACACCACCTATCCATCATCCATGGTCATTACCATGGCTATACTAACAGTTCTTACTTTTAATGCATTCTCAAGGACTTCACTAATAGCTCTCAGCCATTCCCTGAACCCTAGTTACTACCCTCTTCAATCCAACATATACATACACTTCAAATGAATTGTCTTGATGTACTGTTATGAATAGGTATTTCTATATTTATAAAACTCCAGGATCTCCCTCTAGATGAAAGCTCAAAATCTTAGTCTCAAACATAATTCACTGGACTGTGAACAGGCATAACTTACTACCCACAACTCTCCTTTATGAATCCTGCAATTCTAGCCAGACTCCTTCTGGTAATACATGTCCCAGAATTTCCTTCTGTTGCTGGCTTGTACAGTTCTTTTTCTGAAGCTACTTCAACCTGGTTCCATATTTTCAAATCTCAACCATTCCTCCAGGTTCTGCTCCACTTCCATTTCCTTCATGAGTACTCTCCTGGTTCTTCAGTTAAAAGAGCAATTTCTCTCTTCTGAAATCATGGCACATTTTATCTCTACCAGAGCACATAACACTGCTTCCATTACAGGTAATTCTACACATGCATCATCTCTTTTCCTAGACTTTGTGAAAGCACAAATGGAAGTACGTTCATTTTTGTATATCTTAAGATAATCAGAATAAGAACCTAATGCACTATACACGGTAGGTGACAAATAAATATTTGTTGAATTAATAAAGCATGAGATGTAAAGGACTGCAATGCTGCATTAGAAAGAACAGCAAGAGAAGCTATTGCTTCTAAATTCTCAAGAGTAATTTAATCTGAGCCCACAGGTAGTACCTCATTTCCATTTTTTATTCCTTTTGATAAAGTGTTTCCTTATTGAGTCTGAGACTATCTTTCCAGCCTGACGAAGTGGCACTGTCATTAATGCTGGCATTATGTAATGCTGGACATGGGATGCATTAGCAAACAAGTACACCACTTTGAAAAATCACAAAAGGTGCTACCCAAATGTTACTGTATTAACATTAGTCTACAAAATGCCAGGGCCCCACCATTAATCATGATACATTCTAAAATGAGTTCCTCTCACATAGAGCATGCTTTGTAGATTCATTATTTTTAAGCTACTGAATAAAATGCCTTTACATAAAAAACAAGAGGCTGCAGTACTAGAATAGTAATAGATAACGATTTTGTGCTAGAAAAGACAGAAGTAGTTGAGCTGTAAACAAACTACCATTAATTCTTGCATTTCTGTGCCTCGTTGCCAGTGGTAGGATAAGTTGTGGCACTGTATGTATGTATACTGCTTTAGTCCTAAAAGCAGGACATGCTTCATTGAAACGGGTCAGGGAACTAAATCTTGCGGTTGAGGTATGAGAAATCACAAACTAAACGCCAGCACAATAAAAAAAGA
Source organism: Pteropus medius (assembly GCF_902729225.1). Classification (NCBI taxonomy): domain Eukaryota; kingdom Metazoa; phylum Chordata; class Mammalia; order Chiroptera; family Pteropodidae; genus Pteropus; species Pteropus medius. The sequence continues at coordinate 8,352,954 of NW_024355205.1, forward strand.
GTCTTTTTAAAACTTCCTTAGTAGTTAATCTTATTTATAGAGATTTAGTCATAAATGCAATGTTTTTTTAAACCAAATTATTTGAAATAAAAAAAAAAAAACTGTTTCATAATTGTGAGTTAAAAAAAAAAGTAGGTGTTCTTTAGAAGGTGAGAAAAATGGTCAAAGAAGTTTCTTTCTACAATAAAAAACAGCCATAGGAAATAACTGAGGGAAAATGCCAATGAAAAAACAAACAGACAGACAGACAGAAAACAACCCTCCCCCCCACCAAAGAAAACCACTTAAAAAGCCCTTAAATCCCTCTGGTCTACTAAACTAGAATTTTTTTTTAAATTGAGGAAACTAAAATAGGGTTGCTAAAATTTTATATTACCAAGCAAATACATTGGAATGAGAGCAAAAAAGTTAAAAATAATGCCTCATAGTCACACAAAAGAATGAAGACATCGATCACATAAAAGAATGAACATTTCAACATGGAAATAAGACAGTTCTTTAAAGTAGATTTTTTTTAATGGGCTGGCAGTGGGTGTTTGGGAACCATTGCTTAAACTCTGGCTAGTATTAGCTCACTTGTTGAAATCTGGAACAGGTTAAAGTCTCCAGGCCTTTGTTTCTTGACCTACTAAGAGAATAGGTTAACCTAGATTAGCAGCAATGAAGCTGAGAAAGTTGTCCAATTTGTCACACACAAATAAAAAAAGATTCGTAATCTTCTGAAACAACCTGTATTTTAGCAATCTGTAATTTAGCAAACTTTTTGTTTTAACATACATGGTCTTCCTTCCTGACCTGAATTTAAACTTAAATCATACAATCAATGTTCAAAGAAACCAGCTAGTCCTCTCAGACGGAGAGGCAAATTGTGACACTGTAGTTATTTCCTGTGTAAGTGTCATAGCCTGGAGAGGAGTGAACATTTGGCTACTTGTTTATCGTTTCTTTAATTGACTTATTTCCATTGGTGCTGCCTCCCACTGCTGAACTTCAATCCAGAATTTCCCCAATAGAACTGTACTATAATGGCAGCACTGAAAAGAAAAAGAATCATGTATGTAGAAGAAAACAGAAATGTGGATGTAAATTTATTGTAAATGCAAGTATTCATCACCTGAGAAATGAATTGATTTTCTTGTAAAATAACCAAATGTTTTACAAAGAATCCAAGAATAGAAGACGCATGCAAGTAGATACATCTCTTGTGCAAGTAGATACATCTCTTGTCCTGGGGATATATATAAAATAACTTTTTTTTGAATGCCAAGAACACAATTAAAGGCTGAAGAATTTGCCATATCTCTCCAAATAAATCAATGTTTTAAAAACAAGAAAAAGTGAATGACCCATGCATGCTTTATGAAGGTCTACTGTTCAGGTACAAAGCTGTCAAAAGCTTTCTGATAATTTCCAAAATTAGCTCTATAAATATATGAAGGGTGGGAGAGCGAGGGTGAACTAGGCAAATAATCAAATGGAAATGTAGAAAATACACCAAAGGCATACATTAGAATGCCTTAGGTTTACATTTTCAATAAGAAAGTTACTAAAAGTTTTGATCAGAAAAAATGCATTATGAAAAGCAACATGTCATGATAAATGAGGGCCAAAAGTGGTTCAGAAGAGTGATAAGAAGGCTTAGACTTAAACTCTGGTTATTAAAGGCATAATATGCTAGGGTATGAATAAATACACTCCATTGTGCTATTTTTAAAAAAAACTATACATTTTTTTCCTTTTAAAATTTTCTTCCTCCCAAAAAAGTTATTAAATTGAGATGTGTCTTAAAACCAAGGGGTCAGAACCAAGTAAATAAGAGAATGCAAGGAGTTTTAATTCTGTAATCACAATGTCTATGAAACTATGACATAAGTGATTTAATCATTTTCTTCTCTCTCCAGCTATCTAGTCCACTGTGACTCTTTCCATACTCTTACACTTTTCAATAAAATACATCTTTATGTTCTTTTTCCTGTTTTATTGAATCAAGTAAAAAGGAAAGCTCACTAGATATCTCTCAAACGAGGAGGAAATGGGTAGATAAATCAAAAGGGCAGAACTATGGAGAGGGTAACCTATAAATATTTAATTTACCAGAAAAGAAATATGAAAAACTTGGATATGGACCAAGATAATTACTAGGCATCTTCAATGAAAAAATATGCTTTATCTAGAGCATAACTCTTCCAAGTTATCTGACTATATGGGTTTTGGGCCTTTCATTGTCTTTGACAAATATTATAACTCTCTAAGTCTCAGATAATTCATAGTGATGCAAATGATTCTTTTCCATAAAAATGCACAGTGTACATGCATGATTGAATGCAATGATTATTGCCCTGTGGTTACTGACTAGTTTTGAATCCATTAAGCATATGTATTTTAGTCTTCCTGATGGGTTTACATATTCATCTACTTTTTGGATTTTCTCATAAATAGGTTGTAACATCTAACTGGTTCTCTCATTAATTAATAAGCTAAATAAAATTTCTGACATCTGTTCATTTTAAATTTGTATGAGAGTCAAGATTATAACCTTTTTAAAAACAATTATTCTTAAACTAATTTTTAAATCCTTAAAGTTAGAAATTTTTCTTTCAAAAAATACTTATTTTCATGTGATACTCCAAAGATCAGAGTAGAAAAGAAGTGGAATATTAGTCTTTTCTTAATCACTGAATAGTCCTTAATTATTGGTTGGATTTGTACCAGTGGAACCTGAAAATGATTTCATAGATCTCTGTGGCTTAGAATTACTGATGAGCTGGCTGTGCTACAGGTCTAAAGTTCCTGGGTATTTTGCAAGCACCCAAGAGGAAGATCAGGCCTGGAAGAGTCTATGGTGTTCTGCTCAGTTAGGGACTAACCAGTCCTGGAAATGTTGGAAAAAAAAAAAACACAAGGAAGATGTGGTGGTAAAACACCTCAGAATGTCTAAAGTGCTTTGGTATATATGAATATATTAATTCTGAATTTCTCAGCATCAAGAGGTGGTTAAGTGGAATGAGGATAAACTGTGACTTAGGTAGACTCAAGGCTTCCAGGGAGCTTTTTTGAGTTTTTCCAGTAACTTCTCCAGGCCACATCCTCTGACAGGAAGTAGAGGCTATAAAACTTCAAGAACATTTCACAGCAAAGATAACTTCAGGAAATTGTTTTGACTCAATAAATAGATGCTAAATAAATAAATCTCTGGTCAAAACTTTTCCCACCACAGGCAATAAGAAATTTCTATAATTAAAAGCCAAAATATTTGATTACTCTGTGTCCTTCAAAAAGTTAGAAAAATGTAGTCCAACAAAACTTTCTGTGATGATAGAAATATGACATGTGTACTTGTCCAAAAGAGTAGCCATTTGTTGCTAACAGGTACTTGTAATGTGACTAGTGCAGCTGAGAAACAAGAATTTTAATTTTATTTAATTTTAATTAATTTAAATAGCCACATGTGACTAGTGGTTACCATATTTGACAGTCAGTAGGTTAAATAGATCTACTCTTCATAACTTGATTCTTGATCAAATAGTCCATAAGTAATTAAAATAAAAAACATAAAAATTAGTAGCATGAACTACACAAAACATGTCTCCTCACCTAGGATCTTTTACTTAAAAATATACTCCCTTTCTTTGGGAGATCTCAACTGATAAAGAGGCTCCATTTGGCATTCAAAGGCTTTTGGTTAAAGCTGGTGACTACTGGGGAAAATAAAGTCGATGCCAACAAGAACTAGTGAGCTGGCACATCCCCAGCGATCCTGGAAATGAGACTTGGGCTTTCCATAAAATGGTAATAAATGACTTTATTTGGCACAATTGGGGAGACTTTATACTTGCCAATGAATGACTTCCTTTGGAATATTGTCAAGAGAGCTAAACAAGTGACACACAATCCCCGAGGCAAAATTCAGTGAGTAGTTTCAGAGAGACCTGTTCAAAAGTCATCATCAATCAAGGTCATATATGGCCCAAGGCCATTTTGGAACTAAGCCAGGCATTAATGGTTTTAGCTTACCCATTAACGTTGTAAGAAATCTCTACTATTGCTCTCTTCCCCAGTCTTTGTGGTTTAGCTATTTATAAGGTTGTAGAATGTTCCTGTTAGAAACACCTGTCAAGCCCCTCATTTTATAGGTAAAGAAATAGTCATTTGTACTCAACAACTTCGTGTACAAGAAGGATGTTTAATGAGCTACTGCAGATGCTAAAAATAATAAAATTCATCTGTGAATGCAATACCTAGTATTTAATTGATTCATTGATTCATTGAGTCATTGATTCATTCAATAAATACTTGTCCTTGATAAATACACAGGTCCTGTTCTAGGTGCTAGGGATACAAAGAGAACAGGATGGCATAAGATATATGCCTTTGTGATACTTTCTTTCACGTGTTAGGTCTGCATCGTTCAAAGAGATACCTAGCTTTTTATTCAGAGCTTTAAAAATATTGGATTTCCTAATTTTTCAATATTAAAATGTTGCTTGTGTAATAAAGTTTTTAAAAGTTGGCCGTGTCCCTGAAAATCTAAAAATACCCAGATGCAAATGTTGCTTCTCAATTATTTTGCTAATGAAGGAAATAATAGCATGACTCACCCTCCAATCATTCGCTTACACTTGAGTATATACTGAAGGGCTGGGAAATGAGGTAAAATATTCAGAGAGGTTATTTAGTGCACAAACCTAAAGAAAAAATTCTCACAGAAAGACTTTCAGAGTATTCAAAGACAGTTTTACACTTGCCTTGACCATGCATAGTCAGAACTGTAAATATTGTAATGTGATATATTTTAATAGGAGACAGTAATAGGACTGTTGGCCACACACACCAAAGTACCCCCAGATAGTTGGTATTTAGATTTGTATATCGGGTATTATATTATATTGTATTATATTATATTAATTTATGTTAAATTCTATCTGGGTTATATTTACTGTGTTTCTGTCTTGTCTTTCTTTTTTGGATTCTCTGTCTCTCCCTACTACAATGCAGGTCTCACAGCTGTTGAGACCACATGAAGCTATTTACTTCTCTTAGCTAATAACTGTAATATTCCCAAGATCTGAGTAGTGCTCTTTTAGTAAGATGGTTAGGTTCAAGGGATTCTGACACCAAGGTGAATAAGGAAAGATATTAACATTAGGCCCAAGCTTGTGAATCTTGCCAATTTTGTAAGTCAAAGTGGTGAAATATCAGTAACTTCAACCTACTACTTACTGAGCATTTACCGTGGGCCAGGTATTTGCTCAGTACGACAGAACTTTCATATGTCGTTTTGCTACTTTATATTTCATACAGTTGTTTCAATGTTTTGAAAAGTTACACTATCTCATTTCAAAAACCATACTAATTTAGAAATTTGAAACAAATTTATTATAATTTCCTTTTAGAATTATATTCTTTTCACCTTGTTAAGAAATGCTAGAAACTGACAGACAGGACTCTCTGATAAAAACACCAATCTAAATTAGATGTCTCTTTCTTTAAAATAAAAAGACACAAAATACTCCTGGCTCACACTTCCTGTACCATGGGGAAATTAATTTACATACATTACCTTTTAAACAGTCTTTTGCAGGACTACAAACCAGTGAGGAAAATGAAAGTGTGAAAGGATATGTCTAAAATAATTTTACTGCTTTGTTTTTTAATGTTCCTATAAACTTAAAATACAAAATTTCCCTGATATTGACTTACGTATTAATGCTATCCTAAAAATATTCACCTGTTAATTCTATTTATAAACCTGCCACACATATTGTAATAGGGGGATTTCTGAAAGAAACTTTGGTTTCCTCTTCTTGTTCATCACTATGAATGATTGAAAAGACCACTTGTCATGTTTATTGCAGAGTGTGGGAAAACAAATAAAGCATAAGTAGACATAAAAAGGCTCTATGAAACTATTCTGGTTACATTTCTCTGTAATTTTCAGAACCACATTAACCAATCAGTAACACTACCTTTTAGAAAGTGTGTAGAAAAATGAATCAAGGAAATCAGTCAATGTTAAATTGGATAAGAAAAAATAATGTTAGAGGATATAGTGTACTTCTCTCCATAAGGCAAAGTTAAACCACTCCAAGTAGTAATCAGCCACTCTGATTTTCAGAGATTTGGAGGAAAATGGATTTAATTATCTTCTTCTGAAACTCTTCCAAGTTTAACAGTCCTTGTTGTCAAGAAATCATCCCTTATTGTCCTTTATCAAGCTCCTAACAGCAGCTTAAGGCTTTTCCCATTATTGGCTAGGGAAAATGGGAGGGCTATTTTGTGGATTTCATTTCATGAGCATTAGTGCTCACAGCCCAGCACACTGTTAAGGCACATTGCTCTCCTTAATTCACTGCTGAAGGATCTCACGAAGGTGAAATGCAGGCAAGTATGTTGGCTTTTCATTTTATTTCGTGGGTTGCTTCTTACAGGACTTAAACATTATTAAAGCTAGTGGTGTCAGAGAAATTTCAGGGAATATATTAATAAAACCAAAATACGTGTCACAGTCTCTCAGAGATGAGACTTGCCTATAAGTAAATTAGAATAAAATGAAATAGTTCTCTCAATTTTGTAAAAAAATACAGATAATTGGTCTTCCAGAGAATGAATAATGGGCATTGGGTTGCCATAAGCCTCATAGATTTTACATTTTAACGGATCTGTAGATCTATAATTTAAATATAGTTCTATAGTCTCAATAAGAAAAATGCTGAGAGTCAAAGCTTCACTGGAGACAAGTACAAGAGAAGCTGCTCAAATAGATTGGGATAAGCTGTAATACTTTCTCATTTCCTGTGTTTCTTGGAAGACTACGTGTGAGTGTCTGGGAGCTTGAAGATTAGGGAATTGTTAGTAAAATTCAAGAATATGAGAGGAATATCTAAGTTTCATCCCATAAAATATATCCTTCCTTTGACCTCAATGTTCTCCCCGGGGGCCAACTAATTCATGGAATTCTAGAGCTGAAATAATATAATGGACCAGACATCTAGACATAATGCAAACTATTGCTAATCTTCATAACAAGCCAGAGGGTAGGTGAAGGTAACCCGATTTTATAGATTAGAAAACTGAAACTTAGTAAGTTCAACATATTTGACAATGTTCATAAATTTACTAAGTAATAGAAAGGGGATCTGAACTTTTATCTGAAGTCTTCAAATCCCTTGCTGTTTTTACTAGGCTATACTGCCTCTGTTGGGCAGGAATTCTCTCTACAAGACTGACTGAATTATTTGTGTGTGTGTCTGTGTGTCACACACACATACAGAGCTGTCCATCTTGGTTTTAGCTTGGCATCCTTACTGGTGAGGTATCTCTTAGTGTTTAGATGACATCTAACTCCCTTTACAGTACTGATCCTATTTATGACAAATAATGATACAACAGGTTTTAAAGGTAAAGTGTATTAATTGGGATCGTAACCTTCTATATATAATGCATTACAAGACAAACGTTTTTAACTGAAAAAAGTTAAAAAGGTAAAACATTCACAGAGTACAAAATTCAAAAGGTATGAAAAGGAATATAGTGAAGATTCTCTTTCCCCCACTCTCTTGTCCCCCGAGTCAGCTAATTTCTTTTTGGCGTAACCAAATAATGTTATCTTCCAGAGATATCTTATGTATATGCAATATATGTATTTCCTCTTTTCTTACAGAAATAATAACAAAATATACATTCTATACATTCTGTTTTGCCACCTCATTTCTTTATTTCAAAATATATCTTAGAAACTTTTCTATCATTATATAAGGAGCTTCCTCATTTTTCTTTTTTTAAATCAGCTTTACAACATTTCACAATATGGATATGCCGCAATTTACATAGTTAGTCTCCTACCAAAGGGAATTTAGATTATAGCAACCTTTTGCCATTACAAATAATGAGGCAATGAGTAATTTCAGAAATACATCATCTCACAGGTGTGCAATTACCTCTGCAGAATAAATTTCTAGAAATTAAATTGCTAGGTCAAAAGACACAAGTACTTGTAATTTTGATAAATATTGCCAAACTGCCCTCCATAGAGGTTAGATCATTAAAAACTCTAGGAATACACTCAGAAAGAAATAAGGAAGACCTACACAAAAGAAAAATTGAAACGCTGCTGAGGAATATACACAAAAAAGATAAGAATAGTTTGTCTCCTGAAGTAAGAACAGATATACTTGTTAAACTACACCATGGGAGTACAATCAGCAAGATCCAGATGGTGGGAAACTCCACAGGACCATTGATTCAGTTTCAACAAATAAAATGTAAAAATAAAGGACAGTGAGAGTCAGGAAGGCAGGGAGACAGATGGTTTAAAAGAGACTTGAGAGACATATCAACCAACTGTGATGCCTGGACTTTATCTGGACGCTGGTTAAAAAAAAACGAACAAACTGTAAAAATCATTTATATTATTATGAGACAATTAGGGGAAAAGGGTAGAATAAGTGGAAATCAGTACTTTATTCTTAGATAGGAATATTCAATATAATAAAGATGCCAGTTCTCTCTGTTACTCTATACGTAATGCAATTTCAATAAAAATAGCAAGTTAAAAACATATAAGCTATTTTAAGTTGATGTGGAAAAAATTAAGAAACAGGAATAAGAAGAAACATTCTGGGGGGAAAAGAACAGTGATGAGATATTAAGATGCATTAAAAAGCTATAATAATTAGAATAGTGTGATGAAAAAATTTAATTTGGTATTTGATAAAATTTGGCATGTCAAATCAGTAGGATAAGGGACATTATTTAGTACATATAAAGAAGATGGAATACTTTGTACTTTAAATCAAATAAATTCCAGATGGATCAAAATTTATATGCGAAAATGAAACTTTAAAATTCCAGGAAGAAATATGAGACTTTTACAACATATATTCATAAGTGTGTGTATGTTTCACATATACAAACATTTTTGTGCATATATATATGTCTATATTGCATCTATGTATATGTATTATTTATATAATGTTATATGTGTATTTATACATATACACACATAATGTTGAAATAGAGAAGGCTCAAGTGTGACAAAGACCCAGGAGCCACTAAAAAAAAGAATAATAAATATGATACACAAAATTAAATATCTGCATAGTAAAAACCATATGAGTAAAGTCAAAAGGCAAGTGACAAACTGAAAAATGTTAAATTACAGACTAAAGGATAATTTCTGCTTTATAGAGAATCACTATAAATCAATAAAATCAACAAAAATATTATAGAAAAATAGGCAAAGTTTATGAATAGCAATTCACCAAAAAGAAGATTTAAAGTAATTCTTAAACACATAAAAATATGGTCAAACTTTTTAACAATTATTAATTAAGGTAAAATTATACTGAGGTTACCATTAGTCACGTTATTTTGATAAAAGTAATATTAAGGTCTAAACTCTTAATATTATTAGAGAATAACCTTAAGGCCATTTGACTTGTGGGAAAAAATGAATGGAGGCAAACAAACTGTAACCTCTCAGACATTATAGAATATGCTAGAAATCTCTATGATTGGTGCTATGGTTCTATCTCACTTATGTAAAGGTCACAATATCACATGATTTCTCTTATGCAGAATGCAACTGAAAAATCAGAACCAGCAAAATCTTTATGAGTTTTAAACAGTCAAAATTAAAAATCCATAATGATATACATTTTGTATGAAGCTTGTATACTTAACTCAGAGGGGTATGCCACAGTCCTATTCCAAACTGTTTATTTTATGTACAATCTTAATATCTGTGCTTGTTTTGTTTTATTTCCTATTTCTAGCAAATAAGAGCAAAACAAACAAACAAACAAAACAGAGAAAAGAACTCCTGGAGACAGGCGCACTGACATTAGGAAGAAGCCACAAAAAATGTTGATCTTATAGCAGATGATAAACTATCCAGATCTGATATAAGGCCTTAAAGTCTAGAACCACTTATTACAGGCACATTTGCTAGGTGGATCATGATATTATTGCAGTGCCCAGTGTTGGATAATCATGAGGATGCCCTTGAACCTCTCAAAAATATGAATTTACTCTGGTAGATTCTGGAGGGATGTATGTAATACGTTAGATGAACTACCATAAACCATCTGAAACAAAATACTGAGATATTTACCAGCAGACATTTCAGTTGTTTAACAAACTCAAACAAGAAAACAAATTCCTCCTCAGACGCAGCTAACTATATTACTGAGTTTAAAAGACAATTTATAAATTGTCATTGATGTGCTTTTGTTTTTAACACACAAGTCAGATTTTCCAGCGTTTGAAAATTCTGAATTGGATAACATATAAGTTATGATTACTTATTAAGAAATAGTTTCTTGGGTTTATGACCTTCTTTCAAAACATGGCCACATGTCATACTTCAAAATTACTTGCCTTGGCATAATTATGTTAACGGGGTGAAATTACATTCATATTTGAATCTGCATGGCTTAATAATGGCAGCAGTCAGCACCAGCTGTTGGCTCTCCTCAGTGTCTGTGGCAAGAAGGTTCTCTGTGGTTAATTTTCTTTTTGGTTGTGGATCTCTTTACTGTTCCTCACATTTAAGCCATGAAAATGGATGGATGGCTTTTTAAAACTCTTCAAGTGTTTTTTGCAGCCAAGCCACTAGGCAACAAAAGGTATCCTCAGGGGGGTGTGTTATTTTAAGACCGAGAATCTGGTATGATTAGATAGTCTGTGTGTAGCCTCTAAGGATCATTAATATCGTTAATGTGAGGCAAAAGTCCTAGACTAAATGGCTTCTGGGAGAGCACACGTTATTCAGGATGACATGACTTTAAAATGTTTTTACAACCTATTATTAAAAAAGGAGACAATAAAACGATTTCTCTAAATCAGCACTTCTCAGCGTATGGTTTGGGGACTTTTGCATCAGAATTTCCTAAGGTGATGAAAATGTAGGTTGCGGGCATATCACCAACCTCTTGAATCAGAAATTCTAGACATGTTGTCTGTATTTTTAAGAGATATTTCAGGTGATTGTTAGACGCAATCGAGTGTGAAAATTAAGTTGGGAGGATATCAACTAGGAGATAACTGTCAGTAAAACTGAGGTTAAAACAAGCCAGTGATAGTATGAGAGGAATGAGGAAGTAGAACTAATTACAAATAAGGCATTTTACAAGGCAACTCCTTTAAACCTTTACAATCGAGTGGCTGTGATTTGTTTCTAGTCTCATTGTTTAATATTCACCTCCTCCCTAGACTGCAGGCCCCATGAGGGCAGGGTTCATACCTGTTTCACTCAGGACTGTCTGGGGCTAGCCTATTGCTTGGCCTAAGACTGCCCTTAATATTTTCTCACTGCATGATTTATGTATATTATCCCTACTTACAGGTAACTGAGTAAATTGAGACTCGGAGAGGGTAGACAGCCTAAGATCACACAGTTGATAGTGAGCAGAGAGTCAGTCAGGGCTGGCTCAAAGCCAAGCCACCCAGCCCCTCAATAGCCTTTCCTTGTCATGGGCCACTCAATTGATTTACAGAAGAGATCTATATCAATATTGCTTGTTAAACACTCAAATCCTCAAAAAAATCTTGTAGTGGAGTTTATTTAGAAAATAAAATAAGTAATGCGGAATTTTAGAAAGTGATAAATATCCTGGGGGGGCGGGAATCAGCAAAAAGGGATCAGAGAATGAGGTGGTGAGAAGTAGTATTGCAATTTTAAGTAAAAGGATTAGGAAGGCTTCACTACAAAAGTGATTTTTGAGCAAAGGCTTCAAGGAAAAAGCAAACCACTGTTAACTGGGGTCAGAGGCCAGGGATTAGGAAGAGCAAGTGCCTGAGGAAGGAGTGTATCTGTTTAGGCCAAAGATCAGCAAGCAAGAAGGCAACACAGAAGAAACCGAGAGGGTGAGAAAGAGAGTGAAGGAGAGCGAGTGAAAGCTTGATCCGTGAGTTAAGGAGGAAAAGGAAAAGAGGATTTAGAAACTGAGCAAAGATAATTCTTTGGAAGAACAGAAAAATTGGGCAATAACTGAATGGAGAAAGGTGGTCAAGAGAGGTTTTCTTCATTTGTTTGTTGTTTTAAGGTTAAAAAAAAAACAACAGAATGTTTGTTTCCTTATTTGTTTCTTAGTGGTGATGCTCCAGGAAAGAGGAGGATTGATCATTCAGGAAAGAAGAGCATTGAGGAGTGGTGGTATGAAGAGAGAGGATGAGACCTTGCACACAGGTGGAGAGAGAGGGTGGCCTTAGACAGAAGCAAACAATTCATCTGTAGAAAGAGGAAAATAGGCAAAGTAAATAGGTACAGACGCTTTTAGGTGGCGGGGTCTGTGGTAGTTGGAGGCTGTGGAAGTCTTTCAATGGATTCCCTTTTCTCCATGAAACAGGATGCAAGGTCATTAGCTGAGAACAAGGTTGGGAGCAGGCACTAGAGAGCCTGCCTTAAGAACATTTTTCACTGCATTCTACCCGTATATATGCACTGTACTTGATATTTCTACTTAAATGTATGGAAATACCTTATGTTCATACTCTTGCCAAAGTATTATTACTCATCTTTGCTTAGAATTAGCTTGGAAAGTAAACTGTACAAGTAATGAATTTTGAAAAATAAATTAATACAGATTGAAAACCTCCTCTGCTCCCATTTGTATTGCAAATTTATTCTCAAAATTATTTCGTGTTCTGAATGTCACTGAGAAATTTAGTGGATCGCAGATGTGTACCCCAGAAATGAGTTTCCAACCATAATTTAATTGAAAGGGTCATAACTAAGTTTCACCATATGGGACTGCCAGATGTAATCAATGCAATATAAGTTTGAAGAAGACATTACTGAGTGTGTTGAAGCACATTTTATAAGCAATGAGAGCTATCATTTATGCAACAGAAATCACTCTAATGTCTTAGGAAATTAGGACATCAGTAGAATATACAAGTGCTGGAGGCTTAATGTAGAATGAGTAATTTTGGTTGAAAGATAATATGTTATTTAAAGATAATATACTATTTAAAGGTATTACTCGCCGGTCCTCTACCCTACCATATCAGTCAAATCTGTAAGGATAACATGGCTTAAAGTTTTTATACTAATACAATTGATGATACAATTGGAAATTAATACACTTGGGAATTTAGTTTTATTAACAGAATCTGGGCAAATTCTTCAGCCATAAAGTAGAGGCCCATAAAGTTTTTAACCTGGGGCCAATGAATGGTTTAACACACTGAATTGCCATCACTGAACTTTCAGCTTGTTATTTAGATTCTTTAGGTCTCAAAGCTGTTGCAACCCAGTGGCTAGTCTTGCAACACATAAACTTTATAACAAAACCAGTGATCCCAAAAGTCTATTATTCGAATGTCTGAAGGCAGGCTCAGAACAAAAGAGCATACCTCAGTAAACCATCTAAGAGGTAACTGTTTTCTTCCCCTCTGAGTCAGGTTGAAGAGGGCTCTTGTACAAGCAGAGTTAATCTGCCCTAATTGTGCATCAGGAGTAGCTGCTGTGCCAATGTTAAATCTTGCTCAAATACAAATGCATATATCCTATATGCCACCTAACATGGTACTTCAAAGCTAAAGATCCAAGACTACCCACTCTGTAGAGAATAATCATCTAGTCTTATTCTCCCTGAACTTGGCTGTAGTTATTGGCAGAATTGTGATGAGTGAGTAAACGTAAATGCCTTAAATCCCCATGATGTTGAACTCATCCTCCTAACAGGCTAATCTGAACATATGTGTGAGAACGATGAAGGAAAGGCAAACTCAGATATTTTGAACTGTGTAATCTTTGGCCATATTAGATAAATTCAGGGGAGCTGTCCCACTTAAATAGTCCATAAAGTTTAAGCAGGTTAAGGGTTGTAAAACAGTCAAGATCATACATACACGGAGAGACAATTATCAAAACCAGGAAACTGACATTGATATAATACTATTAACTGATCTATAGACCTTATTCAAATTTTTCCAATTATTCCACTAATATCCCTTTTCTGGTCCTGGATTCTATCCATGATCTTACATTGCATTTAGCGGTCATGTCTCAGTCTCCTACAATGTGCAAAAATTATCTTGTGGGTAGATACATTGAGACTATACAAATATCCTACTTCTCATCATATCTTTGACCACTAATTTTAACATTCCTTAATTATTCTTATCTGCAATAATTAACATGGTGTTTGCTAAACAATGTTTTTACTTGTATCATTCTTTTTATATTAATTAATTAAAATTATACCATAAGGAAGAGCTATCCCTTCTCTCTCTCATTTATTATGTATTCAAATTATTTGTTTGTATGAGCATGAACTCTGTGGATTATAGTCATTGCTATTATCATTTATTTTATTTCTCAAATTGTTCTAAATTTGCTACAACCCTTTTAGATGGTTCAACTCACATAGATTGATGTTTTGCTAAAAATCAATCCACCCCAAAAAACGCCTGTTTGGAGATGTGGCATATGAGAGGAAAAAAAAAAGATTAAAATGCATAGCTGGAGAAGAGAAAGATGTCTGGGGTCTCAAGGACATAGGATACTGGATCCAGAAACCAGCAGCTCTGAATGAAAGCAACAAGACCTGTAAGGAGACAGAAGCTCAGGGTACTGAATATTCTTGCCCTTTATACTCTGGCTGGAGATTTGGCCATCTGGCAATTGGCAATAAGGGTGTTTAGCAATATTTATATTCCTGGTTAATCTGAATATACAGAATCTATCAAGCAATATAATTATGAGTTCAATAACTGTATCTCATGGTGTGTGTGTGTGGTGGGGGTGGAGAGATCATCAGTTTAGGCTGCTTTAATGAGGGAAAACTTTTGAAAACACATAAAATCAACCTTGAGTATGAGTTGTAACTCAAATCCCCATGCAAAAGATGGGTGATCATGTTTGTTCATAAAATCACTTATGAATTCATCACAGAGACTCATATTTTGAATGTTTAATATATCCCCAGCACTGTGCAAACACCATGAATATAAACGACAATTAAACACTGTCTTTGGTGATTTTGCAGTTTGGTGGAACTGTGAGGTCTTTTCAAAAAGTTGGAATGTTCCAAGTGCTCTTAAAAAAAGCTGTGGGCTTCGTCAGTAAAATGGTGGAGTGGCCTTTGATCGTTAAGATTCTTTCCGGCACTAATTTGATACTGTGATTAATAACTTGATCATTTAAAAATTTCTGTTTAATATGCCTTTCTTTCGAAATATTCTAATCAGTAATAGACGCATTTTTCTTCTTAACAAATTCTTTGTAGCTGTTTAGAATCTCACAGAGTTGATTCCCTACGGGTGAAAAACCTCATTTACATACAGTCACCAACTCTTTTTCATAGAGTGGTTTAGACTTGTGACATATGAAGAGTCAGCTGAGACTCAGAATACATTATTTTTAAAGTCAGAGGCAGACGGTTGCATATTGTAGTTACTTAGTTTTCTTGTCTTCTATTAATGAAAATCAAATATTTGATCCAAATAACTGTAGTGGTAGACTAGAAATTTCTTTCATGGCTATGACGGCCATATTAATTATAAGGGGCATATGCTTATCTACATCTTCCAAAATAAGATAGATGCCTTATCTGTCATGACTGATGGCCAGATATACTTATTTGGAGCTTAATTAATTAAACAATTTTAGAAAATCAGCAACACCTACTTGTTTTAATAGCTAATAATATAGGCTTGGGGCTTATTAACCTAAACCTAAACCGCTTCATTATTACTAGAATCTCAGCAATTACAGAGGAGAAAAGTGAAAAACATATGAAAACCAAAATATTTTTAAAGAGACTATTTATGCCATAATATCAAATTCATATTTTATGTTTACCACAATTTCAAATAGGAACACTCAGTGACATTGGTTTGTATTATACAAGATTCCAGCATTAACCATAGGCTGCTTACTGTTCCCTTTTACCTAACCTCTTAACCTAAAATAACAGATCTTTTTATAAAACAAAGCTATACAATGGCTTGTTTGAAGGAGTCTAAAACTATCATTTTATTTTTTTAAAAACCAGTACTTTTCACTTGTAAATTGGTTTTAAAATAGTGTTTCCAAACTGACATTTTGAAATATCGGATGGATTAAAATATATCAGTTTTTCCCCTGCAGATAAACTTATGTAGATGTGGGGTTATATGTGTAATGCTTATAGTGAAAGGTAGGAGAATAGAACTGCTAGGAGAATAAACTGCTAGGAGAATATAAATCGACTAAACTTAAAGAGAGGAAGGGACTGGATTTGTTGAATGCTTTGGAAATATTAGTTCAGATAATAGAATGGCTCACTGAGCTGCCTGAATCTGCAGAGAAGAGTTATCAAAGATGTTTGTAAACAGTAGCAAGGGAAGAAAAGAAGTAATATAGGAAGCCAACTAGGTGGTCGGTGCTGGTGGGAATTCAGGAACCAAGCAGCTACTGGGGCTACAGAGGACACAGACAAGGTCACTTCAACCTTGAACTCCACAGGTGGACAGGCAGACCAGCAATGAAGGAATGAAAAATCCTGATATGGATGAAAAATAAGGGATTTGGCTCATCAAATCTGAGAGCAATACAGAGAAATAGCTTGAAAATAAATTATGCTGCAACTAACCAAATAATGAGGGTGCGTCCAATTAACTTCCCTTCTAACAGGTTTTACTTCCAACAGTTTACTCTGGTTAGTGACATTCCCAGTGTGTCCCAAAGATGTATAAATTCAGATTTTGCACTGTGGATTTCCTTAAAGCCAGGTCATAAACCTTAGTGTTAGCCTATGTTGACATTTAAACTATTCAAATTTGAATAGCCTCCAAATACTACAGAGAGCAGAGCTTCATGATAGAAACTGCAACTTATGAAAATATATGCCCTGTAGAAGCAGGACACTTAGAATTGCTTAAATATTTCAATTGCTTAAATGATCCAAATGCTTGTAAGCATTTTACAATTATAGACCAGTAGAGGGCTTTAAGAGGCACTTTCATCTATTCCAATTGCTGAATTTGTGTCTCTGTAGCCCAAGGTCTGGCTGTAATGCATGGTTCTCCTGGTTGATAGATTCTCACTTCTCCTATTTCAGGGATTTGTGGACATCCTGTGGTGTTTTAACTCTCATCCCTCTCTTCCTTCTGGATTTCATGCCTAATTAACTGATATAAAAATGACTGCAGAGCTCACAAATTCTTAAACTGAGAGGCAAATGTGGCATAACTGAGCTTCTTTCAACTACAGTCATCGGAAGTATAAATATTACCCGTGAACAAGGAGTTTGAAGTAAGGTTAATACATGATTTCCGAGAGTAAGAAATTTATTCTCCCTTCCTATTTCTTTCTTTCTTTCTTTTTTTTTTTTTAATTATAGGCTGGCAACTGTATTTGGAATTAAATCCAAAGTCACATACCTAGAGGAACATTCTACAAGTATACTTTTCTTACCAACAGAAAGACAGTAGCGTTACTGTATAATCGTTGCAGTTTCTTTTTTATATATTTATACTTTTGCCTACCAACAGTGACAGTTCTCTGATATAAGACCCTTCATTTATCAACTATTATTCCAGTGACATTGGTTCTAGGCAAGATTTAGACAGTTTTCAACTTTGCCTCAGCATCCCTGAGGAATATATTTAAAATAGCTGCTATGTAGTGGGCGGTGGAGGTGAGGTACAAGTTTAGGTAGTTTGCACTATTCTAATGCACCCACCTCCCTGCCCCATTTCTCAATCTTCATGGGGGCCCAGGACTTCTGAGAATCACCAGTATAAAAAAATCAAAATTATGTTTTGAAAAAAGCTTTAGGGTTGCTGGCATCTACTGAGTACCTGCTATGTAATAAGCACTTTCCATGTTTTCTATTATTAAAACCCTCATAGTGCCATGAGAAATTTTGCAAGAGGAGACAGAAGTTTATTCACTCAACACATATTCATTTATTGGACACTTTTTTTAGGTGTTAGTGATACAGCGGTGAACACAATACACAAAGGATCTGCTTTCAAAAGCTTACAATCTAAGGGCTCAGAAGAGTTAACTCACCCAAATGAAGATGAGACTTGAGAGCAGCCTATGTTCCACATACTATATACCACACTTCTAGAGGCCCTCATCATCACATCCTCTTCTGAACAATCTGGTTTTCTTCGAGCCCCCACATCCAAGATAGATTGTTTTTCACTTCAAACAGAAAACATCTGCTAGGTACTGGGCCCCAGAAACAGGGATGAGCACAGCAGACAAGAGCCTTGCCTTATTATGGAACTTATTCAACCAAATAAACACATGAATGTTTAATTGCAAATTGTATTAAGTACAATGAAGAAAAGAATAATAATATGCTATATGAAAGAATCATGGGGACTACTTCAGGTTGGGGTTGGGGATCTGGGAAGATCTCTCTCAGTGTCATTTATACTGACAGTTGAAGGATAAATGAGTTTAGGAGGGAAGCAGTATTTCAGGCAGAGAAAATGAAGGCCAGAGGGTAGGGAAAAGCTTAAAGAATGCGAGGTGCTAAAAGAAACCAGCCCACAAAAGGAAAAGAGGAGGCTGACATAGGTAGGCGGGGAGGAAGATCATATATAGGGTTTTGGAGGCAGAAAGGCTGTTGCATTGTCTCCTAAATGCAGAACATTTAACAAGCTATTTACAGAATGGATTATAGGGAAACTAGAGTAGAAGCCTAAGGACAAATTGCAACAATGTAGGTGAAAGGAGATAGTGGCTGGATTAAGGCAGCTGCAATGGAGATAGAAAAGGAGTAAATTAATTCTGAATATTCTTATTTAAGAGATAGACAGAACAGGACTTACTTATTGTCAAGGAAGGGTGAGTCAGGATGACACTCAAGTTTCTCCTGGACTACTTGGGTAGGCTGAGGTGCGGTGCCCTTCACTGAATTGGAGAAGGATTGAACAAGAACAGAGAAGCATCGATGAGAGATGGGCATCAAGAATATTTGTTTTGGATAGGTAAATCTGAGATGCCTATGAGACATCTACTTGGGAAGTTAAGGAAGTAGTTTGAGACACAAGGTTAGAGTTCAGAGCACAGGTCTGGGATAGAGAAGCATCTGTGAGTGTTCAGCACATTTAAGGCTATCAGGATGGATGAGATTTCCTGGGGAGTGTGGAGAAGAGATGGCCTATGGCCAAGCTCTGGGAAATTCCAATATTTGTAACACTAAGGAAAATGAAGAGTAAAATGATCATCCATATGAGCACAGGGCCTGGCAGAAAGCAGGGACAGAATGCATGTTTATTACTAATGCAGAAATGAAACTGTATTTTAGTTTCCGTTGAAAAACACTTTTCCAGTTTGGATGAATACCCTCTATGTTAGAATAGCTGATATATGAAGCTTAACCATGTGAACTGTCTTTTTTGTGTGTGTAGGTCAAAAATAGTCAAATTTTGGCAATTTCATAAAGTTCAACCTAGTATAAACACAATTTGGAACAAAATCCATTTGTATTGTGAGACAATATACAGTTCTAAAATGTTCTTTCATTCATGAGGAGTAATCTTTTGCTAACATTAGAGCCTTTTTTTTGCAAAAATGTTAAACCAAATTATACATGGTAATGCTGCATACCACTTATCAATTAGTTTTACCCTGGCAATCAAAGCTGACAACCTGAAAATGCCATTGACACTTTATCACCACATTCTGATTGTTGATTACCCCAGTATTATTCCCTAATAAATCTATACATTCAGCAGGGTAGACTCAGGGAAATTTTACACATCCAACTTTTCCATTTGGTTTTAATTTTTTTTTTTTTTTCTGATTTCCTACTACTTTCTGTAGGGAGAAAACATTTAAAGGAAATCATAATAGACATGGTTTATAATTTAATCTTGGCGTGTAGAGACAAAGCTTTGAAAAAATGACT
Organism: Pteropus medius; assembly: GCF_902729225.1. NCBI lineage: Eukaryota > Metazoa > Chordata > Mammalia > Chiroptera > Pteropodidae > Pteropus > Pteropus medius. The sequence goes on from NW_024355205.1 coordinate 8,372,813, forward strand.
CTGATATAGTTTGAGTTACTTTGTGTCATCACAGATATATCGAGTTCATTTTACCAAACATATTCCAAAAGAATGTTAATAATTCAATAGGTTTTAAATCTATCAAGGGCTTATGATTTAAAACTGAGATTACAAACTCAAATATCAGATGTGCGAATTGGACCTGTGTAATAGAGAGGGGTGGGGCCTGTGGCAACTGAAGAGAGTATTATTCACCTAAAGAAAATATTTTTTTTTTTCCCTAAAATATGAACTCCACCAAAACAATTCTTTTGTCATGAGATGGGAGAATTCAGCCCGCCAAGCTGACAGTTTGGGACATCTGATTTAAATAACCTTCCAGATTTTTTTTTTTTTGTATTATCACTGGACATACTCTCCTTTTAATATTAGAATTTTTATATATCAAATTTATTATTTCTTAAAGGGGTCAGACCTGCAATTGCAAATGCCTTGATTTTTTTAAAGAAGGTAATATTTCATAGTTGTAGATGCAAGGTGCAATACACAAACACTGTGTAGTAACTATGGCCCACTCTATACAAATACATAAAGGGCACATGTGTCAGTGGACTTCACTGACATATGAAGATATGTAACCTTCAGACAACTATGCTTTTTAAGTTCCATCATTTTTTTCTCCTTCTCATTTACGTTGAGTCAGTTTATCATTAAGTAGTAAAAATCAAGTCTCATAAAACAGTACTCTGGATTTCCCTCTGACAACAGCCACTGTTTCCTTAAAACTTTTCGCTTTCTCTTCATGTACTAATAATAGCCTCCACACAATATGCAAACAAGCATCGGGCACATATGATTGCAAACCTATTGCTCAATGTTGCCTTTTCCATATCATTAATTTCTATGTGCAGTCATCCTGTTCTTGTTTTCCCAGCCCTAACTGTGGGGCTGAAATAATACTTCTTGTAGAGCTTCCTAAATTCAACCTGGAAAAGAGAAAGCCTATATAATGTATAACTAGGCACTTTACACGCATATGTCTAAAATAAACACACCACCATTAACAGTCATTGTTTTAGATATGTGGATAAACACATCTATGTAATTATATATAGGAAAACTTTGGTTTTCTTAATTTCTCTGAAAATAAGTCACCCTGGGTGGGAGTTTTGCCAATAGCTGTGAATTTACTACGTAAGTATATGAATTTCTTTTACCATTTGCATAAAACTTTAAGAAAATGTATAATCCGCTTCTTTTTATTCAGAAAACTGAAAAATAACTATCTTCTGTCATGTTTGAACATCATCATTCAGAACTAACTGTTCTTCACTCATCCAGCTAATATCTACTGAGCATTGTCCCAGGGCATATATGTCATTGGACTTCACTGAGGTATCAAGACATGTATACTTCAGACAACCATGCCTTTTTAGTTCTATTGTTTTTCCCCCCTCATTTATATTGATGTTTATCATGAAATCATTGTTAATTTGTCTAAACATACAAATTAAACAGTGTTAAGCAGTAAACTAAACAATTTATTAAAAGTAAACAGGCTCTGAATTAGGGATTAAGGTGCTACCAAACAAATAAAAGTGACTTTGACAGCAAGAAATTTAGCTAGATTGGAAAGTTTACTTCCTGGGTTCTATTATGGATTTTGGTGGGAATTATGGATCCATTTGAAGAAAAAGATCTTCTTGTTAAAGGTTTTCATTTATGTGTTTTTCTAAAAGGAAGAAGAAAACATAACTTAAAATATCACTGGTATACTACTATATTTAAAGTGAAGCTAGGTTTATGGTTTTCTCAGCCTTATAATCAAATGATTATCTTTACTTGTATAAAAATAAAAATTCTAGTTTGTCATATAGATTCTCAGTGATAGATTATTCATGCTAGGTGAACATTATATTTACATAAGGGCAGTAAGCATAATTAACATGTTTTGTGACAGTTAAAAAGCAGATGTCAAACGAAAAACTAAAATTTTATATCACCCAATTAGGGTGATATAAAAGGAAGGTGATATGAGAATAACAACACAAATTTTAAGACTGAAGAGAGGAAATGAGACAGTATTTTAGCTAGCGTTGACTTCCTTAATCTAAAAGTAAAGTGAGCCTTTTTATATGGTGATGTATCAATGTTTCAATAAACCATTATTTTTTATAATATGAAGTAAACTAAAGCAGATGAATGTCCTTTTAAGACAAACACATTTAAATGCTTCAGTTGATTTATAATTATTACTTTTTTATGGTTTTTAAACTTATTTTTTATTGTGGTAAAAAATAAAAAAAATTTCCATTTTAACTATTTCTAAGTGGAGAGAATTGTTACTTTTTGAACTACTACAATTATTCATTCTTCTCCTATTGCTCAGACTCAAAACTTTCTTAGTCATTCTTCCTTAGCCATCTCCCCTACCTCATCGCAGGGGTCATGAACTGAGTACAGAAGCCAGGGTGGCAAGGTAAATGGCCCCGACTAGCTTAAAATAAAACAATAGAGAATGTCGGCGAACTGGCATTCAAATACAGTATACACACACACACACACACACATATACACATACATCTGTGAGTTGACTTCTGACTTGTAATCTCTGTACTGTAGCTAATTCAGGGACAAAAACTGCTGATTACGTGTCTCAAATCTTCCTCAAATCTATGTCATCATTGCTTCTACCTCTGGAACATTGTCATCACCCCTGCTTCTTCCCAAGTCCATTTTTGTCTTTTCCTTATTTTTCACTTTGTACCTTTGTTACCCTTGAATCCAGATATGACACCAAGGGTAATTTTTTATTTCTCAGACTGTTTTATATATTTTAATTCTATACAACCAATAGAGATTGGCTCATGGCTACTAGATCTTTACCAATATAAATTACCATTTTGATCAGATTAGTTTTTTGCCTTGAATTGTCTTGCCTTACCTATGACCACTCTATCTTTGTAAATTGATTTTTTGTCCATTATTGTTTTGCTATCCTTTTTGCTTTCATGGTATTGTTTTGCTTAGCTTTGTCTCTTAAAAAACTAAGTTGTTTCCACACAGCCTGGCAGTTTCTACCTTTCAGTAAAAAACTAAATCTATTAGTAGCTGTAATAATGGACAAGAAGCATGATAAAAGCGAATTAAATTTATTACAGCTACTAATAGATTTAGTTCTACTGAAAGGTAGAAATTGCCAGGCTGTGTGGAAACAACTTAGTTTTTTAAGAGACAAAGCTAAGCAAAACAATACCATGAAAGCAAAAAGGATAGCAAAACAATAATGGACAAAAATCAATTTACAAAGATAGAGTGGTCATATTTATCTTGGTCTCTGTTCATGAATTTTGCCTGTTGCTCTGAGGCCAAATGACATATGAGACTATTTCCTTCTATTTTACATTTATCTGCTAGTCTAGTTTTCTTATAATTCAATCTTCCATAACTCTTCACTTTTTTTTTTGTTTTACATTATATTCACTTATGGTTTTACATCAACACTTTTAAATTATACGATTTAGAGGTTTCATCACCCTGGAAAGAAATCTCAGAACCATTAGCAGTGACTCACCATTCCACCATCTCTTAGCACTAATCTACTTTCTGTCTTTATGGATTTGCCTATTCTGGGTATTTTATATAAAATGTAGCCTGTTGTGTCTGGCTTTTTTGCTTAGCATGTTTTCAAAAGTCGTCCATGTTGTAGCATCTATCATTTCTTCATTCCTTTGGATGGTCAATATTCCATTGTATGGCTATACAACATTTTGCTTACCTATTAATTCACTGACATTGGGCTGTTTCTGCCTTTTGGCTACTATTACGAATAATGCTATGAACATTTGTGTATAAGTTTTTGTGTGAATGTATTTTTTTAAAAATTCTATAATGCATATGCCTAGAGTGGAATTGCTAGGTTATATGCTAACTATGGTCAACATTTTGAGGACTAGCCACTGTTTTTCAATGTGGCCGCAACATTTAAAACTCGCACCAAGAATGTCTGAGGGTTCAATTTTCTCTGCATTCTCACTAATACTTGTCATTGTCTTTTTTTATTTTAGCCATCTAGTGGATGTGAAATAATATCTCATTGTGGTTTTGATTTGCATTTCCCTAGTAACTAACGTCATTGTGTATCTTTTTATATGCTTATGAGGCATTTGTATATCTTGCTTGGAAAAAGAAAGGTCTATTCAAATTCTTTGCCTATTTTAATTGGGTTTGCTTTTGACTTTTGAATTATAAGAGTTAAGTCCTCTGGATACAAGCCTCTTCTCAAATATTTGATTTACAAATATTTTCTCCCATTCCGTGGTTTGTATTTTCACTTTCTTATGTCATTTGAAGCACAAGTTTTAAATCTGATGAAGTCCAATTTGTTTATACTTTTTTTGATCACTCATGCTTTTAGTGTCACATCTAAGAAACCATTGACTAGAACAAGGTAACAAAAATTTACTCATATGTTTTCTTCTAAGTTTGATAGTTTTAGCTCTTATGGTTAGGCCTGTGATTAATTTGAGTTATATTTTTGTAAATGGTGTCAGGTAGGGTCTAATTTCATTCTTTTGCATGTGGATATCCATTTGTCTTAGTATTATTTGTTGAAGACTATCCTTTCTCTTGTCAAAAGTCAATTAACCATAAATGTAAGGGTTTGTTTCTGGATTCTTAATTCTGTTCCACTGATACATTAATATACATCTATGTCCTTTGCACTTTCACATAAGTTTTAAGATCAGCTTGTCAATTTTTGTAAAAAAGGTAGCTGATATTTTGATACACTGGATCTGTAGATTAATTTGGGGAATATTGTCACCTTAACAATATTGTCTTTCAATCTACAAACGAGCTATCTTTCAATTTATTTACATCTTCTTTAATCTCTTTTACTGATATTTTAGAGACCATTTTGTTTTTGGTATACAAGTTTTGCAAATCTTATGTTAAATTTACTCCTAAGTACTTCTTTCTGATACTATTGTAATTACTTTTTTTTTTTTTTTTGGCTTAATAACAGAAATTTATTTTTTCCAAGTTCTGCTAAGAGCTCACTTCCTGGCTTGCAGATCAATTCCTTGTCGCTGCATCCACATGTGACCTTTCCTTGGTGCAGACATGTGGAGAGGGAGACTGAACTGTGTCCTCCCAACATCTCTATGTTGAAGTTCTATCCCCCAACATGACTCCATCTGGAGGTAAATAAATTAGTTTTAGTTTTATTTTTTGATGTTCACTGCTATGTATAAAAATACAGTTTATCTTGACTTACATCTTGCAAACTTGCCAAACTTGTTTATTAGTTCTAAATAGTTTGTTGTTGTTGTTGATTCCTTAGGATTTTCTACATACAAGATATTTCATCTGTGGGCAGAGATAGATTTACTTTGTTTCCAACCTGGATGCTTTTCACTTCTTTTCCTTGCCTAACTACCTTGGCTAGAACCTCTAGTACAATGTTAAACAGAAGGTGAAGGCAGACATCCTTCTCTTATTCCTGATCTTAAGGTGAAATATTGTCTTTCACCATTAAAAATGATATTAGCTATAAGTTTTTTATAGATATCTTTTATCAGGTTGAGGAGGTTCCTTTCTATGCCTAGTTTGTTGAGTGTTTTATCAGGAGAATGTGTTGGATTTTGTCAAATTTGTCTTCATCTATTGAGATGATCATGTGTCTTTTATTCTATTGATATGGTATATTACAGACTTTTTTTCATGTTAAACCATCCTCAAATTCCTGAAATAAATCCCACTTGATCATGATATATAATTTTTAATTGTTGCTAGATTTGATTTGCTAGTATTTTGTCTAGAATTGTTGAGTCTATAGTTAGGTTTTCTATTTCTTCTTAATTGTTGTGGTAGTTTGTGTTTTTGTAGCAATTTGTCTGTTTCGTCTAGCTTATCCAATTTACCATATAATTGTTTACGGTGTTCTCTAATAATTACACTTATTTCTGTAAGATTGGTAACAATGTCCTCTCTTTAGTATATTCACTTTTAAATACCATTTTCCTCTAAATTCTAATAAAGTACTTTAACTTTTTAAATTAACAGGTATGGTTTCCTACAATATTTAGTATGCTGTTCAGTCTTAATTAAAGGCACACTTCACTTTATTGTGTTTCGCAGATGTTGCGTTTTTTATAAATTGAAGGTTTGTAACAACCCTGTGTTGAGCAAGTCTATCAGTGCCATTTTTTCCAACAGGCTTAGATAATGGTTAGCGTTTGTTAGTAATAAAGGATTTTTAAATAAAAGTGTGTATTTTTTTTTAAACATAATGCTACTGCACACTTAACAGACTACAATATAGTGTAAACATAACTTTTAGATGCACTGGGAAACCAAAAAAATTCTGTGACTTGCTTAATAGCAATATTTGCTTTATTGTAGCAGTTTGGAACCGAACCCACAATATTTCTGAGGTATGCCTGTAATAAAATTTTAAAGTCTGGGCTTAGTTTTTCATACATTTCAGTTGTTGGGCTCTTAAATCAATCTCATTGACCCTATACGATGTTTTGTGCAACTCTTGAAAATTTCTTACAGTTAGATGATACCCATCCTAGTTTCCTGAACATTTATTTTAGGGGTAGGGAGTACTTTAATATGGAACTTCAAATCTCCATTTGAATTAAAAGTTATAATTCATTTAAAATAACAAATCATAATAAAATAAAATCTAATAAATTTAATAAATATCTAATGTGCATCTAACACATGCCAGCTATTATATAATGCACTTTATATGAAATATCATTACATCAGCATAAACAACCTTTGGGTCAAGTTACAGATTACAAAACCAAATCTGAACCCAGTTTTGTCTGACAGCAGAGCCCATAATCTTAACCAATGGTTGAGAGACTTTTTTTAAAAAGGGGCAGATAGGAAATATTTTAGGCTTGTGGGCTATGTGGTCTTTTTCAAAATGACTCAGCTCTGTTTTAGCAAGAAAACAATCTTAACACTATGAAAATGATGGACACAGCTGTGTTCCGATAAAATTCAGTTTGTAAAAACAAAGTAGTGTGCCTGTAAGCTGTAGCTTGTCATCTGCTACTCTTAACCAATGTACAACATTGCTCTACTTCCTCCTTAAAGCTTTCCCTGATGACAACAGAGAGTAGTTTCTTATGCTTCTCGACTTCTACCATAGTAATTGTTAATACCACAGTCCTAAGGCACATATCTGTTTTTATATGCATGTGTCTTGCAATGTCTTTTTTGTTAACTATATTGACAAAAGATTATGCCAGTGAGTGATTTCATATATTTTGTTGTATCTCTCTGCAGCACTCAACCCCATGCTACAAACGGAGAGTTTTGTCCCAATATAGCCACTTACCTAAGGTCACATGATAAAAGGTAAAAATTGGACAATAAAGTATCGATATGGAGATGCAGAAAACTGAAATATTGCCAAGGTTCTATGGTCAACATATTTGGTTATGAGTTTTTTTATGTAGAAAAAAATGTATTTATTTTCAATTTCTCAGTTCTAATTTTCTCTTCAGATTTTCCTATCTCAAGGAATCATAATCTATCAAAACCATAAGTTCAAGATTTGTCATTGTAAGAATGAGTCATAATTTCGGTAATAATCACTGCATAGATGTTGCTAATATTTTTCAATTTTAAAAATGGGTAATAAGACCACTTTCAAGGATTAAAATTTTTTAGAGTGAGTTCTTCTCTGAAATAATGGCTTATTTTGCTTTTTCAGGCAGATAAACAATTTTTCTTAAAAATAATTCAAATATTCTTCTTTCATTTGCATTATACCCATGTTCTCAAATGCAGTCTATATGAGGATTTTTTGATACTTTGAGGTTTAAAGCAGATTTATGATGAGATCATCCTTTCAAGTGTTACTATGTCTGTAATGAAAAGTACAGGACAAGTATTAAATGATGTATGGGCTAAATGACTTTTTAACCAGAGATACCAAGTTTCTGAGGAATGCCTTTGCCCAGAGACTTGAAATTTGGTAGTCATGGAAGTGAAAATATGGTGTAAGATTAGAGTTTTATAACCTGGGGATAAAACAAACATACAGGAGGCATTGAGTCAGAATAAGGAATACGATTTAAAGTTAACATGTTTTTAATTATCAGATTATGTCTCAAACTATTGACTGGTTACCCAAAAATCATTCTCAAACCACTGTTCTTTTGCTTTATCTACCATGAAGACCAAAAGTCCTTGACATCTCAACATGTCTTTAGCTAGGGACAGCCACATGCCGTGGGCTTTATTAAGTCCACAGTGGACATTTGCTGGAGGTCATTGGAAATACGTTTACTTCCCAATTAAAAGGGAAAGACTCAATAGGTACAACCATTCCTTGTTCTTCCTGCCCTGAACTAGAATGTGATATCTGGGTCAGCAGAAGTATCCATATTGCAGCAAGCATTAGAGAAAGCATGAAGATGAAACTGTGACAAAATTGAGCCTCTAAACAAAAAGTAAATACTTTCCTCTATACCTCTTGTTCTGCAAAAATAAATCTCTATTGTTTTGTCATTGTGCATTAAACTTTTAGCTGAAAGCATTTCTAATTGATACATACTTTAAAACGATTTTTAAAACTGTCAATTACTTTTGGGACACATAATGTGAGTAAAAATTTGCTTTTAAGATAATCTCAGATAAAAAGATTTCTTTCTCCTCCAAAATGTTTAATTTTATATTACTAATTATCAGATAATTCTGCTGCTCTATTAAAAACATGAGTAGTTATTATTAGGTCTTTATAATTTTAAGTTATTAGCATTTTATTTTTAAAAGAACATATCAGAACCTTTGAAATATAGAAAAATTACCTTTCTGACATAGATTTAGTTAATGTACCTTGTGCTCAAGAGCTCATAATATAATTTTTTTAAGGCTCCCTGATTTAGCAAAAACAAAAATTATACCATTTTGCATGGTGAGAATACTGGTAGTGTACAAATTTCATCCAGTATTATATGGCAAATGATATGACATAAAACACAGTTTAATCTGCTTTAAACATAGAACAAGTGATTGGATAACTGTAAGCAATTAGGCTATTTTGTAGAGGTTTCTTAACTGGAAGGCTGAATGTATCTAAAAAACATTAATTGCTTCAATGATTTTAAATTGCTTTGTGAAATACATAAGAATTAAATGCTCCAATAACTGATTTAATTCAGGTGAATGGCAAAAATTATACATCATACTATAGTATCTATAGCATACTACTAGAAGGTAGAAAAATAATAAAATTAACTCTTCAAGTCACATAGGGTTAAAAGACCTTATAAAAAACTAGTTTTTCAAAACAAAATTTAGGTTATCAAAAAAATGACAGAAGCAATTCAATGTGAGGCAAAATATCAAACGTATTCCAGTGAGCTCTTCCAGGTCCATTCAAATGAAGCCAAGACGCTGGGGTAGCGGGGGAAAGGTTGAACTACAAAGTTGTTAGGTAATCACTGAATTGCTAGACTGTGTTATAGAGAGCACTCTGTGAAACCTGAGTTACTGTCACTGAGAAATCTGGTCTGAGACATATATGGGAAAAACAATACACTTAAGAAAATGAGGAGATTAAATCAAAGTAAATTCCATCTGCCTTCTTTTCCACACTAACAAGCTATAAAAAGCTCAGAAGGCTCCCTTCCTAGACTAAACCAGAAGGGGCCTTGAAGCAGTGGCTGGACTTTGAGGTACCATGCACATTTCAGCAGCTATGCTGTACAGAATGCCAGCACTGAGCACTGTTAATGCCAAATCTCAGAACTCACCCCTTCTCATGCTGGCTATGACATGAAATTACACAGGTATATGACAAATACCTGTGTAATTTAAGTTTAATAAGCTTGATAAAAAAGGGCCTCCCAATGCAACCGTTCACTGAAAACAGAACATTCAAAACCAGTTAAATTTTAATTAAAATAAAGCCTCATATTACATACATCTATTTTTCTCCAAGTCTCTATTTCTTTGTGTCAAGAAAAGAAAGCCCTAGAAAGTATGTATGTAGGAAGTGTTATTTAAAAGTACATCTTTAAGTCAGTAAAGTTCTAGAGGCAAGGAGAGACCACACAAATTCCAAGTGACATCCAATTAATAAATTTATATATAGAGTATACACTCATATGCAAGATTGCAGTTCATAGCAATATTTGCTCTATTCATTCAGAAATCCAATGAGACAGTGATATTTATATTTAGCTATATATAAGCAACTGTTGTGGGCAGAGAGCTAAATGTGGTACTAAAACAGACGACTAGGAAAAATTTATTTTTCCAGTTGTACTTGTTTGTGAAAAACGTAAAATGATGCTCTGTTATAGGTTGTCAAATATTTGAACAAATTGTTACCAAGTATAAACTATGTATAAGTACAAAAATAACTGAAACTCAGTCTTAGTTCTGAAGATACTAAGCATCTGGTGAAGACAATTATGAACTCAGCCAATTCTACACAAGGCACAGTGCTAAGCGTTAACAGTAATGCCAAAAGAACAAGAAGGAAGATCAATCATCATTTCTAAACCAATTTGTACCTATTAGCATGCTAGTAAAAGTATGTTAAAATACAAACAAAAGGCAGTTAAATGTCTGTTATTATTTAATTGAGTACTAAGGAATTATTTATAATTAACTAGAATTTCTCAGGCTTTATAATAATAAAATGAAAATCACACTTGAATTCTTAATTCTAACACCAATCAGATTAATTTGTTTCTAGAAGGTCGAATGCAAAAAAACAATAAATGTCCAACTCCACATGCACTTAAACATAATTAGTCTGACTTCTTTTCTTGTTTTTTGTTTTTGTTTTTTTTCTGGAAGGAATGATTAGAAAAATAGAAGAGCAAATTCAGTTTTTATAGAGTGAAATATGCTCTTTATAGATAAGCTTTAACAAAGATATTTTACTTGAGGTAAAATGGGGGTTAGGCATACAGAGGCTTCCGTGACTATAAAATGGAGACCTTGGGTGCCAAGGGTGGAGAGCCTTTTCCTCTCACCCACATTCGCTATCCATGAAATGAATTTAGAAACACTAACATGCAAAGTTGTAGATGTCTTTTTGCGGCCCACACAGTTTGAATCAAATTGGGCTCAATCGACATTTTTGCAAAGGCTAACCAGCACAAAGACATTCTCAGTAGGCCTAATCTACAGTAATAATTTTGTAAGGTCAACTGATCCTTGTCTATCAAAGTGCAAGATGTCTCAATGTATAAAGACTTATTGGTCAATGGTTCTAATTCAGTAAGAGGTTATAGGGCTACCTCTTCATGCTGAGCATGATATAAGGAGCTCAGAACCAGCAGGAGATAGAAAAAAAGGATATAGTCTGCAGGATCTAATAATCTAATTGCTTAAGATATACTCAACAAACTTTAGGGGCTAAATTCTGAAAACATTACAGGTAAAATTGCAAACAAAAATAAATCCTTATCTTTGTATAATAATCCTGATCCCCAAAGCAGTGTTTAACCTTAAGAGTTTGCTTTAAAAGGAGGTGGGTGTATATGTGTGGCTCTTGCTTATCTTTAGTGTCTAGTTCAAGTATCTCTGTTATTAAGGTGCAAAATATTATTTTAGGTTTTTGTTTTTTAATATTATGTCCAAATAATAAGTTTCACTTAAAGTGACTATATACATGCACAATCTTTTCTGCTTTGCTTCAATAACTCATGATTATTCAAAATCTAATGAATTAATGTCAAACTGACTCCAATTAAAATGATGATGTAGGAAAGTACTGTATCTCACTATAAATATAAACCTCTAGAAATTAATGATTGGTGTGGGGAGGACCATGGAATCACTTATAGGCATTTAACAAAAAAGACAAAATCTTTTTCTCTTGCTAAGGGTATGTTTCTCAAACAATTTTCTTTGTATCTATCCCCACTTGTAAAGCCCCTCCCCTCTCCCCATCCCACCAAATCCATTTGATATTGAACTTTTAAGTCTTGCTCTTTAGTGCTACATGCATCGATGAATCCTCCTTAGAAAGAAAAAATCTATGCTAATAGGCTTACAGTTAGAATTTTAAATTTTAAAAAGTCCAAAATATATTTTGTAATTTGAAATTAACCAAGATTTTTGGCTAAAGAACATTAATCCTAGAACATCTTCCATTCAAGAGACATTCTGCCTTCATTCGTTTTTCTTTTTCATCATGTCATATAGTCACTGATAGCCATACACAAGTAGTAAAAATCAAAAGCAGAACAAACATGCTTTTAACATAAGTAGTACTTTACATAAAATTATAAACTGTAATGTAATGAACCTTCTAAACACCAGTAACATACAATCAAGAACTCTTCAGATTAGCTGAGATTTAATGTGAACATCAATTTATAAAATGTGTCCAGTTCAACATAACAAATACACAAGTATTAAATATCGCTAATGATTTTCTCCCTCATAAAAACATGATCTTACTCCCAAATGATATAGCAACCTAATCTTTTTCAATGACATAAAAAGGGTTCAAATCTTGGAAACAGGCAAAAAAATCCGGTACTTTAATATCGCAAACTCATTCATTCCTACCAATATTCTATCTTTTATGATACCTTAGAGTAGAAGACCTATAAATAGTTGGGATTCAAAGTACATCTGAATTTCAAATTTGATATTTATTTTCTATCCTTTTACTTGATTATTAACTGACTCCCAACCAAACTCTTTCAAAAAGGTCTTTTAATAAAGACTCTGAAAGAACACCATTGCCAGTATTATTATTAATTATTATTATTACAGGGGAGAAATACACCAATGACAGCAAATGTTCAATTTCACAAAATGAATCAGTAGCAGAGCCTGAAAGAGATTCTAGGACTGATTCGGACAATCTACTTAATCACAAATAACAAGGGCAAACAATCTTTTCCAAGCCTCACTATAATCATTTTCACAGGGTCATATCAGCTATGTGAATTAATAGACTCTGAGGTGATATAGCAAAGATAAAAATCAGATCCTTACCATGGCTGCAAAGTTTAATGAATACTGTTGCTTTTTCTTTATTCTGAGGTCTCTGCTGCTTCTAATACTTACCTAATCTGCTTGGGGACAATTTAAAAGCAGCTGTTTTTCCTAAGATCTGTCAGTCTATATATTTCTCTGGCATATGAGAGTGTGGGAAAGGGTCCTGTAAGGGAGGCGTAAATACATTGATAAGTCACTTAGGCTTATCAGTAGTAACATTCCGTAGGAATGAACTTTAAGCTATGAATAGAATTCCTTCCAGCCATTTCTTTTCAAAAAGGAATTTTTGTGTGCCTCACAGAAATAAAATCCAAAAATCTTAAGTCAAGAAAGCATGAAAACAAGAAAATAGAAGATAATTACTCCATTTTATTGACCTTAGTTCAAATAAATCCAGATTAAAGTATTCAGGCAGACTCTGAAATATACAACTGTCACAATGAACGTATTTCAGAGCAAAATGTGCTGCAATCTGCTATGATTAAAAGCTATGTAACCTGGAGAACCTCTGTAACAAAAAAAAAAATTAGAAAAATTGTTTTTTTATCTACTTTTCTAAAAAAGGCTGTAATTTTGCCTTTGTTACACAAAGGTATGTGCGACTTTCATCTTTACATAGTAGTAAACATATTTTCACCCATAGGTATTTAATTACATTCAAAGAAATAACACATGGTTTAATACCAACAATGAATTATTATTTTGATACTATTAAATGTGTTTTAAATCTGAAGCCATCATAACACATTCTAAGGGTAATCTATGAGCACATATTCTCTAAACAGAAAAGATCCTCGCACAGCTTTTCTTGTACTTTTGTTTTTTAAACTGTACAAATATTACCGGACACAAATGAGAGAATAAGGAGCAACAATGAAGTACATCATACGTTCCTAACATAGGCTGAGTCCCGGTCTTTGTTTCAATATCTAGAGCCACTGTAAAAAAAAAAGCTAAGTATCCATCTATTAAAACACATTTTTACATTATTGCTGGCAAAAGTTATACTTCTGATAGATTCAGTCAATCTTAATTATTTCTGCCTACACTTGCTTCTTTAACACAGATCTCTTTCAATTCTAGGAACCAGCAGTACAACCACCCTAGGAAACAGGTCGGTAGCAGGACAATCTGATAAAAAAACGTAAAGGGTAGACGTTGAAGAATGCAAAGTTATTTTCCTAGTTAAAGAGTTCTGAAGTAATTCTGTAGCAATGACATTTTTTTTTTTTTTTTGCCAGCTACGCACCTATCCAGATAGCATCCACCTTGTTCCCAATTAGCAGGGCTCTCCTCAATCCCAGAACAGTTTTGATAGTACAACTCAAATCAGAAACACTAACCACGCCCTTTATACCCAGAGTCAAGCCACCTTTCGCTTCCCCCCACCCCCGCACTTAAAGTCCAAAAACGTACATTTCACCTAAAAGGGTTGCACCAGTTCTCTAACGCGAGTCAGAGACTGTTTTTAGCCGTGCCTTGTTATAATTCCTATTGGAAGATGATTTCTCCCGTGCAGTGTGTGGACACCAGAGAAGCACCCACGCTTACCTCCCACACACCTGCAAACCCTGGCGGGATGCGGGAGCTGATGCTCCAAGGACTGCGCTCGGCTCCGCTCTTTCTGCTCTTGCCTCTCCCGGGAAACTACAGTCCAGACTGCGCCTTCGGCGGCTACAGGGACCCAAGCTCCGCCTCCCCCTCTTCTAGTTGGCGAATTCGGCAGCTGTTGCTCCTCCCCCGGCTATTCCTGATGCTGCCTAGGCAGGAGGCGGCGGGAAGCTGCTACCCTGGTACCTTTCGCTCCCTGCACTTCTGCAGTTGTTCTGCCGCTTCCCTCCCCCTGGGGACCCTTCTCCTCTCACTCGGTGGCCTCACACCTGGAGCTGCCTCCCGCCCTGCCCCGGCGCCTCTGCGAGAAGTCCGGGCTCAACCTATCCCTCCTCGACCCACAGGTCTGGTCGCCGGGTGTGCCTGCTCCTCCGACCAGGATGCGTCCCCACACCGCGCCCTCCCTCCTCCCCAGCGATTCTCCCGATGCACCCTTTCCACCCACGCTGCGTCCACAGCTCAGTGATCCCACAGTCTCTACTTCGAACTCTTCCCCCCGACTCTACTCTGCTTCCTTCCTTTTTACGGCTAGACCGCCCCCACAAAGGGTGAGTTGCCGCGGGGCCAACCCTGCACCCTGATTGGCGCAGGTGAGAGCTGACCCCTCCCTGCTTCTTCTTTCCGTGCACTCTCTCTTCATTTCACCTCCTCCCGCAAAGGCAGGGAACTCTCCTACTATTGGCTGGAAGTGTCCCCACCCATCGCCTTAGGCTTCATCGCACCACCTGCCGGGAATTGTAGTCTTGCATGCACAGAACTTGCCGACGATGTCGGCGAGCGGAACTACGAGTCCCCATAGGCCCCTGCGCGACTCCGGCTGGGCAGGATTCCGGACAACGCCTGGTTCCTCTCGGGTCCTTCCGGCGTCGCCGGAGTGAATTGATCCGGGAGTTGAAGAGGGCTCCAAGGTGGAAAGTGAAGTGAGTGCCTCAGTTGCCGGTAAGGTGTGGCTGTTCTGTCTCAGTCCCTGTAGCCCTAGGCGGAGCAGAAGAGGTTTGGGCTCATACAGGGACTGTGGCTGAGGCACTCGGGCTTGGTGCTGGCAGGCGGAGCGGACGGGGCTCAGAATGGGGCCCTATGGGCGTAAGCGAGGTTACTCTACGCGAATGGCGTAAAGCGGGTTTGTAAATGCCGCCTGCCCTGCTCCGGTCCGAACGCCTCCAGGAAGTCTCTTCTAGGTGGGGCGGGAGGGGAAGGGCGAGGTTGGCCCCTAAGGGTACCCCCCGGATAAGTGAGAGGGCGGATGTGCCTGGGGTGGGGTCCTCTAAAGGTGTGGCTTGGGGAGGGGAGAGGCTGTTCCCCCCGCCCTGCTTTAAAAGTAAGATAGGGAAGGAGTGGAGGAAGGAAAGGGCGCTTGGGAGTCGCTTTGGGGGTGACTCAGGTTATACCCTTTGAGGAAAAGAGAGAACTGTGGAAGGGAGAGTCAGATGTTGACAGAGACCTACGGATTCAGTTCCATTTTTATGATATGGTCCCTCTAAGGAGGTAATTTTTCCTTAAGCAGAAAACCTTAACCATCTTAGATCTAATTCTTAAGATATGTTTCTACCTTTACTCTTTTCAAAGAACATTCGCTTTGGGATGCCGATGAGGAAACCAAGGGGATGAATTACGTGCCCAAGGTCACACCCGTAGGGACAGATCTGAATCTAATCCATTTGTAGTCTAGCTTTTGAATTAGAGCTGCTGCACCAGAAAGAGTTGGTTGTGTTTTTCCAGGAGGGTGGAGGAAGTTGCAAAGTAATGCATTTTATGTATTTCTAAGAAGCCGTTTGTGAGGCGAAGACTTTGAACAGGGGAGAAATTTCCTCAATAAAAGGACGCACTCTAACTTTTTGGAAAAATAAAAAAAAAAAATAGATTTCAACTTACAAATGCTTTTTTATTAAGAGTATATTAAATGATGAACTGTACTACCACTTGAAACGGTAGATAATGATATAGGAGAACGTCAAACAGTATATCTTATCCTTACAGGTAAAGATATTCTTTTCCTACCTTAGGACTTGTTTTCACTCTCATTTTGTGAAACCGACAACAATGGGATTGAGATTCTTTCACAAAACTTACTTTACGCATTTTTAGAATAATACAGCATCGAGAGTTTAGTGTACTCATTACTAGAAAAGAAGTTATATTGCATTTTTTGGAGGTAACATCACATTTTGTTAATTTTTATTTACTTTTATCCTAATTTTTTTGATTCTGGAATGTTTGTGTAAATAACATGAGGCTCCTATATATTTTTCTTAGCATCATCTATGGTTTTTAACTTATCCTTATTTTACATTAAAAGACATAAAAAATAGGACTTTTTACATATTTAGCAGAAAGCAGCATGCTTGTTCCTGTCTTATCTTGTATAGTTGTTAATATGACCAGTTATAGTTCATGAATATTACTGGATAGTTCTTTAATATAATTTTGGAGTATATTCATTGACATCAGGATTTCTTTGCAGTGAGTTTGTAAATAAGAATCAGCTATCTACTGAGCAGGTAATCAGTCACGATTTACTGTTGTGTAAGTTGGCCATTGAAATATGCTACAATTTGAATGTACTCTTGAAATTTTTAATACTATCACCTTTTGAATGCAAAAACACTTTCTAGGATCAGAGATCTTATGTTCTCCTATGATTGAAGTTAAGATGGTCTGGAAATTAATATGGCCTTTAAAATAGAAGAGATTTAGGGTACTTATGGAATGAAGTAAAATTAGGAGTAATGTAGCACCATGAGTAAGGCAGTACATAAAGAAGGAAGACCAACTAAACAAATGGAAAATTATGTGGGGGATAAACTGGCTTTGTGCTATATTAAAAAGATGCCATCATTTTAAGTAGATCACAAACTGAGCATGAGTGAGTGATAGTAAAGCAATAATGTATTTTCTAGATGATAGTGTAGGCATTTGCTTTTTGTCTGGGGAAGTGTGAAATGAGTTCTAATTTTTGGCATGCAGGTATGAGGTTGTGGAATGAGCTTTTGAACTAAAAGTTGAGAAAATTAAAAATAAGTACAATTAATATACTTGTTCAGCATGTGTTAGTGTTGGTCCATGGTTTAGTTCTGCCACTAACTTCATTTCTGAGGTCCATTATAGTTATAATATTTCACCTATTTGAAGTGGTGGAGTTATGTTTCTATCATATTTATAATCTTTCAATCACATGCTGGAGTACTATGATCATTTTGGGTATCTGCACAGAGTTATGTGTACACTTATATTTTTATAGTAGTTTGCAGTTTACCAGTGTCCATATTCTCATTTTGAGTTTTGCAGGAGCCTTATTTCAGCCTTTGGACATAATCTCTTACAGGACTTAGAATGTCTCCAATATACAGCTATCTCTTTCTTTTTCAGGATATAAGGTCATAAAAAGAGGACTGTGGATTATTATTATATTCCCAGTAAGTGGGTAAAATATTGAGTAAATGTTTACGAAGAGCATGAAGAAGTAAAGATTGATGAAGTGCAGAGTTGTTGTAACTGGTCACTGGTGAGACCACCAGGACTTCTTACTGCAGGTCTTGAGTATTGTAGACTCAGTCCCCTTATATTATATATTTTACAAGAGAAGAAGACTATAAAATGACTTCAGTTTTCAAATACTATTACTGTCTTAACTCTTTGTACTGACAATTTTGTCTCCTATCCAGCTCTCCATTTTTATCCCTAGCCTTTCTCATTTACTGTGCCTTTCGATTGCTAGATACATAAACTCCTTTGTGACTGGGAGGCCTTTGTACATGTTCTAGCACCCTTACCTGGACTGCTTCCCCACCCCTTTCCAAATCTGGCCAACTCCTAGTAAATTTTCAAGTCTCAGTTTAAATGTCATTCTTCAGGGGAACCTTTCCTGACCTCTTTGACCCTTCCTTCCTAAAATTAGAGTACGTTCCCAGATATCTTCATCATACTCTGTACTTTTCCTTTGCAGCATCTTCACAATAAGAACCTAACTGTTTCCATATTTGTTTGATAAATGTCTGTCTCCCTCTGTAGACTTTATGGTACCTAGGCAGGGCCCTCTCATTTGTTATGACTTAAACAGTTTCTGGCACAGACTAAGTGCCTAATACATACTTGTTGAATGAATGAATAAATGATCGAATGAATGAGGGCATTGATGCACAGAGGCTCCAGCACTCTGCTAGGGACAGAAATAACAGATATAAGTAAAAGAAACATGCTTCCCACCCTAGATGAAAAGGAGTTATTGACACAAGTTTAATATAAATTGTAGAAAGACTTTTGTTCTTTCTTGGAGGCTTGTAAAATCAGGATAGATAGTTTTCTGTGGGCAAGTGACAAAGGAGTCGTTTTCCATTACAGCAAACTTTTTGTATTTTGGAGACCCTATTACTGTTCTGTTTTGCAAGCAACGTTCATTATAACAAAATACAAACATGAAAAAATAACTTTTAATGGATTCTATTCTACTCTAATATTAATCTCATTTTGTCTTCAACAAAATCTATTTCCTTTTTTCTTTCCTTTTGATTTTTAATGTTGGAATCGTCCTTTGAATTTTACTTTAAGTATTACCTTCTTGAGACAAGGTGATTTTGTAAAGTTAAGTAGTGCTTCTTTCACAGGAGCTTATATTTCAGGCTTCTTGAAAATTTTCATTATTTCAGTAGGTCTTATGGTGATATTTTATTTGCTTTCAACCTGGATACGTATGAGAGTGAAAAGCATTATTTTAAAAACATGCAAACTAAATTTCAGGAATAAATCGCATTAGATTTTGACCCCAAAAACAAATTCTCTAATCCTTTGCAGTACTATAGTAATGGTATAGAATAAATTGACCAGCTCTGAGTTACTGTAGCCTTATATACTTTAATAAATTTATCAATTCACTCTCACAAAATATTGTCAAAAAGTGATTGCTGACATTTGGCTTTAAAATTTGATAACAATCTCACTTTTTATTATTAACAATAAGTCTTTGATAAGTGCTAAATTTACTTTTTAAAAAAGTCAGTCCTTATGTTATTTGAATTTTGGATTAAAAATTAATATTCAGCTAGCATAACCAGTATGTGGAGGATAAAACAGAAGTACTGTTTTTTGTATGTTGTTGGCTTATTAAAATCATTATGATAGATCATGTTACTAAGAATTTTAAATTCTATGATAATTTTTTCATTATAATATAAACTGTAAAAGTGATTTAGAAGTTTAAGAATGTGATAGATTGTATATATTATTACATTTGAAATATTACAGAAAGTTTCATTCTTGGAGACTTATGTTTTAGGAATACACACACACAATGTAAAAAATGAAAGAGCCTTCATTGCAGCAATAAAAGTAATTTGCAGAAAGGTAAACAGTGTAGTTTGATGGTCCATTTTTGTCTGTATGATGATGAAAAGTTCAGTTTTCTCATTTTAGCAACAAAATTATTTGCATTTTGGATGTAATATAATATTACAATCTTATTTTTGAAGGTCACTCTTACATTTTCTTATGTGTAATCTTTTTTTTAACCACCCAAAAAGTTAATTAAATCTATTCAATCTCAATCTTCTACAGTTGCCTAGAATCAAGTATTATTTAAAAAAAAAAAGAAAAAAAAGAGGATTTTATCATCAAGATTATGAATTATTGGGTGGAACGTATTAAATGGTAGTCACTACTATTTACTCAGGCCAGTCCCTTAGAAATAAATTAATGGGAAGTAAGTTTAGATTGCATAATAATGATAGTTAAGTTTATTCATCAAATATTTATTGAAGATATATTATGTGTGAGACTGCCTTAACAATTTCTTTGTGATGAACTGGGATATAATATGATAACCAATATTTATTGAACAGTAACTAAGTGCCAGGCATCATACTAAGCATTTTACATGATCTCATATAGTCCTTGCAACTCTCCTGTGAAGTAGAGGCACTATTATCCCAATTTAAACGATGAAACTAAAGTACAGAGAGGCTGAGCAACTTAACTGAGGTCACACAACCAGTAATTGCTTGGAATAAGATTTGAATCCAGGCTGCCAGACTCAAGACCATATTTTTAATCATTGCTGTAGAAATGATGTTAATGATTGAATGGAGGGCAGTTCGATTTAGAGTTGCAGTTACAGAGAAGTTGTATCTTAGATGCTAAAATCAGTGTGGTAGGCAAAATTACTCGTATTCAAACTTACTCCAGAAAATCCCTCTGAAGCTTACCACATTGGAGACTAACTTAACTTCAAAACAGCCAGTTTTTTCTCTAGCACTGGAATAGAATTACTTTTCCTTTGAGTGTTAGCTGAAGTGTTTGACTTGTTATTCAGCGACCATGTTGGAAAAGCAATATGTGTGTTATAATACAGGAACCACAGGGTGGTGAGCTGCTCATTGTGCGAAGAGGCATTGTGACTAAGTTTGGCAGGGGGAATTGCATATCCATGTCTCTTATCTCTTTTATTCTAGGGTTTATGTGCATGGAATGGAATTATGATCACCTATGTTTTTCAGTGGTTATTTTTGTTTTGTACTCAAAAAAAAAAGTTAATCGTGTCTGTTGACCTTGCTAGGATAAGTGTATGAGTGTGTACGCTCACGCACAGGTATGCTGCTGTAGTTAATGCAAAGTGGCAAGGTCTTATTTGACATGTCTTATTTATTGTCTCTCTTCCCTGCAGGACTGCACACCTTCAAGGGTAGGGATTATATCAGACATTTTATCACCATATCTCTAGCTAACAACTGTTGATGACTTAGACTAACTATGCAGAGTGCTGTGCTAAGTACTAGGAAATAGAGAGAAAGGAATAAAACTTCTTGTTAGGGCATTTATAAGTTAGTGGGTAGAAGAGGAAGGAGATGGTAAGACCATTATATGAATATTTAGCCTTTCTGATATATTTTTTTCTAGATTTTGGTGGGGGGGGTTGTTCATTTGTTTTGTTTTTTAACCTTTTGATTTCTTTTTCCCCCTTTCTGGTATATTAAGTACTTTCACATTCATCAGTTCATTTGATAATTTTATGCCAGAGCTGATAGGAAGGGGGAAAAATGATAGTTTCTCTAACTTACCATCTGGTCCCTGGCACTGAAACATCCTTCCCCAGTTTATTCAACCATCCTGTCTTCACAATGAACTGTAACTCCAGTGGAGATCGGAGTTAAGGAATGACAGAACTCTAAGATATGACACCCCTACTGCCTTCATAGATTATATAAGGTTGCTATAACAGAAGCTAGTTGGTAATGGTATATGAGTCAGACCTGACCTCTAGTCTGCAACTGTTCAGATTGTCGTAAGGTTTTATTAATGTAATTCCAAAGGATTTTAAATAATGCTGTGGTCTTTTATTCAGAAATCACATACTTTGTGGATGCCTTTATCCATAGTAAAATCAGCATTCTGACAATATTGAGAGAGTTTTGAGGCCCTACCTTAATTTTGGTGTGCTTCCTTAAAATATGAGTTATAGTTTTGCAGGTGTGGGTTACAGGAGGAATTGTATATACAACATAAGCAGATACCATACTATCTCCCTCATGCTTCTTGTGACTAAAAGTATTTGTATTTAAGATCAATTATGTTCTAAAGGTAAAGTTAAATGTCATTATCAAGATAAAACCTGTCTTTTTAGTATCTAGCATTAGACAAATGAGCCAGAGTCAATTTGTTTTCTGGGCTAATAATTTTATCAGCATTTATGTGCCTTTTGGTAGTGTTTTGGTGCAAAGAAATTTGGGAATAGGAAAAAATCTGAGGCTTTTCAAACTAGAGATGTGTATTCTGTCCCTTGAATCAGTTGTGCAGAAATATCTTAGAAGCCGGTGTTGGCTATTTTTGTTGTTCTCATTTTCTGTCAGCTAATTTAGAGGTAAGGAGCCCTTTGATTCTATTGTCATCTTTTGATTATCCTGTATAGATTATCTCCTTTTATGAATTATCTTAAGAAGGGCCTTGATTTCCCTCTGCCACCCAGTCTACTTCTGGGCCACAGCTGTCTTTATGAAGTCGATCTATGTACACTAAGAGAATAAAAAGTAATTTTAATATGAGCTTGGTAAATAGTTTTAAAATGCAGTTGATGATCAAATTCTTTAAGTATTCCAAAACTATGTAATTTGCCTTGGATGATTCGTAACTTTTTTCTGGTGGCCCCATAATTTATGCCTCCATTTTGGCAAATGGGGGAGAAGAGGTTTTTAAAATATACTATGTAAGCATATGGCCGTTATGAAATTGTGGGGTCAGGACTAGAGTGAGGCAAATGGGGCCTGGGAACCAAAATTTAAGAAGAGATTTACTCTGTCATGGAATTCGGAGCTAAATTTTGTGCTCTTAGTGTCTGGTTTGCCTCATCCTAGTTCCAGTCCTGATGCCATGTCAGATTTATAGAATTTTGTATAAAATATCAGTAACAACATGAATTGAATGCTTAATGTGTGTCAAGCCACTGTATCAAGTGTTTTATATGCATTAGTACCCTTAATAACCCTATGAAGTGAGTATACTTCAATCAGTATTTCCATTAATTTCTCAATGAGCTTAGAAAGATTAAATAACTTAAATGATACCACTCAGCTGAACAAAAATTTGAACTCAGGTCTTTGTTTCAAATCTGAGCACTTATCTACTGCTTGGTACAGTCCATCTGTGTGTAGAAAAACTTGATTACTACTTGTTCATTTTATACATTTTTGTATTGAGAAACTGGTCCCCAAAATATGCAAGTGCACACACTGATATGATTAATTTAACATTTAAGGTGAGTGAGTCAGAGGTCTCAGCAGCAACAAATTGAAGATCCGCAAACTGGTTCTGCTCAGTACCATAAATTGACCTTGAATCAGAGCCACATTCCTGCTGGCTTCAGTCTCCAAACATTGTACATGGAGCCTGGGGGTCTCGGGCTATAAGCTAATTGACCCATGGATGACACAAAAAACAGAGCAAGTTAGTCTTGAAGTAGTTGAGTTTGGCAGACTAACTTGTCTTGTACAACAGGATATATAGTAACTCAGTATCTGTCACCATTCAATTTTGTTTCCTAATGTGAATTTCTGTGGACTTTTATTTATTTATAAATTGTGAAATTTGGAGATTGGCCTAGATAATATATAATGACTGTTTTTGCTTTAAAATTTTAGGTCTTAATATTTAAGTTTCTTAAACGTGTAAACATAAGACAAGTATAAGGGTAAATTTGGAGATTTGGAGCTGAATTATAGGAAAATCTGGATCCAGATATCTTTTGCTAGCACTTAGCCTTACTTTTGAGGCCATTCACTGTTGCTCTTCACAGTGCTTTGTTAATAATGCTACTGTACTGATTGGACTAGAGCACTGGTTTTTAAATTGTAGAGAGGGGTGTTTAAGAGTTTCTGTGAGAGGTAGGGGCTAGTAAGTTATAGTTACTTCATACATTTGTCAGATGAATGAGTGGTTTAGTGGTTTATCTCATATAAAGTTTGATAAAAATTTTGAAAAACAAATAAAATACAGTTCTGCTGTTTAAAGAGGTTTAAGAATTACATATCTTCCCCCTCTTTATCTGGCTTTCAAGAGTCCTTGATTCCCCTGGCTAGGTTATTATGCCAGAGACCTGACTTCTAGAAAGAGATCTGATCTTGTCATTTTAGATTAAAATGTACTTAATCGTAATAGCAAATATTGAATGATTACCATGTGTCATGCACTGTTCTAAACACTTTATCCATAATAACATATTTAATCTTTACATCAACCTTAATAGATACTGTTATTACTCCCATTTCAGTAGTTGAGAAAACCGTAGCACAAGGAAGTTAGATAGATGACTTACCTTGGATCACACAACTAATAAGTAGTAGATCCATATTGAATCCAGACAAGTCTGGTTATAGAATCACCTTGCATATTACTCACCTTTCTAATGATAGTGCTATTAATGTTGGCTAAGTATAATTGAAACAGTAGTATTTCTGTTTTCCTTTAGGTAACATTGTGGATTTTCACATTTTTCTTAGAACATTATGGATACTTAACCCTATATAGAAAAATAAAGTAACTTTTAAATGAGTGATTTATAAGCATGTTTAGAACCAAGTCTGCTTATTAGTTAAGGAATACTTGTCTGTAACTCTACAGAGGTTAACAAAAAATGATGAAGTAAATGGAGTTAAATTTAGAGGATTTATACATTTAGGCATTTTTCTGTAATTTGCCAGTGTTATCTGTTTTCAGAGACATCTTAACAGCTTTCTGATATTTTAGTTAGAACCTCTGTTACTTAATAGCTCAGCAAATGCTTATTTTGTCATTCATGTTTACAGAGATATTGAAATTATCTTTTTTTTATCTTGTATTTTAAAAAACACTAAAGCCGAGTCCTTCAACCAGTTAGTGGTATCAGATACCCAGAAATGGTGGTATAAGAGAGAGGGTGCATTTAAAAATTTGGGGTCGAATGGAGCTGACCTTCCAATGAGGTGATAATTTACTGTAGAATGTATGCTTTTTTTGAGTAGTTATTTAAAAGTGCAAAAATACAGTGCTTAGTAACTTAGTGAAATGAAATCTTCAATATAGAGGATTTGTGGTTTGATTTAAAAATTACCTCATCTTTTACTCTCACCATATCTCTTTCAAATATACAGCTCAATTTTTGTCCATATTAAAGAAGAAACTAAAGCATAGAGAAGTGAAGTGACTTGATCAGACATGGTGGTTTATGACATGACAGTACCAAGAATTGAGCCCTTGTTATCAGACCTTAATTGTTATGCTCTTTTCCCATACTTCTCTCTCTGCACCAATTATCTGTTTGATATTTTCAGGAAGCCTTTAAAAACTTGAGAGAGAGAGAGAGAGAGAGAGACAGACACACACACACACACACACACACACACACACATGCCCATGGCAGAGTGTCATATATTACACTTTCCTTTAATAAGAGATTGTTTCTGGATGTCCTAAGTGCAAAATTCAATAAATACTAAACTGACAGCGTTGCATAATCAGGGAGGTTGAGTTCTACATTATTTAAAAAGAAAACTATAGAATGAAAGACCTCGAATTATAGAAAATGTAATTTTCAGAGGAAGGAAAGAGATGTAGATATATCTTGAAGGCTTCAAGCTCATTGTAGTCTAGGATCTTCTGCTTCATTCCTCTGCCTCCTTTGCCCTAGCTTCCTCCTCGAAACCTTTGTCTCTTGTTTGGAAGTAGCTACAACATTTTGACATGAGAAGGCTGAAAGGTAGGTTGTGATATCACCTTTCCAGTTATGTGAAATGGCTAGACTGAGCTACAGTGCCTTTGAATAAGTTCAGTTTCTCTAGGAGCCTGATGGGTATAATATGTGATGCCAAGTGCTTGAGGGGAAAACAAGGGGTTGTCAGTTACTTGAAACCTTGAATCAGCCAACTATTGAGGATCTCTTTACTAGGATTTTTTGATTTGAAGGTATATATATGTTTTAATTTCCTATGAGGTTGCTTTTGAACCTAGAGTAGATACTGATATGTAATAAACTTTTATTACTGAATTTTAGAGTTCAGGGCCTTACGATGATATAATTTTACCCCATTTCTGTTTCTGATGGGGAAACGAGGCCAGTGATGAAGTGAAACTTCCAGAAAGTCAGAACCAAAAACCTTATTTCAGGTGCTTAGTCAATTTTAATTTTACATATGTCTCTGAGACTGTCCTTAGCAGCTAGGACTTCTGACTCTAGCCAGTATTCTTTCTATACCAGTGGTTTTCAGCCTGCCCAGTTCATGAGCATCATTTGGGCTTTCTGCAAAAAATACAGCTTTCCTATACCCTTCGTTGGAGATTCTGAGTTAAGTAGTCTTGAGAATGTGTGTTTTATATAGGCACTGAAGTAATTGTAATGGCTTAGGCCGCCTGACATTTGGAAACTGCATCACTCTTGCACCCTCACCCATAGAAAAAGTTGCATTTTCTGCTAAAAGTTATAATTTTTTGGATCTTGCTTATGTGTAAAGCAAGGTTAACCTATATTAGAAATACTTGGCTCTTTGAGAATTTTGTGAACTGTAAATTATACAACAGTTGTATCTCCAGGATCTAAAAAATATCATAGCAGCCCTAATAAAAATCAGACATTAGAATTTATAATGTTTTTTTCTTTAGTTCACATAAATTTCTGATAGAACTCTGATTTTATTTACAATCATCTGTCATTTGTATTCTCTTAATTTACTATAGTAGGAAGAGCTTGGGATAGCAAAAAGAAGTAAAAACTGGTAAATATGACTGAGTCCAGACTTTGTTAATAGAATTAATTAGATTTCTGTGTTTATTTTTGTTTTCCTAGGCTGTATATTTGAAAAGTATTAGCAAGACTGATTCAACTTATAAATTGTCAATCTTGTATTTTTAATGTGTTCATTCAACAAACATTAATTGTCTACTATGTACCTCCTATGCTGACTTTAATATCTCTAATGGGAAAAAGAAATACATTTATAAATGGTAACATAAACACATGGATCCTTCTTACTACTAGAATGAATAAATTTTCTTTTAGCTAAATGTTTAAGGACAGGTTGGGGATCCAACAAAAATAAATAAAACTTCTCCCTTTAGGGAGAGAAATTAAAGGAATTATAAGAATTCAGGACGGGGTAAGAGGGCTAAGTACATGATTTGACTGTAGAAAAAAACAAGAAAAATAAACCTGCCTACAAATGTTTTCGGTGTAGAATTTACTTAAGAAATCTTCTTTTTCTCCCCGAGAACTGCATACATCAGTACCAAGGATTTCCTTTTGTCTACTCTTTTTATTTGTGAGTAAGTAAATAGCTTTGGCTGTAGAGTTATCTCATGTCCCAGATGGTGTAAAGTGAGGCTATTTCAGGAAATGCTGATTCTGAGACTTAAGATATACCAGAGTGTAGTTTTTTTAAATGAATAAGCTCCTGTTGGTTGGTTGGGCAAGACAGGGCAGGAACTCCTAAGACTAGGAGTTTGTCATGGGAATAGGCAAGAATCTAGTTTCATTGCCTCCTTACTCTAAACAAATAAGAATTGTTTTAAGCCCAGGAAGATATTTAGAACTGATTCATCTTGTTAAAAATTAGCAGTGCTATTTTGAACATTCAAGGAAATAAAGGGAGAAGTGTAAATAAATAGGTTACTTATAGTCTGTTTGCTTTGGTGTCCCCTGTCACAAAGAGTGTTTTTAAGAAAAATTGATTGGAGGGTATTCCTTTTATATAAATTATTAGTATCTGTAGTTCTGGTCTTTCTCCCCCTCCCCCCTTTGGATGCTAAACACTCAAGAAACAAAGCATTGAAATGAAAACTTTTATCCCAAAGCAATACATTTGAAATGGGAAACAGGTAATTCTTGCTATGTTGCCACCATACCCACATTTTTATATATTATCAGCTAGCAATTGTAACCATGGGCAAGTGATTTTTTAGACTTCGGTTTCTGCTGTATTAAAGGGTAGATGAGGTGATTTTTAAGGCCTTTCCATATTTGAGATTTAGAGTCAGTAATCTTCAATTGGCTATGTATGCATGATCAGTATTCACCCCAGAAAGCAGTATCAACTAGAGGGGCTGATATTGTGCTGCTTGTCTGGCCAAGGCCTAACCACACCCATACTACAAGGAAGGAACCTTCTCAAAGGGACAGAGCCTCAGCCCTTGCTCATCTCAGCTGACCCTTGCTCTTTAGGTAGCAGGCTTTTTATTGCTTGGTGTGATTGCAGGTTGTCCATTTGACCATTTCAAAGGAAGAAGCATATAGAAGGAATGACAGCATGTTTTAACTTGTAGTTGAAATAAAATTAGTAGAACAATTTAATATTTAAAAAACCTTGTTGGAATTGTTGGTTTTTAATCTCACATAAGCACTAATGAAACCATGACTGGCCCTAATTTGTGAATGTCTGTTCTGAAAAGTTTTAAATTTGTTCTTTGGAGCATTTTTCATAGGAATAGTATTAAAAGATGGTTAAGTATTAATAGGTGGTTAACCACCTATTTAGCCCATCATGTTGCTTTAGTACTGTCTTTTTGATGACAAAAAGGACTATAAAGATTGTTTAAAGGAAATATAGTTAATTTGATTCACAAATATCTTAAATAAAAGTTTCTTGACACGGTACAATACTACATATATGTACAATTTAAAAAAAAATTAAATTCCAGTATTTACAAAAGGTAAAATTAAGTATTTTAGTAGGTTTTGTGTTATAGATAGGTAGACGTCAGCCAAAATTCTGAAAGTGACTAGCCCCTTTACTGAGCCCTTCATCTTCTGCCTTTATATATTTAGGGATAGACATGTGTGTTCAGAATTGTAAGACAAAAATGATTCCATTGAGTCTACTTTAGTGGAGGTGAAATACTAAAGGAAGTGAACCACTAAAGTATACGTAGACTTTCTCTCACCAGGTAACTATATCAGCCCCTGCAGGCGGTTCCCTCCCCCATTATACTAGTGTACAAGTGACACTGTCTTTGAGTGCTACTCTTGACCTCATTAAGAAATCATATATATATATATATATATATATATATATATATATATATATATATACATACACACACACACACACACACACACACACCTACACACACGTGTGTATGTGTGTGTTTGTGTATTTTTTAAATTATTGTCTATGCTTAGGGCTTTTTTAAACACGTGGATTTGTAATGCTGGTTCTCTCATCCAGTTCTCTCATAGCAATATAGCATCCTGACTTGTCCCTCTTCAATTTTGATACTCAAAATTTTTTGTATTCTGTCTTTCCTTCCGTAGTATAAGCTCCATGAAGTCTGAAACTGATTGGCCTTGTTTACCTTTCTGTATTTAGTATCAGGCCTAATACTGTATAGGTAATGAATAAATATTTATTAAATAAACAAATGATTCTTGTGTGTGTCATGTGAGATGTGAGATGGCAATTCAGGTTCTGTAGTTGACTCTGCCCTTCTATTTCTCATTTGCTCTTTTCATTGATAATATTGATGCTTTCTCTTGCTATCTAAACTTTGCATACACTCTATGGCCATGCCACCCTGAACACACTTGATCTCATTTGATCTTGGAAGCTAAGCAGGGTTAAACCTGGTTAGTACTTGGATGGGAGACCACTTAGGAAGACCGGATGCTATAGGTGTAAAAAAAATAAAAATAAATAAACTTTGCATACAGTATCTATCATTTTCATTTTGACTGGTATCTGCATTTCAACCCTCCTTTGTTCCAATTGTATTATAAAAAGTAGCAATTTATTTCTAAGTGGAAAAGCAGATTACCAAACTACTATTAAGTAGTTAACTAGGAATAGCAGAGCCACAGCTAATCATTTACCTACTTCTTTTTGCTTATGATCTCTTATAAAAATATAGAAAGGCTCTTACGTTTGCCCTGTGTTCAGTTTCTGCTCCTCTATTCTGTTCATAGTGCTATAACCAGAGCAATCGAATTAAATTAGTGGTTTTATCAGGTAATGGTTTTATCTTTCCCTATAGAATAAAATTTAGGAATTGGCCTTTTTTGTTGTTCTGTGAAGTTAGGGAGCAGGTTTCAGCTCAGAAATAGAAAACACTTTTCTGTGTTTAGAGCTACCAGAAATGGACCAGATTGTTCAAATAAGTGTTGAGTTATTTGACCAGGACAGGACAGGTTACTGGAGATTTTTGAAGTTCTAGGTATCTAGGCCAGGAGTCTGCAACCCCTGGGCTATGGACCGGTACTGGGCCACCAGCAGGAGGTGAGCCATGAGCTAGCGAAGCTTCATCTGTATTTGCAGCTGCTCCCCAGCGCTGGCTAGCATCCCTGCTTCAGCTCCACCTCAGATCATCAGGCGTTAGATAATCATAGGAGCACTGACCGGTCCCTGGATAATCATAGGAGCACCGACCGGTCCCTGGTGCCAAAAGGTCGGGGACCGCCGCTCTAGGCCTTTGATTGTATCTTTCAAACTGCTTAGGTCTTCCACGGTCTGGCCCAGATATATTTTTAATGATTAGGACTACATCTTATTCACATCTTGGATATAGTAGGTGCTAAACATAAATTTATTCTGTCACTTAACTTCCGGGTATTTTACTTCTGGGCATGTTCTTGAGTAGCTGAGCTGAGGTTCTTTGTTTCTACTTCAAACTTGATTTTTTTTGATGTAGGAGTATCAGATCTGCATTCTGAGTACAGGATCAAGTCTTGGGTCTCTGAATGTATGAGCATGGGCAGTTTATTATCTCTGAGCCTGCTTTTTCGTCTGTAAAATTAGAATGACAGTTACCGTCAAGTAAGTTATTGTGAGGACCAAATACATGTAAAAAATGTTTTCTAATCTGAGAATGTTTTACAAATGGTAAAACGTGTTGAAAATCAGTGGCTTTTTGTTTACTATATATGTTGTTTTACATATAGGTATGTCATTACTATTACTGTTTCACATTATAATTAGGCTCATTTTTCAGCCTGGCAAGGAAATAAATACAGTTGCTTTCTCTTAAAAAGCAACACATTTCCTCAGCCCCTCAAGGCAAAATTTTTCTTAGATTCTAGAATTCTAGATATTTTAATTCCAAATTGCTGCTGTCTGTGGATTTCTCTTCTTAGTTTTTGTGTCATATTTGGACAAAGATTCAAAAAGTACCACAGGCAAAAATAAATAACATTTTTCCAACAGAGCACATTTGGTAGAATTTTTCCAGTTCTAATATTTGTCTTGTCTCTGGCCATGCCACCCTGAACAAGTCCTATCCCATCTGATCTTGGAAGCTAAGCAGGTTCAAGCCTGGTTAGTACTTGGATGGGAGACCATCTAGGAAGACCAGGTGCTGTAGGTGTAAAAAAATAAAAAAATAAGGGATCGTAAGATGACAAGGTCCTTGCAATCTGTGAGGTCAACCAGGGATTGCCTTGCCTAAAAAAAAATAAAATAAATAAGATTTGTCTTAAATGTTTGGCGTTTGCTTATGCTTTTATTGTTATTTTTAGGTGACAAAATCAGTTAACAGTTAGCAGAGGATTTTAATAAAAACGTTAAACCCTAATTCTTAGTTCTTCATGCTTGTTTTCTATGCACTTATACATTGTACATTTCAGTTATAGTTTTATATTACATGTAAATGCTATAATTATGTATCTTACTTACTTGTTGCTTTTTCCTGGATTGTATATGATAGAATTAGATACATTAATCTGTGCTGCTTCATAAAGAGCTCTTTCTGAGTTCAAAATGAGTGGGTTTGTGAATCACTACTTTGCGAAGTAGTACCTGATGAGATAGATTATCTGTAAGAAAGGATAGTTCTTGAGTTTGAGAAGGGAAAGAGATGTCTCACTGACCAGGGCTGCCTTCACAAGTAAAGTGTATTAACACATCAGCTTTTCAAAAGATAGACAATCTACTTTGGGAAAGAAAGTTATTGTTGTTTGTAGTTTCCCCTTAATATAATAAATCACTGTTCTTTCTCCCCTTTAACCAGGTCAGTATATGTTTTGCGCCCTATTTTTTTACCACATACAAAAAAGAGAAGAAATCCTGCAGTGAATGAAGATTCCTCTGCATTTTAGCACTGCTTTTTCTACTGTAGTTGGCTTTTGAATGAGGATGACAATGGAAGAGATGAAGAATGAAGCTGAGACCACTTCCATGGTTTCTATGCCCCTCTATGCAGTCATGTATCCTGTGTTTAATGAGGTAAGTGGATAAACATTTCCTCATATGATCTCAGCAGTTCCTTAATGCCTACTTCATTTATTCATTTCTTTGTTTCTTTATATAACAAATACTGACATAAATGAACTCCATCTATGTATTAGGCATTGTGCCAGGGCTGAACATAAAACAGTGGGGGAAAACTCCAGATATAGTGCTCCCCTTCTGGTGATTTTACTGTAGTAGGAGAGATAGACATTAAAAAAAAGGATTATAAATAATTAGATAAATGAAAAATTATGGTCAATGCTAGGAAATTGAAAGAAAACAGGTGGGACCTATTTTAGGGATCAAGGCAGGCTTTACTGAAGAAAAGACATGCTAAGATCTGAAAGGAAGAAATAAGAGTTAGACAGTTGAAATGTTGGGAATAAGTACATTTTAGGTAGCCGGAAGAGCAGGCACAAAAATATGCTAATGAGTTATAGTCAGTAATGGCAAATATTTAAACTGATAAGTGAAAGATACAAGTATTTTGTATTTAGAGAGGATGTAGTTGCTTTTTTTATTTGAGAAATTTTGGAGGACTTAATCCTATCAATACATTTTTGGTTTTTCATTTAAATTAATAACATGCTAGGATATATAGAGAATTCTAGAGCTAGAAGTTCCTTAAAAACATAATCACTCCCTTCCTTTTAATGGTAAAAGGGGGTTCCTCAGGTCCTGATACATGAAATTATTTTCCTGAAATTATCTAGGACTAAAATCTAGGACTCCAGATCCAGTGGCTTCAGGCTTTTTGTCTATTTAATTTTTTTTTTTAATTATTATTTTACTAATCTAATTGAATTATAAAGCTATCAATGCCATTAACCTTATTATTGCTGCTATACCCTGGAAGCCCTCACCATTTCCAGTAGCTTTTTATTTTGTTAAATATTTATATTAGAGTAAGACTGTGGGTTTCAAAACTATTTCTCCCACATTATTAGGTTTAATAATGTATTTGATATATTTTATGGTCTTATGTCTTAGGGACAATAGAGAGTGATTCATCCTCTTCAATTCGAAATTCACAGACTTAGTTTCCATTTCAGATCTAGTTTTGGAACTTCAAACACTATCTATTAAATAGTTAGTTTCAGTGACCATAGAAGAAAACCCAAAACTGTGACTTGGGTAAAATTTCTCTTACATAAAAAATTTTAGAGGTAAGTTGTCCAGGGCTAGTATCATGGCACAGTATCATCAGAAACTCAGGTTCCTTCCTTCTGTTTCATCATGCTAGTCCTTGCCTTCCATTATCAAGGACACTTCAGCATGTGAGGTAGCTGCTGAAGCTCCAGTCAGCATGTCCTGAGTTGTTTTCCTGGACGGGGCAAAAAATGGAACCAGGGACTGGGGTATTACTTAGTCTTTTGACCAACCTCACCTAGCTGCAAAGGAAGTAGGGAAATTTAAAAGTTTTGTTACTAAAGAGGAAGTAAGTAGGAGGCATCTTTTGAAAAACCCTTCCCTGTTATACTACTACCATGGTAGCATTGGAGGCACTCTTATGCCTGGTTATACCTATCTCTGGCAGCCACAGCCAACACTCTAGTAATGAATTCCACTATTTTTTTCTAATACTTTACCCTTTGGTTGCAAGAATAGAGTTATTGTTAGAAGCAAGTGCTTCAGTTCTGTTTAATAAATATTTACTAAATGCCAGCTATTTATTTTCTGAGTACTTTGCTGGGTCTGGAGATACGGAGAAAAGAAGTCAGTATACCTCTTCTGAAGAATCACAGGGAACACAGATGTTTAAGCAAATAAATGAATTATCCTTGTACTAAGTCTTAGGTAAGGAGACAGTCACTAAAAGCTAATAAGTAATCTATCATGACAATTAGCGTTTGGAATTCTCAGATACTTCAAGAACCATTATGACAGTGCCTCCCAGAGGTGCTCCCTCTTTTCATATCTGTAGGCTAACTCTAAAGCTAACTCAATAGGCTATTGGGCCAAATTGTTTGGAGGTATATTTTATATTTATTTATCTGGTGTTTTGAGTCTTTTCTTGAAGAGAGGGCGAATACATTGCAGAGCTTCAATTTGATCCTCTAGTTAACGAAGAGGAATCAGAAAAGCTTTTCTAACAGTTTGAGTGATCTTTTCCTACATATGGAAAATGAATTTTATTTGAATCCTGACTTCGGAAAATAGTTATAGAGGATGTGGGTTAAAATTAACTGTTCAGATTAATACCGATACATTTTTCTGATTTATTCACATATAAGGAAAATTAACCTGAAAGAAAAAGAAATGGCTTGAATGGACTAGTAAATCTCTTTCAAAAGGCGGTGATTCTCTCCACATGAGATCTGAAAACATACGTGGATTTAATGGGCCCAGAATTAGAACATGTTGCTAAATGATTTATAGTTGGTTTAAGACCTAATTGTTAGAATTGAAATTTGAAAATGAAATGACTGGATGTGGCACACTGAGAGATAGTACATTACATTGTCAGGGTCTGTAATTCTCAAATTGAATTTAGTGATCTAACCTCATAGTATCAAGCTTTTTTAAAAAATTATTTCTGTCATGTATTTAAAAAAGAGTACTTCACTTTTAGGAATAGTGGCAGTAGGAGGCATCTTTTATAGCAGTGAAATCTAGGGTTTGGTTTAGGAGTGGAGTTAAATAATTACTGTGCCTTTAAATGTGAAGTGTTTGGTTAAAAATAAAAAAATACTAGCCTTGTTCCCTGACATTCCAGTGTTTCAGTGTAACATCTTAGATAAGATACCTAATCAGTTAAACATTAATATTTAACTATAGTTCAGACATGGATTTTCTATAAATCGAGTAGGAAATTAGTTAGCTTGGTTCTGTTTTTCTGTGTTGTGCATATTTAAAGATAAAATGATTATCAAATTAATGTTACAGAAAGTAGCACCGCATTAGGGATGAACGTTTTACTCTGAAGCTAAACAATTCACTAAATTTTGTCCACAGTGCATTGAAAGAGTTAAAAAACATGCATTCTCACCTTAATATTACATCCATAATAGTAATGATGGTGGTGTAGAAGTCATCTTGTAGAACAGATTTTTAGATAGTAGGACACTCTTACACCTGAGGAAATTTTAGTACTCCAGCAAACTCACAAAGCAAAGTTATTTATGGCATTCTGGGATCTTGATGCTTACTAAACTTAATGAGGCTATGCCAAGATAGCTGAAGGAGTAGGCTTCTTGTTTAATCAGCTGCTACAGAGTTCAGAGTCCAAGTATACTGCATGTGTTGTAAATGTACTGTGAAATAAGTCTCCCGGTTGCGTTATGGAATGAGTTTATAGACACCTCGTGCTTAGTGTTAGGTCAGGTTCTCTGGTACTGTATTATTTATACTAATTCTTCATATATGGAGGGAGATATATGGTTCAGTTCTTCATTTTAGGAAAATACATACCATGTGTCCTTTTTCCTATGACTTTTTGGAGGAATTGTTCTAAGGCGAAACAGTTAACAAAGAATTAGGTATTTTGTGACAGAAATAACAATTTTGCAAACAAATATAAATGTTAGATCACCAGACGTTTATCTGCTTGTTTATTAATCACACAGGTGGTTCTTCTGCGTAGGTAATAAGTATCGTTCTGTTCAGAAGCATCTGAAGCAACTATTTCTACTCTTAGCAGAATATGCAGCTCTTAATTTTTCCCAATAAGCAGAATAATCCTGGGAATACTTCTCCAATTTACCTACCTATTTATTCCTTTTTTTCTTCTAGTGAAAAAAAAATTAATCCCCAAATTTTGAGCATAGTACACATACTTTTCCATCTTCCACAGTGAAGGCATGGGTTTTACCTGCAATCCCACCATCCAGAGGTGATCATAGTTAATATTTCCTTTTGAATTGCTGCTCTGTCACTTACTAGGCTATATAATCTTGTCGTAGTTCTCTTCTCTGTAAAATGAAGATAAACAATAATTCTCACTCTGTGAAATAAATGAGTGCTTATATTATAGTGTTTAGAATAGTACCAGGCATGTAGTGTTAGCTGATATTATTAAGGAGTCTTCCATGCAATTTTCTGACAAAATTGTGGTCATACCCTAGAGTTTTGCAAACTTGTAGGCAATGATTTAATTGAATATTTTTATACTAGTTAGGTGAGTTTGCTTACCTTTTTGCCAGACAATGTGAACAATCAGGAACTGATTCTTTTAAAAATATTTTTAAATCACAGATGATTGCATTTGCTTTCTCTTTGGCAGCACAAAAGTTAATAGGTGGCTCTTGATTCCACCTACTTCTATTCTGGCTTCTTTTTTTTTCTTGACCTTAGTTACCGATTCTCATTTGAGTCATAAGAGGTGTGTGTACCTGGAGTTTTTATTCACGTGACTTAGCCCAGTTTAGTTCCTTTTAAAGAGTAGAATCAGTAATCTTTTGTGGGGTGGGGGTAGGAGGGGGAAGGGATGTCAGCATGGCAAATCATGCCTGATTTTGAGGAAGCAAGATTTGTAGATAATTCAGAATCAGCTAATATAATTAGTTTAACCTTAAAAAAAGACTCGAAAGATTTTAATGCAAGACTTTAAAACTTGAGCAACCAAATGGTTAAATGGATTTTTTTTTTTAATTATGGGTTTAAGAAACTTACTCGATATGAGAAAATAAAGTACACGAATGAACTGAGGGAGGAAATAATAAATGAGTTCTCTATGGATTCAGAATTATGTGTTAACTTTTAAAGTATTTTTATTAACAATCCAGAAAGTTAAATTTGACAAGTTTGTTAGTTAATAGTAAGTGCTCACGAAAGCTGTCAAGAATAAGTTGCAGGAGGAGCTCACAAATGGGCAGAACATGAGGTCAGGGTAAGACCTAATGTTAGCCTCGCTATCATTTCCCTTCAAATGTACTTCATCAGGCACTTTTCCTTCTCTTTTAGATGAGCTGAGACATTATATACCCTTTTCTCTCTGATTTTCTTTTCCTTTTACTGACATGGAAGTCCCATATGGGGGAGGCCCAAAGAGTGCCTCTTTTTGTCCCAGTATCCATTAATGCAAGGTGTAATCATGTTTCCTCTTCCTCCTTTGGACTCAAAATATGGTGTGTATATTATCAAGTACAACTAAAAATGATTGCATTGTCTCTTTAAACATTTCTCAGCCAAAGACTGTTATCCCAAAAGCTTAAAAAAAAAAATGCTGGAATCATTAGTAAAAGTATTGGAAACAAAATAGATATTCTTGCCTGTTGTAAACTTAATAAAACCATTAGCCCCCCCACCCCAACCCCTGTTACATCCCTGAAGAAACCCATAAATTGGAGAACTGCTAAGGAAGATTTTAAGAGGCCATACTCTTCAAGGACCAGTTCAAATCTCATCTTCATAATGACTTTTCTTTCTGTTTCAACTGACAGCGATTCCATTAATTTCCACGTAGCTGCTTACTTAATTTGATCTTCTGGGGTTCCAGGACTGAAATCTGTTTATATGTCTCTGACTTCCTTACACCTGGTAGAAACTCAGGAATTTGTTGGTTCTTAAGTAGTTGAAGAGGATAGACTCCAGCCTGGAAAGTGTGAGTAGAGAAAGGTGGGATAGCATTAGTGGCTTGTGCATGGGATTTGGAGTCAGACAGATCTGGTATGAATCCTGTCTCTGTACTTACTAGCTGTTTAACATTTGCATAAATTTATGCAAACTGAGTTTCTTCTATAAAACGGAGGTAATGATAGCTAGTTACAGACTTATTTTGAGGATTAGAGATGCTCCCTATAAAAATGATAAAATCTATAATTGGTGTTTAGTAAAATGGTAGCTGTATTAGAATAACACCAGAATCCCAATACTCTCATGAAAGATACTGCTAAGAAGAATATGGTTTTGTTATGAAATCACATATCACAAGTGAGAGGCCTAAAATAGAAGCATTTTTTAATAGAGAAGCTAAAAACACATCTTGCTGCCTAAGTATTACAGGCAGAAATTAAAGATTCAAGAGCCCATGGGTAATAAACCCTAGTGGGCTATTGCAAGATGTATGGGTATGTAACATATCCCAGAATGACTCCCAGCAGAGTTCTAGTTCTGGTGAGGTACTTCATAGCTCACAGATTTGATTTAGAATGTTATGTCTGACCTCTTTTCTTAAGTACACATATGTAAACTTAATCTTGAAATCTGGAGATGTTGACATCCATCTTGGCTAATTTTGAGTTCTTTACTGACTTTCTGGGCCTCTTTTACTTGCTTTGACCCTTTTACATTATCAGTCATGGCTCCACACAATGAGTTAATGCTAATTAAAGGGCATGTCAGACCTTTGACTTACTGAAGGAGGTCAGAGCTTTATAAACCCAAATAAGGAAATCATTTCCCATCAGGGTAGAAGCATTCATCCTATCTGTCTGCCTCTGCTTCCCTTGCACAACAAGAACTGGAGATCAGAAGAGCTGGATTGTTATTTTAATCTTCAGTAATATTCATTATAATTAAATGAATTCTGGGGAGAAGGAAAATTTTCATTTTTGGAAACATAACCTTTGTTAATTTTATAAACTTGTATAGTTGCTTTTTTCCTTTATTTGCCTACCTGGTCCCCTTGTGTCTTTCCTTTTACCTTCTAAGGCAATGTTAGATTTTACAAGATTTGTAAAAGCCAAGTTAAATACTGAATCTAATGGTTTATTGTTTACTTTTGGAGATAAATTATTTATCTTGGCAGATTTTGTTGCCCTTGCCTGCACTTAAGGTGAATAATTGGTAGGGAGATAAGGTTCTTGACATTTCTGTCTCATTTAGAAAATAAATTAATTTAAAGTGTTAGAGATTCCTTAGATGTGTGTGTGTGTATGTGTGTTTATAAAGGAGAACACATTTTCATTGCCTCAAGGGATTGAAAGGAGTATTTGTTACATAATGTGATATATTTTCATAAGGTTTTTGTAGACATTTTATACTTAGACAAAAACCTATAAAGGTTATATGTAATACTTTTGAACATTTAATATTGTTTCTAATAATAAATACATTGAGTTTTATTGAGTTAACTGACCTAATTCTTAAGGACCAAAGAAATCTGAATTTAACTGAGGCTTGTTATTTTAAGTTTGGCAGTTAACTGTTCAACAAATGAGGTTTTGTGTTTGTTTGTTTGTTTGTTTAATGAAATTGTATGCCTTCTTTGGCTTACTGGAAAATGAATTATGTCTAATAAGGACATTTATATTTCAAAATTATAAACCTTAACATATTTGATATAAAAATTAAAACACTTGGATTGAACTTTTGATACAGAATTGAGGTAACCATTTTTTAATCCTGTTAGAGGACAGATAAAAGCGTCTCTGGAATCCGGATGATCCACAGTCTTCAGTTTGAGTATCAGACAAACCTTTTATCAGCAGTATTTGCTAATTAATAGCAAATAGACTAATCTCAGTTTAATCCCTGCCTGAGGGGATTGAAAAACAATTATAAAAAGAGAGAATAAGGTAGTAAATACAAAGAATCTTAAATAATAAATGTTTTCTTTGTGACCATCATTTTGTATTTAGTATACACATCACACACATACACACAATTTGCCATGAATTTGCAACAGAGCATTGAGAGTTACTCTTGAACCTTCCCTATTTTCAATAATTAAAGTAAATATGTTTATTCTTTCTGTAGGTACTTATATTATTTTGTATCTTAAAATAAAATTACCTTTAAGGTAGAGTGTTTCTTGTTTTAAAAAAGGAATAAGTAAAGAACTGATATACATATCTTAGGTTTTCATAGTTTCTAATGAAAATTTTAGATAGTCTATTTGAAGAAATATGGTGATTTAGAATCATTAGCAAGTATTTGTTAAATGAATGATGGGTATATCAATGTGAGAACTATAGATGGAATTTCAGAAATATTGCTTTTTCTAAGAAAATTGATATTAATAATGATTTAAAATTTTTATTGCAGCTAGAACGAGTAAATCTCTCTGCAGCTCAGACACTGAGAGCAGCTTTCATTAAGGTGAGGCACCAATAATTTATTATTATTATTAAAATATATATAAATCTAAACCACCTGATAATTACCAGTTTTCCTTTTAGCAGAAACCCTTTCAGCCATCTTGTGCCTGTTTTAGTGTACTCCGTAAAGCTTAAAACACATCCAAAAGTGAGCTTGGAACATGTGCTCTTTCTATAACATTCATCTTTTTGTCACTTTTTGATTTTGAAACTGACTTTTGGAGTGTTCTCTCTGTACTTTAGAATATATTTTTTAAATCCTTTTTATTTGACTTGTTAAAAACTTTTGTAAAATTATAACTCAAAAAGATTTTCTTCATATCGTTCCATAAGTATAAAACAGTGTTTTCAAATGGGAAAATAAGACCTCTGTGTACATCAGATTAAGGATACTTTGAGAATATACAGCTAAGTAACTCAGAATGAAATTTTTTTATTGTCTTTAGACCTTAGATGTTCAGTTGATAATCACTAGCCACGTGTTGCTATTGCACACTAAAAGTATGGCTACTTCGAATTGAGTTGTACTCCAAGCATAAAATATACACTGAGTTTCAAAGATAGTTCAAGAAAAAGAATGTAAAATGACTCAGTAATAAGTATTTCATATTGATTGCATGTTGAAAAGATAATACTTTTGATTATAACATTTTTTTACTTTTTTAGTGGGGCTACTAGAAAATTTAAAATTACATAGGCTCATATTTGTTTCTTGCATTTTATTTCTATTGGATGGCCCTACACCACCTACTGGGTGCATTCTTTCATATAAAACACTATCCACCCCCCACCCCCAAATACATATCAGAGTGCCCAAAACTTTAATTTGTATTTCCTTTTTGTGTATTTGTTTCCATCAACAGCTAAACCAACTTATTTAGGTAAAGCATTTTAATGTTTAAACCTGGAATAAATTTATAGTTGAGTGTCACTGGAGTTGAAACTATAAATCCATCCAGCTTGATTTCTTTTTATGGCAAAGAGTAGTTTATAGATACCACTCTTAAATAGTAGCATAGGTCATGTCACTAGACATCTCTTACCATAAGAAATTACATTGTATATGTTGGATTGGAACTATTTTGATGTGTTTAATATTCTTCCGTATAGTTCCTGTGTACACATGCATACTAGCTTCTTTAAAATACATCCTGCCAAATCATTGGGTTAATGAAGAGAATCAACAAAGCAATATCATCATCTGTTTTGTTTTTTTTTTTTCTTTCCTTCTTTGAGTATCACTGTGGTTTGGAATGGTGTATTTGGTCATTAGGGAGGCATAATGGGGACTATTTAAAGCATCTTTGTGAGCAGAGAAGAGAAAGAAAGTGAAGTGTTAATACAATGTGTATTGATAAGGCAAAAGTCAGTTTTTTAGCTTTTCTGATACCAAGAATAGAGAAATTTCTCCTGTGTGTCTTGATAAGTAAGACCCTATCTGAAGTAGTAGATTGCATAGTCAAAGACATTTATAAAAGAGATAAAATAAGGAATTTCATGAAGCCTTTTCTTATAATATCCTTATATATAAGCTGATGTTTTAACACTGAAAGACAATTAAAAAGCAAGCAATTTGTTTAAAGTATGTGGCTTTGGAAGAGCTGACTTGATGCATGGGAAAGTTTTGCTATACTTAGCGTTGATTCTTAATTGAGGGCAATTGAAGTTATTTTGGAGAAAAACAGTTTTACATTGATTTATTAATTATTTTTAATTTGTTAAATTTCAAATTAAATTAAAGGAGGGCATGTATTAGAAAGATGATTTTTGTGTTTTTTAAACTTATTTGAAAAATTTGAAAAACCTCACCCAGCCATATATCTGTATGTATGTGCATATTTCCAGTTCTTAGGCCACAACAACAGTGATAGTTATCGAGCTTTAATATCTATTTTTGTTATGTGGAGAAAAAGGATTAAAATTATTTTTTTCAAGATAAAATAATGCTAGTAAATATTGTCTTTTAAGATCTCTATTCTGCTTTTGATTCATTTCCCCCTCTGTGAGGTTCTGATAGGTTGTACAGTTGACAAACACTGATGCACAATAGTGGGTATTACTATCCCTCGGGATAGTTATCTCTCACAGTTGGATTCTTCATAACAGTTGGACACCCATAGAGTTTAGGGTTTTATTATGGGGGAAAACTCAGTTCCTGCAAGTGTTGGGAAGGCAGCCGGGATGTGGGGAGTTACATATATCTGGAGATACATAGATTCTCTGATTTAAGGTTAAAACTATTTATTTTGCCTGATTCATTTGGTAAATTTAAAGTTTTTAAAATAAATACCTTAACTAAAGCTACAGCCAGAAAATACTAAGACGACTGTTCTCAAAACTATGCTGAGGCACCCTGAGGCCTCAAAGCAATCTCAAGGATGTCATGAAATATTTTAAAATTTGAAGGAACACAGTGGGACCCAACATCTGGTTAACATTGAACTACCAGCTTGAGGTAGTTTGCAGTTTCAACATATTTGCTTGGGCTACATTCTTTCAATGGTGTCATGTTTTTGTTAGCTGGACATTTGGCCATTGCTATGATAAAAAAGTAAGTACTACAAGAAAATCAATGTACAACAGGAAATGAGAGTGGAAGGATCCAATCTAATTCCAACATTTCAGAAATTGGGCAGCACCTAGCAGGTGCACAGATTTCATTAATAAGTAATCATGTTTATTTAAGAATTAAATAAGATAGTTTTCTTTCAATTTGTGTGTTTTTTAAAGGCTACTAAATTCTT
This sequence comes from Pteropus medius, assembly GCF_902729225.1. NCBI lineage: Eukaryota > Metazoa > Chordata > Mammalia > Chiroptera > Pteropodidae > Pteropus > Pteropus medius. Next base: position 8,415,770 of record NW_024355205.1, read on the forward strand.
AGGACATAAGTACGTATTAACTTGTTTGAACCTAACTGCTTTATACACAGCTCTGTTAGGTATTTTGGCACTAAGAACACTGAACTGAGAAAGTCAGGGACCTCTGTAATGTTCCAGCTTTGGCATTTTGGGACTCCAGACCATCTCGATATTAAAAACTTTGTTCTCAGGCTTTCAGCTTTTAATTTTTTTAGCACCTTATTATAATTTAATCAGAGAGAGATTGTTTTCTGCTGACATTGTCTAGAACACAAAGAATGCTCCCCTGCTCCCCAAGATAATGTATTATGTAGGTAGATTTAATGCTACTTAGAGAATATAAACCAGTTATCAGATACTGGCTTATTTAAATGGTATACTGTATGTAATTTTAAGGCAGTTCACCAAATTAATAAAGTTTATACCATCTTAAGCCATATTCTCACAGCTTTTCTTTTAAAGGCAACTTTTTAAAAAAAAATAAGTTCTAAAATTTTATAAGTTTTTAAATTTGGCACCATTGTGAATAGTGTGATGAAATTTCACACTGTCCTGCTCAGTCCCATTTGGGAAATGAATCATGTTTTTGTCCAGTGTATCCAGGCTGTATGTGCTCCCTGCTTGTGAGTCACTTAGTAACCGTTTTGATTATCTGGTCAGCTGCTGTGGTATTGCATTGCTTGGTTTCAAGCAACCCTTTTTTGACTTAATAGTGGACCTGAAGCTCCAGAGTAGTGACACTGGCAATTAGGATGTACCGAAGAGAAGCCATCAAGTGCTTCTTTTAAGTGAAAATGTGAAAGTTCTCGACTTAACAAGGAAAGAAAAACAAAATAAGCTGAAGTTACTAAGATCTATGGGTAGGTACAGATCTTCTATTCATGAAATCGTGAAGAGGGAAAGAAATTCATGCAAGTTTGCTGTCGCAGCTCATACTGCAAAAGTTAGGGCCACACTGGATAATAAGTGTTTAGTTAAGATGGAAAGTCATTAAATTTTGAAGTGGAAGACATGAGCAGAAAACGTTCCAAATAATGACGAAAACATGTTGCGCCAGAAAGTGTTTAGCCTATATGAAGACGCCAGCAAAGGAACCCCTGAAACGAGTGACACCAAAATGTTTACTGCACGTAAGGGATGGTTACAATAAGATGTTTTAAAAGAGATACCACGTTCACATAACTATTAACAGTATTTTATTATAATTTTTCTATTGTTGGTCTTCTACTGTGCCTAAATTATAAATTAAACTTTATCATAGATACGTATGTATAGGAAAAAACATACTACGGGGATTGACCTCACAATTTTATGACTTAGAATGGTGCGAAAGCTGTATGCATTCAGTAGAAACCATACTTGGAATTTTGAACTTTGGTCTTTTCCTGGGCTGGGGGTATGCAGTACAATACTCACGATGCTGGGCAGTGGCAGCGAGCTGCAGCTCCCAGTCAGGTACTCAATTGTGGGGATAAACAACTCATACTCTACAGTGTAATATGTCGCCAGTGTTTTCTGAATACTGTGGGTTGAGCATGTTTAAGGTAACCTCTACTTACGCTGTGTTCAGTTGGTTAGGTGTATAAAATGCATTTTTTGACAGGATATTTTTAATTTATAATGGGCTTATAGGGACATGACCCCACTGTAAGTTGAGTATATATATATATATATATATATATATATATATATATATATATATATATGGTTTGGTGCCATCCAACGTTTCAGGCATCCACGTGTGGGGTAGGTAGATCTTGGATCGGTCCCCTGTAGATAAAGGGGGACCACTGTTAAATGGAATTCATCAGGACACACTTTATTGTTACTAATCATCTATTGAAATGATTTCCCTGAATAACATTGGACAACAATTAAAATGATCTCAGGATTGATATAAATGCGTGCAGTTATTTTCCCATTTCATTTCAAAACCGTTTAGTTTTTGATATTGAAATCTAATGAGAAACAAGATGTTATAATGGAAAAAGCAATAGGAACAGAAAAAAGCTGGACCTGCAGTGATACCAGAATGGACTTGAAAAGGCAGAAGTTAAATGTTCTTGACACATAAGAAAACAAATAGATTGCCATCTGATTAAAAATTGTTTTTATTTTCTGTTTAATATCAGCAAAAAAGATAGGAAATCATCAGCATGATAATTAAAATTGGGAAACACTCTAAAAGAAACAAACTTATTGGAGTGTGATTATAATTTTTTTTTTAATTTTAGTGTGCGATTATAAAATTAGAGTGTGATTATAAAATTTTTAAAAATAATAAAATGAGACAAAATTACTTGGGGAAACCAAAATCTTAAAAATTAACTTCGATAAACTCAGAACTCTATATCAGTCTTAAAATGACTAGAAGATTTTAGTGCCCTAGGGAGTAACATAGAACCAATGCAAAATCATTAGTGAAATGAGCTCAGGAAGTAGTAAAAGGATTAATGATGTTCTCGAAACTAGTGAAGGGAATATTCTTGCTACAGAAATAAAATAGAAACAAAATCATTGCATGGGAAAGTAAGAGATTACATAGCTTCTATAAAACTTGCAAAAGAAATCCTGTTTGGGGTTTTTTTTGTTTGTTTTTCCTGACATTCTGTTAATTTAAAAGCAATACTGATAGAATTCTGCAGAATACTGATAAGATGAGTAATTGCTTGATCCTGAAGCTGAAAGAGTAGCTAATGAATGAGTGAAACACGAGGAATTTTTTAGGTCAGTTGAAACCATTCTGTCCAATACTATAATGGCGGATACCTGCGTTAGTCAAAACTCATAGAAAGGTATAAGACAGAGTGAACTCTAATATAAATGTGTACTTTGGTTAACAATAATGTATCAGTATTGGTTCATCAGTTGTAATAAAGTACCATACTAAATCTAAATGTGAACTATAAGGAGAAACTGAGCAGAGAGGAGAAAGAAGTATGGGAGTTCTCTGTACTGTCTTCTCAATTTTCTGTAAAGCTAAAATTGCTCTAAAAAAATGAAAAGCAAAAATCTTCAAGTGCATTTAAACTCCTAAAAGAGTTATTGATGGATTACCAAAATACATGTTTATATCTTTACACTTGCAAGACAGTGTAAAGAAGTAGGAAGTATTAAGTATTTTATGTTCAAATGGAAAATGGGACCGTGGCTGTCATAAGAAGTTACTGATACACAAGCTATAACAAAACATAAATAAATGCATCATCACATCTGCTTTACAAAGATTTCTGCCCTTATAAGTTGAGCAGTCTAAGAAGTTCCCAACAGGTTCTAAACAATTGTTTGCTTTTGAAATTCTGATTTAGTTTCTGTATTTCAAACTAGCTTTCTTTCTTACAGGCTGAAAAAGAAAATCCAGGACTCACACAAGACATCATCATGAAAATTTTAGAGAAAAAAAGTGTAGAGGTTAACTTCACAGAGTCCCTTCTTCGCATGGCAGCTGATGATGTAGAAGGTAATCAGAGTCTTGTTTAGCTTTCTTAAGCTGTTGAAGAGCACTACTTCTAAATCTTTATTATTTGACAAAAGGGGCTACCTCCACTTTTTTCCCCTCCTCCTCCTCTTCTTCCTTATCGTTATTACTGTGATGATAGTGGGGAAAAAACTACAAAATAGAAAAGTAGTTCTTGATTTTTGTTTTATATCTGTCAGATTTAATTACGTGAACTAGAATGTTTGTTTATGTTGTACACTTTGATTTTTTTTTCCTATTAATGTTTGATGAGTTCTATTTTCACCAAAAGATAAGCTCTGCGGAATAGTTATTTAATTTTTTGTTGGCTTATCTGCAAATAGCAGTTTGAAAGTAATAAAGTTTTTTTAACATTAGCATATTTTTTTCAAGCACTGAATTCAGAGAACAATATAATAACCATCTTTCTCAATTTTTGCTTTTTTAAATAATTAGAAATGAGTTTTACTTTAGTAGACGTTTTCCCACTAATGTAGAAAAACATACAGGTATAATTTCCCATGTTTATTAAGGGAGAACAAAGGTAAATATTTTAACTGCTTCCATAACTTATAAGAAAGTCCTCATCATTCCAGACATAAGCATTCCCAACCCGTTAGGCCAGGTTGTATTGATTGGTAGAATTGTAATGTTTCCATATTTACAGTGAATCTGTCAGTAACCTTTTTTGCCTCTGCCAGGTTTGATTGAACTTTCCAAAATTGCTATTCTTTGGTCTCAACTCTTGTGTTGGATTTATGATGACATTTTTGTTTTTAATTGAGATTTTGAATGTGCTGAAGATTTTAGTAGGTTGTTTAGTAGGTGGTTTGCTGTAATGAACCACTGTATATTCAATATAGAGGTTTTTGTTCAATTCATCTTCCCATTAGCAGATACATATTGCCATTGTATTCGTAATTATTTGTTATAATGTCATCACTTTAAGGTTTCTTTGTGAAATGTAGCTTCAGAGGCCTGATAAATTTGATTAAAATTCCCTTTTAATTTTACTTATTTATGTTTTAAGATTTCATGGGCTTTCCATTTACTCCAAATTGAAAATGTTCATCTGCTTTTTACTTGGTAGGAACCCTGTTACTATTACCAAACTAAGTTGAACTCTAACCTAAAACATTCCACTTTGCAACTTCCTAATTATCTGGCCTTTCTTCTCCCAGCCCCATTTTCCTCACCATTTTGACCAACAATGAAAATTCTTAGATTTGAATTTGACAGGGAGTTTCATGATGCTTTTTATTATGTATTTATTTTATCAGAGTATATGATTGAACGACCAGAACCAGAATTCCAGGACCTAAACGAAAAGGCACGAGCACTTAAACAAATTCTCAGTAAGATCCCAGATGAGATCAATGACAGAGTGAGGTTTCTGCAGACAATCAAGTAAGCAACTTTTTGTTTTGGTTCTTTTTCTCTAAATTACTTCAAAGGAACCACTTTTTCTAGATGTTTTATTTTGGTATGACATTAATGTTAAATTAAAATATTAATTTGAAATTAAAAATTTAGAATTTTCAATTACTTTTTAATTAATTGCTAAGCTGTGGCATTTGACTTTGTAGTACAGTGACTTTTTTTAGAATGTTTAATTTTAAAACCGCGAATGAAATGTACATATACTGAAATATAGTTTAAACTACATAAAAATAGAAAAATGTAAATGTCATATTAAAGTGAATAGAGAAGTTGGATAAGTTATAAGGATTGATAAAAAAAAAAAATAGCCATAATCGTTTTTATTTCAGAAATGGCACTAGTCACTAGGATAAGTAATGTAGTCTTCATGAATAATGTTTTCTAATACTGACCAAGTTGTGAAGCTCCAAATTCTTGCCTTTGGGATACAGATTTAAAAAGACTAAAAAAATGTGTGGGGCCAAGAGGCTGGGCTGTTGAGAAGGACAATCCTAGAAAAGTGGTTCTCAAACCACGGGCTCTCCTCAAGGGTGAGAGGGTGCAGAAATGAGGGAGGAACTGCAAACATAGTTTCTTGATGAATAGTTTTAAACTAAAAAGTCTGATAATTTTCTTCAGTTTCAATGGGTGGAAAACAAATCTGGGAATAATTGTAGTGGCATTATTTATTACAGCCTTTTTAGTGAAACCACAAGTAGAAATTGCTAGAAAGGAAAGATTTAGTACAGTTATTTTTTCTGGAAGGGGTTGCATCATACATCATATCTTTAAAGAACTTAGGGAGGCTCACTTGGAATAAATATTAACATTAATTTCTCAGAAATAGTATTCTTTGTAATTCGTGTTGCAAAATGCTATTTTAGCTAGTTTGGGCACATACTTTGAGTGATATAGAGGGAGGAGTATGTCCCATTTTAGAAAACGATTCGTGATGGGTACCCACCCAGCTATCAAGGTAGCCCTCTTCTTTCTGGCCCCCTAATTAAGGACCAGAAAGTATGATAAAGGCTTCATATGATAAAGACTAGCCACAGTTTGTGCCACAGGGGACAAAACCCTAAGGTAAATATTTTACCTTCATTGAAAAGCCCCAACTTTCTTTAACTATTTTTAATACATGAAAAAGGAAGATAGTCAACTATTTATGAATTTTTATTTTTAGTTTGGTATAAAGTAAACATGTTTGACCCATAAAGGAATAAATTGTCAGTGATCTCAAACAGCTGTTTAAACAACTTATTTCCAGATTTTTCAAATATTTTTTAAATGTTTTGGTGATCTATACTACATTTTAATGAAGATTTAATTTTTAAAATATTATTTTAAAAATAATATTTGTAGCAAATTTTGCTTCAGACCATTGAAATGTAGGGGTTTACAGAATCAATGTCATCTTAATAATATTAATCACATGTAGAACTTATGTGCTCAAGCACTTATTAAAGCACTTTCTATACATATTAACTTATTACAACACCCTGTAACAGATGAGGAAATTGAGGCAAAAGAAATTAACTTTCCCAAGGTGACAGAGCTGGTAAGTTGGTAGAGCTTGATTTGAATCCAAGGAGACTCTACTGCTTCCCAAGCAGATATATAATGTTGATCTAATCTGGTAATTGAAAAAAAGTTTCTGCTGTTTGGAAGAAATGTGATAAAGGACATTTTACATAGAATGCCAGTAGTTAAGAGGGAGAACAGTATTGTGGTTGGGGTAGAAATGATTGTCCCAGAGCCCTCACTCATTTTGTTGCTTCGACTCCCGTACTCCCTGCTAGGGAGTCCTGAAGCATCTCTGTAACTAAACCCAGTGTGGTCCTAGAGTGGTACAGTTTGGAATCCACTTTATAAACAACCACATTTTAATTATAAAGACGTTGAAGTCAAGAGCCTAGAGTCTTATCCATAGTCATTAACAGAGGCTGAATTAGGGTCTTATCTCTTACTTATGGATCAGTAATAATGTTTCAATTTTGATTTCTAGAGAGTACTCAGCACAACTGAATTAAGGTTATTGGCAATTAAAATTTATTTTTTAAAGTTTTAGGAGGGCTCATGTGCCATGGAAAGTTTGTTGATAATATATATTACTTCCGAAACTGAAATTCAACAGTGTATGAATTAGCATACATGGCTAAAGGTGTAATTATTTGTATTACTGATATAGATAGATTTTGATACATATTATTACCACTGTTTAAAAATTAGTGGATAAAATTGAATCAATAAAAAATGGCTTATCTTTTAGGCACATATTGTACAGTTACTATTATTCTTTATAGTATTTTACTTTCTCATATTTAAGGTAGTTATCCTCTTCATTTATTTAGGCAATAATTTTCAATAAGCATGTATTGAATACCTGTTATACCAAGTAATGTACGTGATGTTATAGGTTATATTAAAGTAGGAAAAAGATTCCTGTCGGCCAAGAATTATCCAGGTATTTTTGTATCTATTAGCAGACCTAGGCTTGATTCTCCGTTCCAATATTTAGCTATGTGACCTAGGATAAATAAGTCGCTTACCTTCTGTGATTCTAGTTTCTGCCTGTGTAGATGAGAGATTTGAAAGAAATGATGTACATAAAGTGCCTAGCACAGAGCCTAGCATACACTCACAGCACATACTAGCATTGTGAAATAAGATTTTATTTTCACCTCTTTCTGTGGAGTTGATTAGGAAAAATGATCTAGCAAACATATTTTAAAGTACTTGTGATTAATGGGTGTTTTCTGTTTGACTACATTTGAACTCCTGCAAATATTTTATAAAATTAATTCATAGGATTCTTTAAAAGTTTGATACATTCCAATTAAAGGATGACTAGTGGAGACTTGGGATTTAATAGACCAGAAAGCTATGCATTTATCTATTTACTCATTATAATCTTCATTTGCATATTTATAAGCAAAAATTTGCCAGGGTTTGGTTTTCATGATAGCTTCAAATTAGCTTTTCCAGAGGTGTCCAGTCTAGACCAAACTAAACATACAGTGTAAGAATTTCCTTCCTTTAGATTATTTGCATAAACATATACAAATCTGGATAACAACTAGAAGCTCTACTGTTCCATGTAATTTTTTGATAAGATGTACATTTACATTTCATCAAATGCTGATCGTCCTCTCTTTCAATGTGTCTTGTCTTTCAAAGTTCTCCACTAAATAGCTGTAGATTGCTAAAATTCTTTCCTATTATACCCATACAGTACGTCCCTTATCACAGAATCCATTAACTCCAATATATAATTACCCTATAGTTATTTTACCCTTAAGTTTTGCCTACTTCTTTATCTATTTAATGGAAGTATTTTGTGTATGGGTGTGTGTGCGTGTGTGCGCGCATGTGTGCACAGGCACATGCTGCTATTTCCTCTTGTAGGAAACAAACCCTCAGGTATTTTACTGATGTAATTTAGTTTCCTCGATGTCATAAATGAAAACTGTGTACAGACGGATGACATAATGTTTGACGTAAATAGCTGTAGATTGTTTTAGAAAAGGCCAGGCCTAGGGATAAACAGTCTTGGTCTTTATAAAGCTCTGTGGCAAATAATGTATCAGACCTTAGCTGTAGGCTCTGAGTTCCCAGACAGTGGTTTCCAAGCCTGGTTTATCAGCAGAATCACCCAAGAAGCTTTCTTTTTTTGTACCGACCGATTCCCAGTATTTATTAGTAAGCTTGGAATACTGTTTACTAAATCCCTCTTATGTATAAACAGGTTAACTGTCTGATCAGTGTGTAATTTGCTCCTTTATATTCCATTTTAAATAGGCTTATTGTGCATTTGAAGAATCATCCATATTCAGAGATTTGACATTTTTTTGTTGAAATTGTAGTTTTTTCCATGTAATAGGATGGTCATATGACACCATTTTATTAAGCAGAAGTGGTCTTGGCATCTGTCACAGCAATACAGGATTCAGCTAGCTTGAAACCATACATGAAAGGAACAATTATATAATTTAAAACTGTTATTACTAAACTAGAGGCAAAAAAAAAAGTGGACAGATGTTATTTCTGTGTAAAATTCTTTTGTCTTATTTGAATATTTAATGTTTTAATATTTCAGCCTGATATCAATGTTTGACATTCAGGAGGTAATAGTTAAATATTTACTGAAATATTTAATAAAAATGGCATTTCTTTAGAATAGGCTGAAATACTATTTTTATACAAAAATCCTGCCTAATTGTAATTTTTAGAATTTTTGCATATTTATTTACTAGAAATATGCTGTGAAACACACATACACATGCACACAGAAATCTGGACAGTGAGCTTTTTAAAAAAAAAAATAGTAAATCTGTGAAATATATAGGTACAAATAATTGAAATCTGACATTTTCTGACTTAAAGTCAGTAATAAAAATGTTTGGGATGGTCTAAATTTATGTTTTACTAATTTATATTTTCACACTTGCATTTGAACAGCAAAAGTTTTTGTAACAATAGCTAAGAGAATGGATGTGAAAAAGAGAAGGCTTGCCTTAGAAAGTGTGAGATTATTTGAAAATGCAGAATTATGTTGAATTTGACATGAAAAAATTGCTATAAAGTTAGAACATAGAAATTGAAAAGAGACTTGATATAAATGACAAGACGAGTTCAGAAAAAAATGTTGCATGGATAGAAAGACTAACTCAAATGCAGATTACAGATTTCTTTCTCTCTTTAGAAATGGGAAGAACATATTGATGCATATACATATAGCAAAGGGTGATTGCTGGAAAGGTTAAGGTAGAAGAATTTTCTCTCCCAGAAATTTAAATATGTTTTCCAAAGGAAATAGTGACAGCAAAGGTTTGGAAGGATTGTTAGAAGGTAAGTGTGTCTTGAGAAGAGCTATCCTCGAGGAGGAAATATTTTAAACATCACACTCTTAGGTATGTAACTTAAAGTGTTGGTAAATACAAAAATGAGTTACATGTAATAGCAAAATTTCATATAATTGTTCATGAGATAGCAAAAGTAGAGAATATGGTGACTTGAATTCAGATTTAAAGGAAAGGAAAGGAAAAATCATAACTAGAAAAGATGAGAGGCAGAGATATATTCTTATAAATTTAGGTTAATGCTGAATGAAATATTGCTGATTTGGGGAAGCTGATGCTGGAGAATGTTCGGTCAGCAGTGCAAACAGTGCAAGAGAAGTAAGGAAGGTACAGGCTAAAACACCCCACTCAACCAGCCAGTCAGACGTTTGCGCTTGATGTGGGGTTTGTATTGTAATTAACAATATTGATTAGTAATTCTTAAATATATGTATATAAACTTCTTTAAACGTAACTTATTTTAAGAAGATTCTTTTTTCCTTATCCAACAGGGATATAGCTAGTGCAATAAAAGAACTTCTTGATACAGTGAATAATGTCTTCAAGAAATATCAATACCAGAACCGCAGGGTAAGTTTAGTAGAAGCCTAGACGTTGGTTTACACCTAGTTGTTTTATTGTATTGAAGACTAAGATGATGTGAACTAAGATGGTTTGATTATTGGGAATAGTTTTGTATCATTAACCATGGGGTTTGTCTTTATTTAAATATGTTGTTACATATGTTTAAGTAAACACTCCTAAAAATGCTCATCTGTAATATAATAAAGTCCATTCCATGTTCTGTGTAATCTCCTATCTTTGATGTTTTGGCTTTTGTGTTATTTCTCTTTTTTTATTTAGAATTTTTTTTTCTTATATTTGATGTCTGTAGGCACTTGAACACCAAAAGAAAGAATTTGTAAAGTACTCCAAAAGTTTCAGTGATACTCTGAAAACCTATTTTAAAGATGGCAAGTAAGTACTGTTATTTATCATCTTTCTCTTTTAAAATTGTCTAAATTATATGGCTTACATGATAGTAAAACTATATAAATTAAACTCTTTTACTGAATTGTTAATACTCAAGCCAACTTCTAACTAAGGTAGACTACTAAAAATAGAGTGAATGTTTGATTAGCCAGCCATGATTAGTCTAGAACAGTATTTGGCATACTTTTCTGAAAAAGGCTCAATAGCAGATATTTTGACTTGGGCTTGTTGCATCTGCTGGCTTTACTTCTGCTGTTGTGCAAAAAAGCAGCTGTAAAATGATGGGGAAAGAAGTGGGCGTTATGGCCATATTCTAATAAAACTTTATAGACATTGAAATTTGAATTTTGTATAATTTTCAACTGCCATATAATATTCTTTTGATTTTATTATTTTTTGTTTTTTACCATTTAAAAATGTAAAAGTATTCGTAGCTTGCAGGTGACACAGAAACAAGGTGAGATTTGACTTACTAGCCTAAGTTGCCGACCCCTGAAGCAACCCCTCAAATTTGATTATCATCAAACTTACCTGCAGGTCTTGTTAAAACGCAAATTGCTTTTGGGTTCCACCCCCAGGGTCTCTTACTTTTTATGTCTAAGGTGAGCCCAAGAATTTTCATTTATTTAGAAGCTTCCAGATGATGCTGGTGCTATAGATCTGTTGTGAACTGCTACGCTGAAGTTAAAACACTGGTTCTTAATCCTATTTGCACATCAGGTTCTCACGGGTTAAGTTTTTTAAAATCTCAGTGCCGTGGTCTCACCTTCAGAGATTCTGATTCATTTGGCTTAGAGTGGAGCCAAAGTTTAGGTGTTTTGTAGAATTGCTCCAGGTGATTTTAAAGTGCTGCAAAGGTTGTGATTCATTATCCTGGAAGGAGAGAGACTTTCACAGTTTTATTCTGTAGGACAGGTAGTATACTTAAAAGATAAATTGGACATTATTTTTAAATATACATACAGTTGGCTGTAGAATACTCCAGAAACCAAGAAAATTTATGTGTCTTTTTACATATATATACATACACACACATATAACTTATAAGCTGATGCAGAGGCCTTGTCTTCTGTGGCGTCATACCTTATAGAGAATTCTTTCTATGTCAAGTACAATGTTAGGAATTTTGTTGACAAAACCATTTCTAACAGTGCTTAAAGTCAGAAAAAATGAATAGTGCTTATCTCAACTTTAATTATCAGGGGCCTCTGACAGCCTATCCTACTACCATTGAAGTTTTAAGATCCCTATGTCCGTGTCAAACTTATAATAACATTTTAAATAATATAATACATTAGAATGGTTTATTTTTTTAATGTTATTTTTAACAGTTCAAACACATTGACATATTTACATTTATATTATGAATTAAAGATACTGAGCTAAAGCATTAATGGTTTTGTGTTGTTCCATGCTACTATTCAGGATGTCTAGGAGAAATGTTCCTTGAGGACTTAGTTTAATAAGTTGGCAGGTGTGTTCCAAAGATAAAGATATTTGTTTTTCCTTGATCTCCTCTGTGAAGCCCAAATAACCAAAAACACATTAAAAGAATAATTTACATGATGAGATCATTATTTCTGATTTTAATTAAGAACTATATGAAATAAACACATCGAAAGGCAGAAATTAATTTAAATTTAAAGCCTAATTTTCATTAATCTGGAATTATTTACTTTCACTTTTGTTTGCACATTTGAATCACTTGGGTTCAGTATTTAAAAATTCCAGTGCCTTGGACCCAATGTTATTTTTAACTGTTCAAACAGGCATATGGATTATCCAGGATTCCTGCAACTACATTTTCTCCATTCAGCAGCTTTTTAAAATTACAATTATTTGCGTGTGAATAATGTGCCATGAGTCTTGTACCTGTTTTCCCAAACTGAAAATTATTACTAGAGCCTGATCTTTGAGTTTATTTTTCAAAAGAGGGATAAATTTGCATTGATTTAACTAATTCTTCCTGATACATCTTTTTTGAGAAATGTCTAGGATGAAGATAAAATCTTTAGCTGTACTACTAAGCAACTGAAAATGCCACACAGTGGGACCAGGGTATCACCTCTATGCTCTGGTCACATGAAGATGGACTAATAGGAAATGTACAGCACAATGTAATTTTTAAACACATATTTTTATATATTGTCAATCTCAGAATGTTGAAACTACATGATCATTTTGTTTTAAAAGTAGCTTAGAATTCTCAAAAAAAAAAATTTTGAAAGAAGGTAAGAGATTGGCATGAAATATATTTGAAATAATTACCTTATTCTTAAATACTTATGATGCCTATTGGTGTATAGATTTTGACTGAGTATAATACTCTAACAGATTTTATTTTGGTAACTTCTATGAAACCACAGGTGGAGACTACATTTGAATCCTTTTGACCAGTTATTTGTTTGACCTATAAATGAGCCCTGATAGTTCAGGTGCCACCTATGCTTAGCAGCCCACCAACACCTAATTGCCAGCCACTAGGGGCCAGTAATTCCAAGATAGTTTCAAATGGTTGAGGACTGTTCAATTCCAATCTGTAATTAAAGTTATGATACTCAGTACTAACTTACATTTTTTTTCTAAATTGATTTTGTCGCTACTGTTAGTAGATGGCACGAAGCATAAATATTTTTAAAGGATGAATTTTGGTGATAAAAGTAATGCTTTTTTTTTTTCTTTTTTCCAAACAGGGCAATAAATGTGTTCATAAGTGCCAACCGACTAATTCATCAAACCAACTTGATACTTCAGACCTTCAAAACTGTGGCCTGAAAGTTGTATATGTTGAGAGATGTACTTCTCAGTGGCAGTATTGAACTGCCTTTATCTGTAAATTTTAAAGTTTGACTGTATAAATTATCAGTCCCTCCTGCAGGGACCTAATCCAGGATGTTAAATGGGATTATTGCCATCTTACACCATATTTTTGTAAAATGTAGCTTAATCATAATCTCACACTGAAGATTTTGCATCACTTTTGCTATTATCATTCTTTTAAGAATTATAAGCCAAAAGAATTTACGCCTTAATGTGTCATTATGTAACATTCCTTAAAAGAATTGTAAATATTGGTGTTTGTTTCTGACATTTTAACTTGAAAGCGATATGCTGCAAGATAATGTATTTAACAATATTTGGTGGCAAATATTCAATAAATAGTTTACATCTGTTAAACATTTCTTTACTTGAAAAAAATGGATACATATATATGAATATATATATATATAAAATCAGAAGACTAAGGCAACTTGGGGTAATGTCTAAAGAACTTCTAATGGGAGCGTATTAGCAATTTATCAGATAATAAAGCAGCAAGAATTTTTATTTTTTTTTGTCCTTAATCACTGGGCAAAACCTAGTCAATGGAAATATTTTTGCTAGTTATTATATGTGGGATATTGACTATTTTTCCAGCCTGTTTTGAGAAACATGTGGGAGAGATGGCAATTTATAGTGTCTTCACACTGTAATGCCTCTTTTTGAACTCTATGACAATGTAAAATTAAAACTTTCTGGTATGCTGGGCCCTAATAAACTTTGCACCTTTTTTCCAAAAATAGCCACAACTAATAGTAATTTGAAACTATACCAATGCATGAGTTTAAAATTGTCATGAGTGTTAATATTAGATACACTCTTTAAATACATGTAATTTTGTTTCACCGTAAAGAAGTTTTAAGGAAATTATGTATCAAGTATTCATGTTAAGTAATTTTATTTTTCAATTATGATAAAATAAAGGGAAACATTAGAATTTGTTTATCTTTTATAAAGGTTTTAAACGTTCAACTAAATTTCTATTGGCAATATAAATTTTTTTGCTGTAATACAATCTAGTTACTTTTAAAACTTTTTTCTCCATTTTTAAAAATAGATTTTTAAAGAATTACTATCATTGGCAACATAAAATTGTCCTGGTAGATGTAAACAGGAAATATTTGGAAAGAAGCAAAAAGGCAATAGACAGTTGGATGAAATCTCATAATTTATGGACATTTTGCTGAATCGACTTTTTTTTTCCTCTAAGATGCATCGCTGGTAAAACATAGAATTGGTGATCTTGATACTATTTATTTTTAACATAAACTTATTTTCTCTTGAAAGTAGATGGATGGTTATTTGCAAAATGGACTTATGAATATATGAAAAATGTAATTTTTTTTGAGCATCAGACTTTTCTGACATAGCCTGGTACTATCTTTTCTCCTGTCGTTTTTACCTCCTTAACAGAACGCGTCATTTACCAGCTGTGCCCCAACTCAACTGTTTTTATAAAACTTCTGTCTTTTCACTTTGTTATCTAATATCCCTTGTTTCCATTTTTATGAAGTTTACCTCCAGAAAGGAGATATATTCTCAGGATAATTCAGTTTCTTATGTAACTCTAGTGGGGCTGAGTTTGTTCAGTGAGAAAAGGGCCTATGTGGCCCCAGCCAGATTCATCTCCAGAGAACAGAAAGCTGGCTTCCAAGGAAAGGAAAAAAAGAGACATTTTTGTGAAGCCCTGTTCTAGAAACATTTATTTAACTATCTGCCTTGCAGTTGAGGAAACTTGCTAAGAGAGCTACAAGCGCTGGTAACAGCTGGAGCTGAATTCAGCATTTGTCTCCAAACTCCATGTTCTTTCCACCGAACTGAACTTCATCCGTTGCTGAAAACGCACTGTGCTTAGAATACTAATTCCCTGGCCCACAAGGAAATCAGAAAAATTAGGATAATGTGATCTCTTTTTTTTTTTAATAAATCTAAATTTTATTTATTTTAAAGGGTCATTTTTTTAGCTAGTGATCGTGGCTATCTTTTGGATGTTTAAAATGCCCCCTCACACTTTCTTTAAACAAAATGATATAATAGTAGATGATAGTTTCATGTGTTTTTTAATGATTGCATTTTAATAACCTTATTAGGCAAAACATGAGGTTAGCAGTCCCTCCTAATTGTTTTTTTAACTTTTTATGGAAATGATTTCAAATCTACAGAAAATTAGTAAGAATAAAAATAATACAAAGAACAACTATACACCTACTGTTGAGATTTTACCTTTTTTTTTTTTATATCATTTGCTTATTTACCCTCCTCAAAGTCTCTTTTACTCTGGATTATTTCTTTGGCTACCTTTGTCTTTTATGGCATTGATATGACATTTTTAAAGAACACGATTTTCTTCTTGCCTTTTTAATAGAATGTTCTTCATTTTGGGTTTCCTCATTAGATTGAGATTATGCATTTTTGGTCAGAGTACTACATTGGTGATACTGTGTCACCAGATAGCACATCTGGAGGCATACAGTGTCCTCCTCATTGGTGATGTTAATTGGTTATCGGGTCAGGATGTTGTTCACTTTCTCCAATGTGTAGTTACTATTAATTACCTTGCATCTAATAGGCAATCTGTGGGAGACTCTTAAGTCCATGCCAATGTCAGTGTTTTCCCCCAGGATTTAGTATCCATTCATGCTTCTTGCTTAAACAGTTTTTAAATTAGTATTTGCAAAATGGTGATTTTCCAACTCCAGCATTCCTTCCTTATGTACCAGTTGGCACTCAGCATTCTATAAGCAGGAACCTTCTTTTCTTCCTCATCCATATCTATCCACATGAATTTTTATATTAACCATTGTTTTGAACTCTTGGTTTTCTATTTTTTCAGTGGCTTATTATTCGTTACTTAACTTTGGCACTTGAATTGTCTTAGATTTCGCTAGTAGGAGCTCCTTCAATCTGACTCCTATATGCCCTTGTGGCATCCGCTTTTTTTTTTTTTTTTAAGCACATTATCTTAAATAAAAGATATTCCAGGATCTGGACTAAGCAGTTTCTCCAAGGAGCCCTGGAGAATGATAGATCTATAGACCTGGCTACTGGGTCTGTTCAGCAGACAGAAGTGGGAAATGTGCATGTGTATGCATACATATACACAAATGTACATATGCATATTACTTTTGATTTCAGAAATCATGAGTTCACCTTAATTCCTCCAGTTCTGGTCCATCATGATAGGGTTTTTTCTTGTCTTCTCCTTCCATATTTCTATGTCTCATCTTCCTCAGAATCCTGGCTCCCCAAGAAATCAGTTTTCACTTGTTCAGTCCTATAATACATCTAAAATAATTTTTCTTGATTTTGCCCCTATCACTAAAAAACACACTTAAAAGACTGCAAGATTATAGTTCTCTATCTGTACCCTGCTCAAGACAAGATATATAATTACATTCTATGTTCATAAATTACTTGGAATAATTTTTTTTCCCTCCACTGTGATTATGTGATTTGTGTGAAATAAATTGTGTTCATTTGTTTCAGTTTTCTTCAAAGTTTAAGCGCCCCCCCTTCCCATCCTTATTGATTTTATTTTTAAAATACAAAACATGAACATGCTTCTAAAAAACTTTACTAAAAGTATTCTTAGAGAAGTGTCACTCATATCTCTTCTGCTTCATCTCTCTCCATCCCTGACCCCTTGTAGTTATCCAACTTCACTGTTTTGGGGGCGTTTTCTCCCCATGTTTATTTTTATGAAGAAAAGTCATAAATTTGTTTTCTTACACAAAAGGGAGTATGCATGTAGGGAGACCAACCCTCCTGATTTACCTAGGACTGAGAACTTTTCTTGGGACATAGAACTTTTAGTGTTAAAACTGGGTGAGTCAGGCAAACTGGGAGGAGTTGGTCATTCTATATACACGCTCTTTAAGAAAAAAACTTGATGCATAATTTACATAGTATAAAAGTCACATATAAGTCCTTTAAAAAATAAACTTTATTGAGGTATAATTCAGTGCCACAACATTCACCTATTTTGAGTTGTACATCCTGATCACAATCCAGTTTTAGAATATTTGCATCATTCAATAAAATCCACCCTGCATGATTACAGTTAATCCTTGTTCCTACTCCACCCGGGCTCCTCCCCAGTTCCTGGCAACCAATAGCTACTTTCTGTTTCCATAGATGTTTCTTTTCTGGACATTTCATATAAATAGAATTATACAGTGATATATTTTTAGTCTGGCTTCTTAGTGTAAAGTGTTTGAGGTCCATTATGTCATTGCATAAATCAGCATTTCTAGCAGTGTTACCACTGAATAGTATTCCATTATAGAAACAGTGCATGTTTTATTTACTTATAGCTGATTGGCTTTGGGGTTGCTTTCTTTTTGGTTATGATGTATAATGCTGCTGTGAACATTCGCTGCAAGTCTTTTTGTGAACATGGTTTTCATTTCTTTTGAGTAGAAACCTAAAAAGTGGAATTGTTGGATTGTACGATAAATTTATATTTAGCTTTTTAAGAAACTGTCAAACTTTTCCAAGTGGCTGTACCATTTTATAGTCCCACCAGCAGTGTATGAGGGTTCTTGTTTTTCCACTTCCTCACAAAAATATTAATGATTTTTATTATAGACATTCTTGTAGACACAGAGTGGTATCTCATGGTTCAGGTTTGCATTTCCCTAATGACGAAAGTGAGTACATTTTCATGTGTTTATTAGCTATTTCACAAACATGCTCTTACGGACTTCGCATTTTTTACTAAATATCTGCAGTAATCACTTCATATAAGTTTATAGAGATCTTTCTCAATTTTTTTTTTTTTTTTTGTAGAGGCCCAACATTTCATGGTGTGTAGGGTACCATACATAGTTTACCCAATCAATCTGCTATGCTTGGGTGTTTAGACAGTATTCAATATTTTGCAAGATTACACATCATTTATAATGAACTTATATATGTGTTTCTGTTTTGTTTGAAGTATACCTTCAGAGTAAATCCCTAGAAGTGGGGTTACTGAGTCAAAGGACAGATAGATGTGTAGTTTATTAGATATTGCCAAATTTTCTTTCCATAACAGTTGTGGCAATTCACATTCCACCAAGAATGTGAGACAATATGTTTCCCCAAAGCTTCACTAACAATATATTGTCAAGCGTTCAAGTTTTTGCCAATCCAATGAGTGAGAAATGGTCTCTCATTGTAGTTTTAATTTGCATTCCTCCTAGTATGAGTGAAGTTAAACATCTTTCATGTTTAAGGACCATTTTTATGACTTTTTTGTGACTTTCATTTTGCTTAACTTTATTAGCATGCAAACTTTTAGAATTTTTAGGTAGGCAAATTTATCAATTCCTCCATGAAACCATCTGAGCTTGGTGCTTTTTTTGCGGAGTAATTCCTCGATATCTTTATTTCTTTTATGCAAATTGGTTTTTTAAACTTTGTACAGGAGTCATTTTGCTAAACTATTTTTCTAAAAGTATTCAGATCATCTAGGTTTTCAGATGTAGTACCATTGAAGTGAGTGAAATAATCTTCTATGTTTTAAGCTTTTTTCTCTATCAATAGCTATTTCTCTAGTCTTATTTCTTTTCTGTGTATTTGCACTTTTTTGTCTTTTATTTTCTTTATTTAACTAGCAAATCCTTTGTGTTTTTTGTTCTTAAAGTATTTTACTCATTAATTTGATGTACTGTTTTTCTGTTCTCTACCTCTTTAAATTTTTAAAATTTTAATTTCTGCACTTGTATTTATTTTCTTCTTTGGGCTTTCATTTATTTTGCTTTGTTCTAGCTCTCAGTTGGGAATGTAGTTAATCTTCATTTTTTTTATTATTATAGGTATTTAGTGCTCTGAAATTATCTCTGATCACTGCTTAGAATGTATTCCACAGATGTATTTATCATTTTCAGAAATACTCTAATTTTTGTTTGTATTTTCTATTTTGCCTGACAGTTAAGATTTTTTTATTTTAAAAAGATTTTTATTAATATATAGCTAACATATTATATTAGTTTCAGGTATATACTATAGTTATTCAATACTTGTATACCTGAAAGAAGTGAGAATTAAATTTATTAGAATATTGTTAATTTCCAAGTGGAAGAGGCTTTTTTATTGCATTATTAATTTCTGTTTTTATGTAATATGATTAGCAAGTGTTTTGTAATAACTTTATAGTACCTGCTAATGTTTTCTTTGTGCCCTAATATATGATCAGGTTTTTGCATATCTCTGTGGATGTTTCATCCATACTTGAGATCTGGTATTCTCTATTATTAGGATATAGTAGTCAATATATATCCAAAACATTTACCTGCTTGTTTAGTTCTTATATAATCCTTACTTTTTATTGTTGTTCATTAGACCTGTCTTATACTGTGTATTAGTGTCTATTAGCAGTGTGTTTCTGTTTCTCCTTGCTTCTTGTAGTATTTGTTTTTATTGATGGTTGCTGTGTTATTTGTTGAATAGATATTCATACTTGTTACATCCTAAATGAAATGTGGATGTTAACATTATAAAGTGTCCTTTTTGCCTATTTTAATGCTTTTTGAAGTTTGTCTTTTGACCTTGGGTTAAGCCCATTCACATTTATTGAGATGATTGTTTTATTTGAGCTTAATAATTTCTGTATACAATTACTGTATAACCTTTCTTTTTGGTGTGTCCTCTGTGCTTTTTTAAAAAGTTCCTTTTGGCATTTAGGAAGGTTTGTATTTTTATCCTTGTTGTGGTTTTGTATTAATAGTTTATAGGATTACTAAACTTTTTTTTTTTTTTAAAACTTGTACTATCTGGTATGCCAGTTTTAAATCATGTCCTTTAACATCTTACCTAAATGAAAGTTTTTTTTTTCTACATTTCCCCTTCTCTCTTCCCTCTCTCATTTTTAATTGCATTTTCTACTTTATCAAAACAAAGAATATTCACATATTATCCTTCTACCCCTGTTCCCACCATTGTTTCAGCCTAAACTCTGCAACTAAATATATGAATCTCTCATGATTAGATTACAGTTTTCTCAAT
The DNA here is from genome assembly GCF_902729225.1 of Pteropus medius. Classification (NCBI taxonomy): domain Eukaryota; kingdom Metazoa; phylum Chordata; class Mammalia; order Chiroptera; family Pteropodidae; genus Pteropus; species Pteropus medius. Next base: position 8,436,263 of record NW_024355205.1, read on the forward strand.
CATCTAAATTGATTGAAACTCATCCTCTAGTAGCTTTAATACTACACATTTATTTATGGGTTCTGCATGTTCAATATTATTTTCCTATAATCTTGATACTTTAAGGATATCTGGGTTGTATATATTGTTTTTGGTTTACATTTTCTTTCCTTAAGTTTCATGAAAATGTAGCTTCATTGTTGCTTTGTGTGTTGTTTTGAGCAGTCTGAAGTCAGTCTAATTCTCTTGCCTGTACATTTATCTTTTTGCCTAGAAACCCTGAGGATTTTTTTTTAAAATAATTTTCAGAGTCCAGTAGTTTTATTAGGATATATATCAGAGTTGATAATTCCAGGTCAATTTTCCTGGCACCTGACAGGTCCTTTATATATATAGATTCAGGTCTTTCTTTATTTCTGAAAACATTTCTAGGATTACAGTTTTAAGTATTAATTCTATTCCACAGCTTTTTGCCCTTCTGAGATATCAGGATGCATACGTTGAGCCCTGTTTTCCTGTCTTCTATTTTAACTACTTTCTCTATGACCTTTTTAACTTCTTGCTTTATTTCATTTTCATTCCTGTGGTGGTTTTTTCTTGCTTTTCTTTAAGGCTCTTTATTAAATGTTTATCCAAACCTTCTCTCAGACACCTTTGAATTTATTTTTATTTCTGATATAATTTCTTTTTTCTATTTTTTCCCCTGTATTTAGTCAACTCTCATTTCTCCCTGTGTTGGTGTGTTTCTGTTCTTAATTCTTGTACTTCTGATTTAGGCTAGTTTTTCATATACCTTATGCTGTTTGAGGATATTTTATTTATTGGGGATGTGCTGGTATGGTTTTTAGCTGTTTGGTGTTTTTAGAGGGAGAGGGATTTTCAGCAACAGAAATGACTTGTGTCGATATTGGGGAAAGAAAATGCCCAGTGTGCCTTGTCTTTTTTTAATTGCCGTCAGATACTTAATTTCCCCTTCTTATTTTCTTCTTTCCTTCTACTGCCTCATTCTTTGGATACAATGCTTCATCAAAGTTGCCTTTTCCAGTCCTGCCTCTTCTGTGTAACTAGTTCCATGAACTATGTACCAAGTACCCACCTGTGATCAGAATTTTAGCCTTTACTTTTGTACTTTCTAGCAGTGATTTTACCTTTGCTTTTTCTTAGTGCTCTGTTCTTTTCTACTCCTTTTCGCAGAATCTCTGAAACTTCCTCTTACTTGCTCTCCTCACTCACAGGTTTGCCAGAAGCAGGAGAGAAGTGGGAGCTCTGTTGGAATTTTTCTTCTCTGCTTACAGGTGATTTGCATGTTGCAGTGTTATTCACTGTCCTGATATCGAAGGCATGAATCATCTAAGGTTTAATTTACTCTCCTTGTTGAATTTATCATTTTATTTTGGAGGACATGAGGCATATTTAAGAATCAGCTGCCATCATTCCCCAAACCAAGAATTTCCTTTTCCAGTTTCTGATATAGTTCTGCTGGTTTGTGAAATCCCAAATTCCTGAAACCTATGGATTAAAAGCCTGGGCCTTAGAGATGAATCATTACCCTGTGATCTTCCTTGGGATGACAGATGCAGGAGAAAGCGGTTGACCCAGTTCCTGCTGTCCCCTTCTGTACGCAGCCCTGGTTAGGAAATATGCTCCATGCCTCTTTTCCCTGGTTCTTGGTATTCTTGCTTGGAGGTTACCTTGGGATAAAATTGTCTGTTCTGAGAAAGTTCTAAATGGCATACTCATTTAGAACTTGGCTAAAATGGAATACTCATGGAATTTGAATTAAGAAATAATGTGTCTATTAAATCTGGTGATTATTTCCAGTCAGTCAATGAGCTATGCAAACCAACCATGAAAAATGATAATATGAATTTTGAGTTAAACCCAGTGTTATTAATGATGGCTAAACCCGCTTGTATTAGTCTACACCAGCTGCCATAACAAAATAACATAGACTGCGTGGCTTAAACAACAAACATTTATTTTCTCACAGGTCTGTAGGCTGGAGGTCTGAGGTCAGGGTGCCAGCATGCTCAGATTTGGGCAAAGGCTCTCTTCCTGGCTTGTAGGTGGCCCACCTTCTCACTGTGTCCTCGTGTGTGTGTGGAGGCCACAAGCGGGAGGTATGGGAAGACAGAGCAGGAGATGGGGGATGAATGAGCCGTAAGCTTTCTAGGGTCTCTTATAAGACTGCTAATTGCATCATGAAGGTCCCACACTCATGACCTCATGCAAACTTAAATGACCTCCAAAAAGTCTAATCTGCAAATGTCACACTGGGTCTTGAGCCTTTAACATGAAATTTGGGGAACACAGTTCAAGAAATTGCCTTCTTAGAGTTTGGAATTCAGGACTTATTGGGCAATTAAAATCTGATAGCAATAGTTGAAAGAATAGTGTTCTTGAAAATGACAAAACTAAGTTGTCTTGTTGATATTATCATGACAAAGTGGAAATGAGGGCCACAAAGAATTGAGAAAGCGCAGGAGATGTCAGCCAAAGGGAATGGCGAGTGCTTATTAATGAACTGCTCTGTAGCAGGCGTCATGCCACAAAAGAAAACATTTACTAGTTGTTCCTGAAAATAATCCAGAAAAAAAGAATACACACCAACTCAGATATAAGGATATAGAGAATGGAAATTATTTCCCTTAAATATATCTTTGGCTGAGACAGCTATTCTACCTCTTACTAGCTGTGCGACCTTATAGAAATATAACTTCCTGAAATTCAGTTTTCTCATCTGTAAAATTATGGGGCATATAAGAGGTCCCCCCAAAACAATTTTAGTCCCCTCATCCCTTTTACTGTCTTTTAAAAAGACCTCCCTCACTGTATTTTGCCCATGGCTTCCTCTCTGCTTTCTTCCCTCCAGGAGATGGGTTGGAAGATGGGCAGTAGAACTTTATATTAGTCAGGGATCTCCAGAGAAACAGATTCAATAGGAGATAATAGCCTTTATATATAATTAAATACACATGCGCGCGCGCGCGCGCGCACACACACACACACACACACACACGCACACACACTATCCCCAATTTAAGAATGGTTCAATTTAGAATTTTTCAAATTTTTGATGGTGTGAGGGTGGTATGTTTGAATTTGTATTTGATATTTTCCAGGGCTAATGATATGCAATACAATACTGTCCTGATGCTGGGCAGCAGCAGCAAGCCACAGCTCCTAGTCAGCCCTGCGATCTTGAGAGTAAACAACCTATACTCTACAGTGTGTTCATTGTGCTAGATGGTTTTGCCTACCTGTGTTCTGAGCACATTTAAGGTAGGCTCAGTAAGCTATAACTTCAGCAGATTAGGTGTATTAAATGAGTTTTTGATTTATAATATTTTCAACTTAAAAATGGATTTATTAGGACTTAACCTCATCATAAGTCAAGGAGCATCTGTATAGACATGAGAGACAGCGAGAGAGAGATTGATTTTAATATAAAGAATTAGTTTGTGATTATGGAGGCTGGCAAGTCCCAAGATCTGCAAGGTGAATTGGTAAGATGGAGACCCAGGAGAGACAGTAGAAGATAGCTGATAGTGCACTTGCAATCTAAGGGCAGGAAAAAAATTAATATCTCCATTCAAGGAACATCGGGCAAGAAAGAATTCTCTTTTACCCAAGGAAGGGTCAACCTTTTTGTTCCAGTCAGGCCTTCAACTGATTGTATGAGGCCCACCCAAGTCTTAGAATCAATCTACTTTACTCAGTCTACTCGTTTAAATGTTAATCTCATCCAAAAATTACTCACAAAGAAACACTCAGAATAATATTTGACCAATTATCTGGGTACTGCTTCACCCAGTCAAGTTGACACATAAAACTAACCATCACAGACCGCAAGGAATGAGTCTCAGATCTATTGGTAAGACTTGTGAAGGAAAAAGAGAAGAGAACAAGCTAGAAGAATGGACAAAACATCTGAATTTAGAATTCATAAGTGAAATATTCCATTGTCTTTGAAATATGACTGTGATATAACTAATGAGGTCAATCATTACAGAAATGGGTTCTAAATATAAATTGACTTTAATTTTAAAAAATTTATTTTTCAATTACAGTTGACATTCAAGTTTTATTAGTTTCAGGTGTACAGCATAGTGGTTAGACATTTGTATAATTTATGAAGCGATACCCCAATTAGTCTAATATCCACCTGGCACTATACACAGTTATTACAATATTGACTATGTTCCCTATGTGGTACTTTAAATCCCCATGACTATTTCGTATCTGCCAATTTGTATTTAATCCCTTCACTTTTTTCACCCAGCCCTTCAACCCCTCTCCCATTTGGCAACTATCAAAATGTTCTTTGTATTTATGAGTTTGTTTTGGTTTTGTTCATTTGTTTTTCAGATTCCACAAAGAAGGGAAATCACATGGTATTTGTGTTTCTCTGTAAAATGACCTTAATTTTTGTATTTGACAAATCAATGACGTATTTTGGACCTCCTCACCTCCCCCATAAAACCCAAATAACAGCTTACAACAAGCGAGCCTAAAGAAAGATGAAGTACAGTTCATTTTAGATGGAAATAAACCGGACTAGTAACTGATATTTGTTATTTTATCGACAGTACAATGTTACAGAATGCCATCCTCGTCCTAAAACGTACATAGAAAAATATTCAGAGACCAGAAGAGGAAGGGAAGCATATTATCTGGTCAAGCAGCCAGCACAATGTTTAACACTTAGTAAGCACTTCACAAATATTGAAGAAATGACCCTTCAGACTATTTTTGCTTCATTAATGTCAAATGTGTATTAAGTGTAGAAAAATCTGTAGAGAAGATTAAGAGATGATTAAAGGTGTTAGATGAAGAGGGTTTTTTTGTTTCTTGCAGAATATAAAATAGAAAGGGAAGACAATGCTAAGAAAAAATATTGAACCTTCAGATAGCTTAAGGAAGATCTAAGATAGATGGCCTCACTTGTTAAAATTAATACTAAAGAAAGGAGGGATGAGTCCCTTGAAAAATATATAAGGATGTGAAAATGAATTTGGATACCATGCCTTTAAGCTACCAGGAAAGAAATTGGAGGAAGAAGGGAAATGTCCTAGAAGAGAGTTCTAAATAACATTACCTTATAAATGTTCCAAATGTTTCACATGGCGTGAAATGATTAAGATACTTGTTATTGTTTTGTAAAGACGCTGAATAAGAGCAAACAGTGCTTCAGAAAAGATGTCTCTTCACCTGGGCACATTGCCTGAAAAGCTACAAATTATCAATAAGATGTTATTCTAAATGAAATTAGAAAAGGAAGACATTACATAGATTACATTCCAAATGAGTTAAGATTTTTGTAAGAGAGAAATGGCTGTATACTTGTCTATTTCATATAATATTTATGCATTTTTCTTTTCTACTGAGCTTTTTCCAAAAATCATTTTAGAGAGTTTTTATGATTTCGACAGTTTGACATTTATATTCCAAGCAAAAGTGCTAAACTTTTTCAAGCACGTGTTACTAAGGTCTTTGAGAAAATAAACTCAGTCATTTGATACCACTGCAGGGAAATAGTCATCTTTCTAAATAGCATCGCTATTCGCACACGTATTTAATATCTCATTTTATTCTATAATTATCCTACAGTATCTGGTTTTGTGAGTATGTTATAGGAAGTTACTCTCTGCTTAGCAGTATACGCACTAACATATTTCTTTTCTCTCCCCATATTTGGATGGTATTCACAAGCATTAGATGAGCTACCTTGGTTTTCTCCAGGCTCCCTCTCTGAAGGAAGCTGCTCCAACCATGATTGTTGTTGAAAGGGACCTTGGCTATTTCTATGTGATCCTTCCTAGCTACACTGATTGGAACAAGGTGAAACCTTATCCAAGGGCAAAAATTGCTGGCTGGTGGCCTTTGAGGTAGCCAGTCCATGATATGGCTCTGCTCAATCATGATGAGCCAGGCCACTTCAGATTCTTGCTCCAAATTCAAAATTGGGTAATTTTAAAGATTGGTTGGCAGTGGGAGAGGAAGCTGAAAGAATACAATGAAGCTACAAAGCAGAAGGAGCACTCATACACGTAATATTAGGAGAAAGCAGAAGCTGCGGATAAGGATGAGGTGGAAAAAATTAATTAGAGGGTAAATTGTCAGTTTGCAGTGAAAAAGTAGTATAGAAACACAAAAAGAGACAGCTGGAGAGTTTCTCAAGTTACATTTAGGTTAAAATCCAATTGACTGCTGTTGAGATAAAATAGTCCAATTCCCAGCCCTGGCTGGGCTCCAGAATGACTTTCCAGTACTTTCCAATACTGCATCAAACTCAGCAGTACTATAATTCCTTATTTTTCCAGGAGTGCCTAATTCCCCCACTCCACCTTGCCTCTCCCCTCCCTCCCCCTCTCTCCCTCTCTTTTAATAACATTATATAACAAATTCTTATTATTTGGCTATCTGACTGAGCTTTTTTTTTTTATAACCAAATTAGTCTAACATACATTGCCTAATGGTAGTTTAGGGATAGCTCTATTTGTGGAGCATTGATATTTAGATACTTGTTTCTTTCCCTAATGCCAAAATACTACATTTATCCTCTTAATTTACTCATTTTCCTCACTATATTTCCCTTCTTCCTGTTATTTTATTTTTTTTTCTGATAATTTACCCCGAAATTGAAGAGGAAGAAAAAGGAGGTAGAGAGTGTAATTATGCATTGCTTTCTTTCTGCTGGTTTACAGTTATTTACTATAGAAATTCCCTGGCCAATCAAAATTTCCTTAAAATTTAGAAAAGAATGATCCCTAAAATTCTACCTATCACTAACTACTAAAAGCCAGCCAGATTTTTTTTCTTGTTTATTTGATTTTCACTTTTTCTTTCCTACTTAAAAGAGAAAAACATACCCACAGATACTTCCCAAGTAACAGAAAAATCACAAAGGTACTACAATCCTTACTTGTTCCTTTCCCTCCATATGTTCAAAATACAAAAAGCACAGAAACACAAGACGGTGATTTCACAGGTATCTTTTCTATGATAAGTGGTCAGAATGCTGATCTGCACTGATCCTCACCCCTGCATCTTGATCACCCTCCTTCTTCCCTTCCCTCTATCTTTCCCAAATACAAAACCCTGAAGAAAACACTCCAACATGTACAGCCAGTTCTTGACTGGGCACCCCACTTAGCTGGGTCCAACGACTCTAAAACTGCATTTATAGCTTAATCTCATATTTTACAACAAGACAAATGTTTTCTTCCTAATTGCATCTGTTAGGAAGTATTAGGTTGCAGATAATAAAACTCTAATGTTTAAATAAATAGGAATTTTTTTTACATAAGAAGTCTAGAAAAAGGCAGTTGCATCGACTTTCTGAGATTTTTGTAGTCATCCCCTCAGCTACTCCAGTCATCATGTCCACGTTCAGGGCAGGATAAAGGGAGCACCCTTCCTACTATATCATATAAAAAAAAAGCCTTCCTAGAGCCCCCAATATTCTTGCACTTATGATTTTATTGGCAAGAATTATGTCATTGTGTCTCATGCCCGTTTCCACCTGTAACGGAATCTGAGAAAAGCAGATCGTCTTGCCTGGTTTTGGACATGACGTTCTGCATGAGATGAGGTTTTTGTTAGCAAGGAAGAGGCAGAGAACAGATGTGGACAGGAAACCCAAACTGCTTGCAAGAAGGCTAGAAAGAAAAGGTTAACGGTTGGTTCAGTAGCCTTTTCAAGCCTCAGAGATACATGGTGTTTGACCTTTCATAGAATTGCCCTTGACATATAAACTCTAAGAATTATAAGATTATAATACTGGACCTAAGGAAATTAGAATCCAACCAAGGACTGTAACAGTCCAAGCACCTGTGCTTCCCCGTCACAAATGATTCTATAGAAATGAATAACTGCTATTATGAGATGCAGGCTGCCCTGGAGAGGCCACAGTCATGGGCACATAGTTGGGAGGAGGAGTGCTATGTGACTCCCAGACATAAAAGCTGAAGTGACCATAGAGCCGGTGGCTTCTGTGAGTGAGATTCTCCTACCTAGATGAGAACCACTAAGAATCAGAGATCTTCCATAAATGTACTTCTTATCATGTCATATCCTCTGCTTAAAAATTTTCATAGCTTCAATGCCCTCAGCATGCACACCTGGCTCTTCAACATGGCTGTCATGATCTAGACCAGTTTACTTCTCCAGCCGGACTCCCACCCCTTTTTCCCAGCCCTCTTTTTCTATGCTGCATGAGCCATCCTGACTAAACTTTTATCTTCAGGCACTCGGTCACCTCCAGACCTTTGACATACTGTTTCCTCTGCTTAAACCCTCTTCCTAATCTGTATCTGTCAAACACCTAATCACCATTTGGGTGCCATCATAGCTATGAATTCTTTCGATCACATCTTTCCTGATCTCCCAGCTCTAGGTAGAAGCCCCTGTATGTTCTTCCTTGAATCTTCCTCTTATAGCACTGCTCTTATAGCACTGTATAGTAATCTTCTGCTTATTTGTTTATCTCACCCTACTAGATTATAAGCTTCCTGAGAGTAAGGGCCCATCTGGCTTTGTCACTTTATATCACCAGTGCCTAACACTGCACTTGGTCCATAGTATCAATCGATGTATGGAAAAATGAATGAAAGAGTGAGTAAACAAATACATTTAAATCATGTTATTTTTGAGAAAATCCATTTGCCATAATCAAGTACCCAAATCCCCACTGGTAATCCAACAAGAGAAGCAGGTAGTATAGGGCTCAGCGTGTGGCAGGTGTACAGGTACTTGACTGACAGATCCATTAGTTGATCATATAATGATTTCATTCATCATCATTAAAAAATTACTTATAATGTCCCCATTTATGTCCTGGGTACTACAAGTATGAATGCAATACTACCTGGCACACAGCATCTTTTCTTTTTCTAGGGAGTTCACAGCATTATTATACTTTCCCCTCCCCTCTTTTTAAAATTAGGTACTGAAATGGAATGTAAAGATCATGTGATTTAATTTTTTAATTTTACAGATGAAGATTCTGAAACCAGAGAAGCCGAATAACTTCCCCCAAGGTCATACAGCTGGTGTTCTCATAGATTTGTATCATTTTCCCCTTAGTTGAAAACCTGACTCACTTCCCTAAATTTAGCATCCCACTTAGTTAATTTCTGAGCCAGACCCATTTCCACAGCTATGTTTTCTCAGTAGGTGGATGAGCTCTTTTTTGTGAGCTGACTGCCCCCGCCCCCAGACACACATCTGTAGTGGACATGAACACAGTAATCAGCTCTCCTACCATGTTCATAACTTCCCACCTCATTCGAGGGTGCATTTTAAAAGCTTGCCTTTAAAGGACCTCATGTTTTCTCAGACATTGGCAAAAATTAATCTCGAAAATTACAAAACCAAAATACGTTGAGTAAATTAAGATCCATTTTTTCTGACAGCATTTGGTCTAGGCAATGATTGCAAAAGCTCCATCTGCATTTTGTAAGATGCCTTCTCTATGAGTACTTGCAATAACTTGATTTAGGAGTGTACTTCTGATATTAATTTGACTATTGCTGCTCCTGCCACAGAGAAATAGAGGCTCTTGGTCTTTACAACTTTTCATCAGAGTGCCGTGTTCAGGAGCACTATGTTCTGTGAAAAATATTTATTGTGGCAGTGTTCTCTCTCAAGATCACAGTTTTCAATCTTTTAAAGTACATTTGTCTCAGAACTTTGATTTTTACAAGTTTTGAATTTCCTTTTATTGCCTTTATTTTTTAAAAAATTTTTTGCTCTCCTAGGTAGAATTTCTTAAACAAAGGTGAAATGGCAGCATTTTCCACAGGAGTGTGGATTTTTCTGATTGTGTTTGCGTGTGTGTGTGATAAGTAGAAGATCAGCCCGAGGGTTGGAGGAGTATGAAACATATATTTATATATTTGATGCCAATTCATTCCTCTTTCTGTGACCTCCTTTTTATCTATTAAAACATTCATTGAATAAATATTTATTTGGTGCCTACAATATGCCAAGCACTGTCCTAGGTTCTTAATATTATAATAAGTATATTATTGTATTATAATAATTGTATTTATATTTTACATTAGTTTAATAATACTAATAAACATTAATAATATACATTTCTATACATAAAATTTCTCATATATCTGTATAACCAACAATATTAGTTTCCAAAGGTGCCATAACAAAGCACAATAAACCAAGTGGCTTAAACAACAAAATTTATTATCTCACAGTTCTGGAGGCTAGAAGTATGTGATCAGTATGACAGCAAGCACGTTCCCTCTGAAGTCACTAGAGAAGGATTTGTTCCAGGTCTCACTAGTAGCTTCTTGTAGTTCCTTAGCATAATTCCAGTTTTCACGTGGCATTCTGTGTATGTGTGCATTTATGTATACATTTCCCCTTTTTAGAAGGGCATAGTCCTATTGGATTAGGGGCCCGCCCTACTCAAGTCTGACTTTATCTTAGCTAATTACCTCTGCAATAACCCTGTTCCAAATAAGGTCATATTCTGAGGTACCAGGGGTTAGAACTTCAATACAGGAGTTTGAGGATACAATTCAAGCCTTAACACTAAGTTCAATGTCACCTCTTCCAAAGCCATCTCTGCTCCATCCACCATGCTCTCTCAGCAATATTTAAGCAATCTCTTCCTTAACTGAACCCACACAGTACTTCACTGATAATATTTTTTACCTATATGATTCATTTTTTAGATTTTATGCCCCTTGCTGTTACGACTCATGACTGATAATCACTGGTATCACAAGGATGATGCCCTACATATATTAAGTCACATAAAAATATTATAAAATGAATCAATGAACCAACCAACAAATATTTGCATAGCCCATTCTGGTTAGCAAATGTCTCGCATGCGTGATCTCATTTGAACATCAAAGCAGATGTTTAAAGTGGGCGTGTGGGAATTATCATCTCCATGTATGACTATGAAACCCAAAGAAGGTAAATGTCCAGAGTTGTTTAGGTATGGTAGGGACCAAATTCAAATCCAGATTTCCTGATTCTGAACTTAGAGCCTTTGTTACACTGTATTTTTTCCCTTCTGGAGAAATTTTTACCTCCAAATCACACCTTTGCAGTTAGTGATTAGTGCTCACCCAAAGCACCATGTCTACCTACACTCCTCCCTTGCTCATTAGGCAACTTGTCTAAGAAGCTCCCAACAATACCCTCTTACACATCTCTGTTTCTATCTTTATTAGTGTGTGCGTGTGTGTGTGTGTGTATGTGTGTGTGTGTAACCTTCCCTTCAGACGAAGCTATTGAATTAAAATGGAATTAAAATCTATTGAATTAAAATCTACTTCTCTTCTAGAATAGAGGTTTTAATGCTTTATAAACAAAATATCCGATTCTGGGGAACTGGACATTCAGACTGTCTAAGATAGTCATTTTTTGACAGATAGTGGTTACACTGTTTTGATTTTGGGAAAGAACCATTTCTGATATTATTAAAACTAGATTCAGACAGTGCCAAACAGACCAGGTCTTCTTAGAGAAGACTTAAGTAGTTGCCATTAGCTCTATATATACGGCAGATAAATTTTTTTTCAAAGTGTTAAAAACCACATAAACACATGCATTGTATTTGATAACTGCCCTTGAAAATATTGATATGGCATCGATCTCTCTGGGATGGATTTAGACTAAATTTCCTAGAAGCAGTAGAAATGGATTATAGAATCTTGGCTTCAATATGAAGTGTCATGATGCGGATAATTTTGCATCGTTCTATTTTACAATTACAATATTCCAATCCCTCTGTGAACTCCGACCTGATCTCCCAGAGTTTAGAAGGAATTTGCCTTCCTCTGACTGTTTACTAATATTAATGCTAATTCATGTGCATAATGTTTTCACAATTTACAGACAGCTTTCACTGTGTTGTCTCATTTTAACCTTAAAACCATTCTAGGAGATAAACAATATTACTATCTTCATTTTGAGAAATGAGTCAACTTGCCCAAGATTATAGGGTTGAAAATGATCTAAGACTCAAACCTCGTGTTCTGACTCCAAATTCGAAGCTCCTTTGACTCTGTTACCTAGGATATGCTTTCTTGTTTCATCCCTTTACTTACACCTCAGTTGCAAAACTGGATTAAAATGTACTATGGTGTTTAGCAGATTACTCTGCACAGGGTTTTACATTATGGAGTACATAGAAGATACTGAGTTTTTAATTCCAGCTTTGCTGCTTTACTGGGTGATCTTGGACAAATTATTTAATCTTTCTAAGCCTCAGTTTCTTCATCTATAAAATGGTGACCATAATAGTGCCCACATCATAGGATTTCAAAGAAAATTAAATGAAAAAAAAAAATTGGTATAAAATCTCAGCAGAAACCACAGCATGACATTATTATATTATACAATATACAAGTTGTATGAAGTTAAGCAAGGTACTTAATCTTGTTTAGTTCCATCATTAGTAAAAAATAAACAAACAAATAAATAAATAAAGACAATATTAAGTATCTTGCAGGGGTGTCATGAGGTTTGATAAAATTTATGAACGTGCCTAACATAGTGTTTGGCACATATTAGGAACTCAATAATAGTTAATTTCCAACCTACCTGCTTTCTTTTTCTCTTCCCAGAGGAAATCAATAAATGTTTACTGGATTTTCAGTGACTTCTTTCATGCAACGATTTTATGACTGCTTTTTAGTGCTTCTATACATGGATGCAAGTGTTCGATATCAAGGTGACTTTGACAAACTGTTCTAAAGCTCCAAGGAGAATAAAATGCAGTGTTCCCTCAGAGAGGCAACATAAAGGAATTCGGTAACCTAGTTCAAAGTAATTGCCCAGAAAGTGGCTCCCTAGTGAAAGCCCCACTGACAAACAGCAAGCCCACCTCTGACTTGAAAAATGGAATATTGGATTTCAAAGAGAAAGATTTGTTAAAGAAACGAGGGCCCTCAACTGTTGAGAAGACCCATCCCGTTTGCATTAAAAGACTGACCTTGAGATGTTTTCAAGTACTGATTCTTGATATTCAGTTCAGTGGATCCCATGTGTCTAATGATAAAATCATGGTGAACTTTTTCAAAAGAGTAGGATTGCTTAAGTCAATAATTAGGATTTTTTCAATTTTATATTCAACTTCCATATATTTTTTAAATTTGGCTACCACTGCTTGCTTAGACTAGAACTTAAAAGAACAATGATATGTAATTTATTGCAGAATTATACTTTTAGTTATTTTAGGATCTCATTATTTCATGAATTCTCAGTGTTCAAATACTTGAACAGTAAGAAATGCGTTATGAAAGTAGTTTTGTTGCTTTGGATATTGTTCAGCAGATCAGAATAAGGCAAACATGTTGCCTAAGAGTTAACAGGGGACCTACTTTCTCAAAAGACAGGGTTGATTTGAAACCAACGTGTACTGTTATACTTGTCTGAGCAACAATGGACATAGAGCTATATCTCATTCCTCTGCTTCTCTGTGCCTAGAGCAATGCCTGGGACAGAGTTAGGCCTTGGCACATGTTTGCATCTTTATAGAATTGTATGTATGAACAAAAATAAAAGCTTTGATTTGAGAGCGCTTTAATAGCTTATTGAAAGTGCCTTGAAGATGCAATCTTGAATTTTATTTCCTCATTTTCTTTTTCCATGGAATTGTCTCCATTTCTGATTCAGTGTCACCTATTCCTAGGCCCCTGCCCTACAAACTCAAATCAATAGGTAAATTTCACTTTCCACCCATCTTATTTTACAAATGAGCACACATTGCTCTATATTGTATAGTTTATGCACAGCTCTGTGTTGGGCAGTGCAAGCTGTAGGCATCAGTGAGGTATCATCCTTGTTCTTAGGGAGTTAGTATTGTGGGGGAGGGGGCAGAGATACACAGGCAACTAATTATATTGCAAGGCAGAAAAAATGTTGTAGTTAAAGTACAAACAAAATGCTGTGGTTGCAGAGTGGAAAGAGTAATTAATTCCAACTGGGAGGATCAGGGACAGGGAAGGAAAGAAACTAATATTTATTGAGGGTTTAAAAGAGGCCAAAGGCGGGGCTGGCGCTTTCTTTCCCTCAGGCTCTGGGAGGAGGCTGTGCTGAAACTGAGCCCTGGTATGTTTGCCCATAGGGTCCACGCTGGGGTGTCAATGTTCAAGAAGCAAGGAGACCGTGGGAAGCCACCCTTCTGCTGGTCCCAAGAGGCTGGGACCAGGAGGAGAAGCAGTTTCAACCTGAGATAGTTTGGTGGGAAATGGGGTTGGGAAGGGAAACTGATTTCAGCTAAGGTGAGGAAGTGGAGAGAGAATTCTAGGCAAAGATTAAGTATGTTAATAAGAATAGGCTTCAGTGTGAGGGGAGGGCAAAAAAGGGAAGGGGAATTAAAGGAAAGATAAGCTCCACATTTATGTTGGTGGATACAAATTACGGAGAGGAAGAGAGCAGGGATTGGGAGTGGGCTGGGGAGTTGTGATAAGGGCACATAAGGGAGTTTGTTCAGTGGCAAGAATGAGTCAGTCCAAGGTTCCAAAGGAAGCAGAGGCCAGTGGATGTACCAGCTTGCTTTGTCCACTTGGGTGCTTTGCGCTCCACTAGGCTAGTGAGGGTCAGCTGATCCCTACAGGAGAAGGGAGCAAGTATTGGTTAGTTTGTTAGGTTTCTCTCCCAATGAAACCATCCATTCCTTGAGAGCACAGACTGTCTTCACCATTCCCCAAAAAGCCTAGTGCTGGAGTGGGCATGTGGCAGGATTTTCACAAAATCATAATTGCTTCAGGGCAAGCAAGAAGATAAATTTCAGCAGAGTCAAAAGGCTAGTTATGGATTTTACAGTGCTGTGGAAGTTTAACCTGAAAATTAACCACACAGTTACAAAGAAGGTTAAAGCCATTTATGACTCCATGATCAAGAATTATTTCTAATGCTGTAATTTTACAGAAAGAAAACGGTGTCAATTGATTAACTTCTATAGTAATTTGTTAGCTGCTCATTATATTTTCCTGTTTTGACTAATGAAAACGTTTAGAGCTGCATCTTTATGAAGGCTAAGTAGGCCAGGGAGTTTGCCTTAGAATAATTAGAGAATTTTGCATTGTCAGCCAGTGGGATACCTACTTCTGGTGTAGCTTCATAGAACATTTTTTTTTTTTTTTTCCTATTCTCTCTTCCTGCCCTCATTAGTGTCTGTTATGGAACAAAGCCCAACTCTCTAGAATGCCACTATAAAACATTCTGCAAACATTTATGGAACTGATTCAACTGATCTAAACTATTATTAATTTACAAGTTAGGATGGCAAGAAGACAAATTTTATTCCAATGTGGGATAACTTAGGGAAATTTATAATATTAGGGCTTTAAAATGTTTTCTTAACTTACAAGAAGGGCTAAACCAGAAAAGAAAATTTATGGTAAACATGCCTCCTCCGTCTTTCTGTACTCATGGTGCACATCTATAATCTATAATGCCACTCTCTTCCTCTGAACCTAGATATGACTTCAGCATCCTTCTTAACACAGCGCTGTAAACAGCAAAAGGTTGAGATTGGCATGAAAGATGAACTAGACAGGTAATTGCTCCTAAAAGACTTTAGAGCCCCAGGGGTAGATACCAGGTGTAATTTAGGACTTGACATAGAGTAGGTTCTTAATAAATGGTTTTTGGAATGAATGATAGATAGAGAGATAGATGAATTAATGGATGCATGAGTGAAATTTCTTTTTTTCTTTTTTCTAAAAGTAATATGGGAATGCCTGTAGGATGCTTCCTTCTCTGTGTTGTAGGAAATGCATTGTGTATCATTATGTACCTTGCAAACACCAGCTCTTAGAATGATAAAGTGGAAAGACATACCATAAAGGATATCTAGTGAATTTCTTAGAGAATATCTAGTGACAGGTTTTTAGTTTTACAGATATGAGAATAAGGTACAGACAGAGCATCCATCTGGAGTGCAGGCTCTGAGCTTGGGAGCCACTCTGCCTTATTTCACATCTTGTTAACTGTGTGGCCTTTGGCGTTTACTTTGTCTTTTCATCTGTAAAATAGGGATAGTGATCTTGTCTGCCTTGTAGGGTTGTTGTGAAGCTTAAACAAGATAAGGAATGCAAGGTGTTTACTATGTGCCTGGTACATGGTAAATGCTAAAAAATGTGATAACTTTTCTTCTTTTTCCCTCTTTTTTATTGGTAGTAGCTGAATCAGTACTGGTTCTGTTGGTAGTTTTATCATAAGGTTTATCATATTATGTTTTGCTGTGTTTTCCCCCATATTTTCAATGAATTGAAACCTTTTAAAAGCCATGTCCATTTTAAATACAAAGAAATTGACAAAGAGAATATAATTCTTATTAAATAAGAAAAAGACATTTCCTATGTGGAAAACATAAAATTCCTGAATTTCATGCTCTTTTCTTTGGCTAATCATATCATTGCATTATACATAAATGCTCCAAAAAATATACATGTTCATAAAAGTTATCTTTAAATGATATAGTAATAAAATTTAATTTAAAAACGAGAGTCCTGAGTTGTCCTTTAAGAAAAAATCTCAACATTTATATTATATATTCAGACTGTTGGGTCAGTCATTAGTGGGTGGGTCTGAGTGGGGGTGGGGAGAGGAAAGTTGTAATTGGCTTTATGTTGGTTGCCAGGAAACATGCAAAAGCAGCAAGAACAGAGGAAACAAACAACTCCCATTGCTGGGAAGGTGGCCTTCAGAGGGGTGTACTTCACTGGAATGGAAACCTTGCTGCTGTATCATCTAATGTCTCCAGACCAGAAAATGGACTTTGAAACCACATGTTAATAGAGGCAAGGTTAACCAAAGAGCTTTTGAGAAGTTGCTTTTCTAATGCATTTAAAATGAGGATTAGACGCTGCACTCTGTGTCAGTTGCTATAAACAAGGGGGAAACTTTATACATTTTAATCAAGCCAGGTTCAACAGAGTATAAGAAGGGGGTGTTTTAAAATGATTCAACTGTGATCTTTGAAAATAAACTGTGGAGTTAAGGAAATGTGGGGGTCGAGGGCTTTCATTCCCTCTCCCTTAAACATTTTGACTTCTTATTGTGTACCTTGACATGTACTTTTATCTTGTAATTCTGTTTCTAAATTATGTTTCTTTTCAAAGGCACCTGTTTACGGAAAAGAAAAAAAAGTATATTGTTGAAGGCAGTTGAAAAGAGGCGAAACCATTATGAGTTCTCCGAGCCACTCACTTGCGTTGGACAAGGGGTCACAACCTGGGCCAGACAGAACAGAAGAAGACCACGGCTCATGCCTGCTTGAAAACCAGCTCAGTGTGGGCGACTTCGTCAAAATACAGAGGGCCTTCGAGGTAAGCATTAATCTTATTTACTGAAGACTTTGAGTTTCTCATGGAGACTGAGATGAAACAGAGAGGTCCCCCAACTCCTTAAAATTTCTTAGATATTAAATGGTTAAAACGGGGAATTGAAGGAATTGGTCAGGCTTGGGTTTAACACCAGAGTAACTTTATTGCTCTGTTCTTCAAGCCAAATTATGTTATTTAGCATGAAATTGTTGGTGTTGAATAGCATTACCATTCAGGAAGGAAAATTAATTCTTGAACAAAATAATTTGTAGAGATCAACGTTTTTAGAAACCAGAAGTTATTGTTGTGAGTGGGGAAAGTCAGATCTCTAGGGTGACACCCTGTAGTAACTGTCCTTGCACGCAACATGGAAGTAGAACTCCGGAAATGCACCTACGCACCTCCAGTTTGCAAATGTTCTCCTCCCTCACCATATCTGACACAGCATCATTTCAAAGCAGATTTTAGCACTTTATTGTCTCAAGATCTCATGCGCAGGACCAGTCTCCCACTTGTTGTAAATATTGGAGCACTGCCAATGAAAACATAATTTAAAGTTTCATTTTAATTCTACATATAACATAAACCTTGGGAATTTTAACTATAGACGAATAATTTTCTTCTTAGTTAGTTAATTTGGAATTCCACAGCTGTGCACTGTAAAGAGCATACATCAAAAAGACATTGGGTTTCTCATGCGGTTAGGAAGAAGTACTCTTCTGTGCTGTCGCGTTTAGGTTGGCATAAGCCTTCATCCTTTTTACTTCATTATGTTTGCTAAACTATGATCTCAGGGCTTCAGAAGGTCCTCCTGTGGTGCTTGGGAGTATTCATGTTAATTTGAAACAGACATACAATACTTTGGAATATCATTTTGAAATTAATGAACTATGATGAAATCTATTCGTTATATTAGCCTGTAGTTGGCACAAATTTTAATCTTTAGTTATCCAAAAACAGAGTTGCTAACCATGTTTTGTATAACAAGTTAAATTCTATCTGTGTTGATAAATTAATGTCTAGTAGTTTCAATCAGTTCTTTATAATAGAATCTATTATACTTAGTGCAAAGACATGCTCTGCCCTATACTTTTCTCATTTTAATCTTCATATTCATCCAACCTTATTTGTCTGAAAGATTTCAGTACTGCTCACATCCAGTTCCCCAAATGAATTTGGCATGTTTTGATAGACATAGCAAACATTTAGTTAGGATATTCAAAGAAAGGTAACAGCATATTATGTCATCTTTGACTCTGGAGTGAATAGAAATATGGCAGTTTTGTTCTGGTGCTAAGAATACAAGCAATTTGAATGCTCTGGTCTATTAGAAGAGTCAGCATTATAAAGTCTATGGATTAGAGGGTGAAACTGCTACAGAAGGTTGGAGGCAGGTATTCCTTTCAAACTATTGATTATCTGGAGTAAATCCATGTGAAACTGGTCAATTCAATCTCAAGATTTCTTCTTCTTCTTTTTTTTTTTTAAATGTTAAATGTTTCAAAGCCAGACCACTTATTTTGATATTACCAGATGGAAAAGCACATATTACCGCAGGACCAAAGGGGAGAAGAGACTGCAGTTCATAGCTTGCATGAATATAGAGAATCTAATGACAATTTTAAGAAAGGAATTAAGCATTGCAGGTGTGCTTTCAAGAAAAAAATGCAGTCCATCCATTTTTTTACCAGACTCAACACACAGGGAATAAAACAATCCTATGGCAAATATGCAACCAGGACTAAAAGTTAGGCCCTTGAGCCAACGCACTTTCTAAACACAGCATGGACTCCTGTGGAAGAATGATATACCAGGCAATTTCAGTGAAGTCCGTTCCATCTGCCACAAACATCAAGACCACAAGCTACAGGTGTGGATTAGGCTAAAAGGAAAAACTGCCCTCAGAAGCTATTCTGCAACACAGAACTCTGCATGCAGTGGTTTGTAGTCCAAGTACTAAAGACATGTTCTTGGAAATGCCAAAATTCTGACATAGTTCCATTTATCTTTTATTTTATTTATTATTTATGTGCAGATTTCTTATTTGGGCTAAAGAGTTGTCAGATACTAGGTGAAGTCCACTTTCTTTAATAGCATTGGCAGAGCTTAATTGAAAAATGGGAAGTTTGGTCTTTAAAATTGTATAGCGAATGTTTCACAAATATTTCCAAATGAAATATTACTTACCATATAAATCTTAGGAATAACGTTTAGGGATAAAGTATGTAATGCTTCTGTTTATTGTATAATAGTACAAATGAGAATCACTTAGTGTTTAAGAGACAGGAGTCAGACTTCCTGGATTTGAATTCTAGTTTTGAAATTAACTTATAATGTGACTCGGCAAATCACTTAACCTCTTTGGGCCTCAGTTTCCTTTATTTCTAACATGGAAATAATAGAGTTGTTATGATGTTTAAGTGAGATATTATCTGGAGAGCACTCAAAAGAGTACTTGACACTTGTTAAGTGCTCAATTAACATAGGTATTACATATTCAGTGAATAGAGGTTTTACCACATGGCCTCTAACGTTCTCTTGATTCTGATTCATATATTTCCTTAAGGAAATTAAACTTCTAATGACACAACTATGCTTCTACATTCCTTTTAGTTGTGGTAAGAAGTAGAAGCAATAAAAGTTGCAAAGACAAATTCACATAGAAGAGTATAAAAGCATCATCTTTCCATCTCCTTGATCATATTTTATTGACATACAAAAGATTTTAATTGATGTCTTGAACCTCTTCTTCAGAGCAAAAACATTACCTGGGTAGAAATACTAGAAAACTGGTGAATTTCATTTTTTTTCAAGTGATGGTGTCCAAAAAGCCATGTATCATCCTGAAGAGAGTGAAACTTGTATTATTCATAGAATTGTAAAATGGTGTTACTCAAATTTTCCTGTAGTGCTTGTAATGCTTAGAGAAGTGACATGATCTCTGGATATTCATATTATTTTAATATCGACTAAAATGTATTTTACATTTTCTTAGATACTTCAAAAGCCAGCTATTGTGGGAGGAATGATGGCTGTGGTTTGCTGCTTTTATAGGAACGCTGAGAGGTAGAAATTATAGTGCAACAAAAATGGAATGTGGGGAAAGCCCCAGAGATACTCGACATACATTGAGTTTCTTTCTAGAGTCTGGCTCTGCAGGGGTCTGAGTAGTCCTATTTTTGAATTCACTTTTGACCTCTGCATGCCAGACATTCTGCTCTTTGATCCTGAATGCCCTGCTGCCTGGGACTATAGTTTGCCTACACGGCTGGACTCACTGGATTGGGTCCTGACCTGCCTCTGTCAGCAACTGTCTCTGTATCATCTTCTGGAACATCCATCTGGCCCAGGTTATGGGTCCAGAGCCAGGGGCAGGCCCTATCCTGTCTACCCCATGTCTACTCCATGCTCCCATTTGCCCAAGCCCTGCTAAATCTTTAGATTTAAATAGATAGAAATGAAATCTCCTAAGCAGTGGTCCCCTACACTTTTGGCATTAGGGACAGGTGCTCCCCTGAGAACCTAATGCCTGATGATCTGAGGTGGAGCTGAGGTGGTGATGCTAGTGCTGGGGAATGACTGCAAATACAGCTGAAACTTTCCTGGCTCACCTGCTGTGCAGGTCCTAACAGGCCATGGACCACTACTGGTTCATGGCTCAGGGGTTGGGGACCCCTGTCCCAAACCATGTGTAAAAGGTGACATGTTTAAAATGGGCCAAAACAATTCAGTGTGAGAAAGGCATAGTAAAAATTCTAGCGCAAGTTCCCAGAGAGGTTCAGGGCTGGGTTCTCAGAACAAACTTGTCTTGGAATGAATGGAATCTAAACACAATGCACTTGTGCTAACTTCATCTCAGAAGACCAGAGAAGTTCAAGAGGCAATTCTACAGGTCTGAAAATTGTGCTTGAGGTATAATAAAATGATTAAATCTCCATAGAATTTATGATCTCCTCATGCTTGATTGTCTTTGTATAATTCCCAAGATGCCTGCATACAGATTCTTCCGCAGGGCCTATGACCTAGACTTCTTTGCTCTAGCAAGTCAAAGCTGAGGGTTTTGATACCCAGCCAGGCAGGCTAGGCTGTAAAGGGATGTAGAAAATAAGATTTAGCCTTTTCTATCTTTCCATTATTTGTCCCTCTTTCTAAACTCTCAGGATTCCTCCTATTCATTAAGGACCCAGTCTTCTCTTAGCCTTCTCATTGTCCATTGTACCTTCACTATCAAATTACCCCAAAGAACAGGACTTTCCGGACGTGTTTCATGTTCTAGAACTGTTCTCGATTCTTGCTTCTTTGCTTTATACCCCAGGAATCACCATCCCAAACACATAAATGAAATAATGCATCATCGTTTCATTTCTTTTCCTCAGAACTGTTAGATTTTGCTTATCTCTAACAAAATGTGAGACAGTACATAAATTTTTAGATAAAACTGATAGTTAAAAACTGCATATTATGTTATCCAGTAAACTTCCAAATTAGAAAACTTTAATTTTTATGGAGTGCACAAATTGTGTAAAATAGCTCAAACATCATAGAGGTTTCTTTCTTACTCATACAAAGGAGAAAGCAGGTATTTCTAACTGGGAGGCAGCTCCAAGTAGGGATTTGGATACCCAGACGCCTTCTGTTGTCTACTTTCCACGCTTGCCATCATGCATCAAGCTAGTATGGGGAGAAGAGCATGAAGGAGCACATAGAGAAGGTTTTGTGGGCCAGGCTAACATTACAACTGCAAGGGCAACTGAAAACTGTAGTCACATGTGTGCCCAGAAAACAATTTCACCCACGGTTCTTAGAGTTTAATGGTAAAAAAATTTCCTTTCCTAATAAACCAACATGTTTCATTTTGTAGATTAAAGAGAGTCATGTCCCTAATAGTGTTCTCTGTTTTGCTTCATCTTCCAGGAAGTTGAAAGCTAAATTTAGTATTCAGTTAATACAACTGTTCTTAGCATAGATTTTTCTGGAACAATTATCTGCTGTTTTCATTATGGCTCTTGTTCTTTTATCTTTGCTTTAATGGTCCAACCGCCTATGAACCTTCTGTTGTAACTGAATTAAAATTCTATCTGGAAATCAGTGGCGGTAAATATGATGAGCAAAATTTACCATCTTTAAGTACATTAAGATTTTATAAAGTACTTCCATAGGTATTATGTTATTTGATCTTCTCACCAACCTGGAATGTAGTTAGAGGAGACATTTTAATTTTCTGTTTACACTTAAAGAGAATGAAGCTCAAAAATATTTAATTGAATTACCCCATGGGGCAGACAGAGCCACGGCTAAGGGTAAATTTTCAACTTTCCAGCCCATTGTGTGGCATGGCTCGCTCTATCCACAAGGCAACCTCCCTTTGGGATGTTGCTCTAAGGAACAGGATTCCAATAGGAAAAGAATTTGCATGCTAAGTTAATAGCACACAGGCACTGTGTCCTGGTAACTTGGAATAAATGCATCCTCATCAAATAATCAGCAACTCCTACAATAAAATCAATGCGGAGAAAAAAAAAATGGAAGAATAAAAGGAAAAGATAAGAATAAGCCCTTTCTTTTTTCTTTTTTTCTTTTTAAAAGCATCTCAGTGGTGACTTGTGAGAAGTAAACAAGTAAAACTTAATTTCTAACTCTATTATATAGTACAGAGTGCATGCAACAACCTCAGTCAATTCATCACCTGCTGAACAAAGGCAGCAGGTCAGAGCATTTCTGGCCCCAACTCCCTTAGTGGAATCAAAAACCCTATTTTTGATGGCAGCAGAAAATCAGGCTCTGCAGGTACCCCCCCTCAGTATTAAGGTAATCAAGTGAAGACAAATCCGATACCACTGCTGCTGGCACAACTGGAAATGCCAGAGGACTGACTCTTCGGCAGTTTTGTCTGATTTGCTGGAATTCACGGATGAAGTTAGCAAACTATGTCATCACCAGACACAAGTGAAGCTGTATGTCAACACACATGAAAAATTATTCTTCCTAAACGCTGCTGCCTTTGTGTTGAATTCTGTGACAAGTTCTAACAGTTTCATGTCTTTTTCAATTTTTCTCTGTGCTTTTGGAAGAGGTGCTTATAAAAATTAATCTGGATCAGAGAGGGTGATGAAAAGTGCTTTTGGTGAAAAATGTTTTAACCTTGAGCTTCTGCCAGGACTGGAGCAGAGAAGGCAACGAGAAAACTTGTTATAAAGGAAAGAGAAGGTAAAATAAAGATGCCTGTTGCTATTCCTTTGTAGTACATCAATTTAGCCAGACCCGTGAACTAAAGCCTAGTGTTTTCAAATTTTCTGAGAATTAAAAATAAAGAAGAAAAAAGGCACCTAAAGAATTGTAATTGGTGCCATTTTGATTTTACATTTGTCACATATTACCAGTGTAGCACAATGATGACACAAAACCCCGTCAACTCTGTGGCTAAAAACAGAAAGCCTCTGAATTGCCCCTTGGTGAATTCTGACTTTGCCCCAAGGCTCAGTCCCACACTTACTCAGGCACAAGTCTCTCAGGGTCTTTTCTTCCTTTACCATGTCTTATCACCATTTTGTGACTATGACTCTCATTAAATCTTGATTCTCTGGGCACAAGCATCCTCTGCTGAGGACCACCAGAGACACTGTTTTCCCCTACTTCGCCTCCCATGTGTGCATATATTCTTCCCCAATTCTCTCAACACATCTGAGGTCAGGTCGTCACACTGGTCTTGCTGCAGACCTGCATTGTCCAGTATGGTGGCTACGAGCCACATCTAGCTATTTCAAATGAAACGAAAAAGAATTTAATAAAAATTTCAGTTCCTCACTATCACGAGCCATAATAAAAGTACTGAGTAACCACATGTAGTTAGTATCTGCTATGTTGGACGGTGCCGATTATAGGACATTTTCATTATAGCAGAAAGTCTTATTGGACAGCGCTACTTTGGATCCTTCTCATGGTACCCTACCAACTTGTTCCACTTCCTCACTTCTGGCCACATTTATATGGCCAGGGGGCTACTCTCAGCCCCTCAGTCCCCCTGGAAATATACCAGACCTCTCATGCCTTAGATCCTGAATGCCGAACTGATTCTTGGCCTCAGAGATACCAGAAAATATTTTCCTCACACTAGTCTCATATCCATTTTCCCACATTTCTTCCTAAGGACTGTAAAGAAGGGGAGCATCCATTCTCCAACCCTCTCCCCCTGCTCCATAGGTGTTTAGTTTGGGTTTATGGTTCCAACAAGTCAGTAACAAAATTATCTGACACTAGATCATTACCCAAATTGTTTCAGTCTTGCTGGTCCTATTTGAGTTACTTGAATTGCTTTAACAGTATTTCTGTTTTAGAGCCTGTCAAATACTGGTGCCTCACACCACTCTCTCAGGAAAGTCTTCTCTCACCACCTGGGGTGGATTAGCAACTAACATGTTCCTCTTTTCTCTTCTCAGAGCTTCCTGTATGTGCTTTTTGTTGCTCTAATTGTAGATGGTCTAAATAAATACAATGCTGTTATCTCTTTAAAGCCAAGTTGTAGGTCAGGCAGGCAGAGGGAAGTTAGTGTGAGACCTGTGGATCCTGGAGGGTGGAGACCACGGGTGCTGGAGGAGAGAACAGAGTGTCTAACAGTGGATCTTAGGGAAATCCTTCATTGCGGGGAGAGAAACTGCTGGAGCTTATATAATAAAGAAGCAGGATTATTTCTTGGAAGTAGATGGAGGAGAAGCAAACAAACAAAAAAAGAGAGTATGACCAGTCATATATAATTTCATTCATTTTTACGATTCCTATTTATTCAATAGTCACTTTATTATTTAAAAAAATGTTGGAATGCATTATGCTCATTGCAGAAAATTCAAGTTACACATGAAATTCCCTTACTACCACGGCCCACCCTCAACCACTTCAGTGTTCTGGGTAACTATTCTTAATGTTACATTTTCCAATGTATTTTTTATTAATTTCTATCCATATATGCACTTATACATACCACATATAGCTTTCGTATAATATATTTACATGTATTATTATTTTTTATGCCTTCAAGGAGAAGTGCCACACAAATAGCTGCTAATCATGGAAAAAGATATTCAGGCTCATTAGGAATTTGATTTGAAACTAGTTGAAAAAGAAGATATCCTTTTTCATTTATTTTGGCAAGGATTAAAAAGATCAATAATATTTACTGTTGACAAAGAATCAAGGAAATGGGCACTGGTACTAAGACTGTAAATTGTCAAAGCTTCTTTGGTAGGCAATTATCCAGAATATATCAAATGTAAAATGGATCAACGTATACTTTTTGAACAAGCAATTTCAGTTCTACAAGCTGTTTAAAATTATGACATGTGCAGAAAAACACATATATAAGAGTATTCATTGTAATATTGTCAATAGATGTTTAAAACAGCCCAATTCATCAATAACTGAAAGAATAAATAGTGGTATACTCCTACTACTCAGTTATTAAAAATAATAAGAAAGATACATATATTGCTAAAATGATTTAAAAAATTAATATATATAAAAGATATATTGCCTGTGGGACTTTCTGAATAACCCTTTATTGCTACGTCATCCTGTACCATCTTTCTGTTTCTCACTCTGTCTATCTCCCATTCTGCCAGTCTTCTCTCTTCCTGTCTAATTAAACAAAACCAAATCAATAAAAACAAATATCATTTTTTTCCTCCTCTTATTTAGAGCAGCTTGAACCTTTTTCTTTCTTGGTTGATGTCTTATATGTACCTTAGGTTTCACTTTCTAACTAAATGGAATCTGAAAATATGTTCTTAAAGGTATTTTGGCATGAAATATTAACTTGGTACGTTTTTACCTTATCAGAACTGGCACAAATCTACTGAAAGACGTTGCTACAGGTTTTTTGTCTTCTTGGGAATTGCTGCTTCAGTGGAGAGAAAGAGAAAGAAGCTGGATTGCAATGAGTTGAGTAAATTGGAGGGGAGAAAGTTGAGAGAATGTGAAACCAATTCTTCAAGATAGCTGTCTGACAGGAGGAGAAGGATGGGCAGTAGCTAATGCAGATGGTAATGTCAAGGGAAGATTTTTACTGATTCAGGTGATGTGATTATGTTTAAATGCTGATGAAAAGGAGTCAATAGAGAGCAAGAAGATGATGAGAGAAGAGATCCTCTGAGGTGGTGAAAGAAGGACATATCCAGAAGACAGCAGCCGTTCTCTTGTCACAGGAAGGAAAAAATGCTGGTCAATCTGTATGTGGGGTGCAGAAAATCAAGGTAGTTCCCATCTGATTGACGTCTCCTCCTCTCCTCCTCTTCTCATTCTCCTCTTCTGAATTAGGAGTTAAACTTCTCTTATAGTAGGAGTTAGAAGAAAGTGGAGAATAAGACTAAGAATTCAGCAAGAAAACTTGGAAGGGTTTCTAGTAGTATAGAGAAAATATTTAAGATCAGATAACATGTATTTTATTACAGTGGCACCATTCTGTCCATTCGTGTGGTCTTTGTCCATCAGTGGTCTACAGCCTGGATGTAGGCATTGAGAATGTGCTTTTCCAGAGCTAGTGTTTTGCTCGATACCTGGGATGAAAGGACAAGAGATCAAAGGAATAAGAATAATGGCCAGAGATTGGTTGAAGTGTTAGATTGTTGCTTTGAGAAGGATGCAAGAGCAGGTAGGAGCTGATAATTTGGTTGAAAAAATTTCCATCTAGAACCTGGTTTGAAATCTTTCTGACTATTTAGTCATTTCATGCTTACTTTATTGATTCAAAGTTCATATGTAAATTTTAAGTGTATCATCATAAAGTTTTAGGCTTCTAAATAAATAGCTTTTATCAAAACTGCATGAGATCATTCGGGCATATGCATTCCAACCTCATATTTTTCTGGTTTGTTGATTGACGTGCTCTCCTAGAGATAATCAGGTGTTGAAGTCAACATATTTGTGGTGTGATAAAAAGTAGTTAGGGACTGGAAATCCTTGGTTGCCAGCCTATTTCTGCCAACCATGAGCTATGTGACCTTAGAGAAGTCTTTTTTAAGTAACTGGGCCTCAGTTTCTTTTTTTTAACATGAAGGGTTTGATGCAGATTCTTTAAACATCATTCCATTCCTAATATGCATGAAATTCATGGATGCATCCAATTCTTTGACTCAACCTATGGTTTCCAACAAAGAGACAGAAATTGTTTTGAAAAATGTCTTTAAAAAATCTGAAAAGCAATTGTTTTAAAATTATTTTTAAAATAATTAAAATTGTTCTTAAAAAGAGAATATGTTTGTTCTTCTGTAATGATATTTCCAAATGAAGATCGATGAAACAGTTGTTTCTTGGCTACACCGTTCCTCTGGCAAGGCTCGTATGCTCAAGTTTCTAGCTTACGCAAAACATGATGGCGATAAACATCATTTAGGTCTAAAGCAGAGAACTGAAAACTTCCACTGACAGAGAAAACTGATATGGACAATTACACATCTCAGGGATTATGATCATCTTGTTTAAAAGTTAAAGATAGATTTATCGATTTTTTTTCCCTTGCAACTGCAATTCAATTCTAACTCACCAGTTGTTAGGAAGTCTCACTGTTAAAACTTCACTACAGGAAACTTTAGTTCTAAACCTTAAATTCAGTACAGATATTTCAAGGCTTGTGCTTTGTTAGTCACAGAATTTTAACTCCCTTCAGATTGTTGAGCTTTCGAATCATTGATATCATAGTGTAAATGAAAAATTAAAACCAACTAAAATCCATTGAAGCAAGAAAAAGAAGCAACATGAACCTCGGCTGATAGACCAGTCTCTCCTGTTCTGTTGTTCAATCTCTCATGAATGTTCATTGGGTAGGTGAAAATTGCAGGGGATGATATTAACTGATGCATCTGTTTTGAAATAACATTTAATCTTCTGCTCCAGGAGATGTTCACAGGGTTTGACAGCAAATTCTAATACATATTCATAACCAATACACTTTGTAACCAAGGGAAATTGAGGCAAGTGCAATAGAATGAAGCATGAGAAAACAGCATGTTAATTTTAAATTTAATTATAGAGATGGGGAGAAAGGATGCATTTCGATAGTGCATACTAATTCAGCTGTCACGAAACATTACCCCCAAATCATGCCAAATATTTGGCAGAAGAAATATTTTTGGTGAAGTGCTTAATAAAACTAGCAAGTTCTGGGGAAAACAAGATTCTGAGATCCTATTAGAAACTATTTTTCATGTAGAGAAAAAGAAGCATTGCAGAATTCTAATGATCTGAAGTAAAAGCACAAGTAAAGAAAGAGAAAGAAAGAAAGAAAGAAAGAAAGAAAGAAAGAAAGAAAGAAAGAAAGAAAGAGAAAGACAGACAGACAAAGTTTTCAACCTAAGTTAAGGTTTTAGGTCCATATAAGATTTCTGTTTATGGAGTTTTTGATATGCTTTAAAGGTTAAATTAAGTTTGAAATTAGAAGAAAAAACAATAATTAGTATGATTTTTGTGATCTTGTTACTTTTGGTACTTAGAGGACTATGTGTCTGTCATTCATAGTGACAAACACACCTAGGCTTCTCATTGAAGTATAAGTACTTGAAGAACATACACCTTGTCCTTGTTCAAAGCTGATGCTGAGCACTTAGAAGAGTTTTTGGCATGGAGCAGTCATTTAATTAATATTTGGTGAATGAATGAAATAAAACTACTCCATTTTTACCTTGTGTGGTGTACATGCTCAATATATATTTATTAATGAATAGATTAATGGATGGATGGGTGGATAGATGGATGGATGGATGGAAATATTACTCTAAGTGGCTTACAACTCACAATTTGACATTAATTTTCAGGATTTGGAAGGAAATACAAACTAACAAATAAGGGCAGTGATCTTTGGGTGAGTGACATGCAAACACACTGACAGAGAAAATACCTAGATTTCTGAACAAATTGAATTGTGCTCGCTCCATAGTTTTAAACTGGGACTTATATTCTTGTCTTGAGCAAGTCCTTATTTACAGAATAGGAGAAAAGAAGAAGTTTTTTCTTTCCTTATTTCATTATAAAATATTACTATAGGAAAAAAGTTAAGGAAAAAGCAAACATAAACAACATTTCTGATAGTTGGTAGATTTTGAAAGAGTTAAGTGTCTGCTTTGGGAATGCATTGCTCTTTTACCAGAAAGAATGTAAATGTTTAGGCTTACTAGAATGATTTTTTAGCAATCAATTGGTGAGTCTTATGAATGAGAATATCACAGGTACAGGCAATCTCACACTTTGTTGATGGAAATGTAAATTTGTTCGACCATCATCATAGGATGATTTGGCAAGATATATTAAAAACTTTAAGAATGTGCAAATTCTTTGACTCAGCAATTCTACTTATAGGGAATTTCCCTCAGGAAATAATTGGACAGCTGAGCAAAGATGTATGTGTTGGGATGTTTGCTGCTGGGTTTTTTTTTTTTTTAATGTAAAATAGCAAAGCATTGGGAACAATTGAAATCTTAACAATAAGGGGTTATAAATTGTATTTCTTCTCTGTATTGTGCAGCCATTAAAAATTATGATAAAGACCAATATATGTTATATAAAGCATAGCTTCATGACATGATCTAAAATGGAAAAGCAGCAATCAAAGATATAGATATAGATATAGATATATATAAGATGACCCCATGACATGATCTAAAATGGAAAAGCAGCAATCAAAGATATAGATATATATAATGATGACCCCATTTGGTAAATAATACAGAGATATTTTTATTTCTGCATAGAAAAATAATCCGAAAGGCTAATGGAGGATTTTAATTTTTGGCTTATTTATATCTTGTATTTTCTATAGTAAAAGATTATTTTGTGCAAAAATAAGTAATCTTTAAAATGTATTGGCACACTCACACATTGCTAATTGAAAGTGCATGATCTCTTAATTAAAAAAAAGGCTGTCAAGTTTCTTACCAAGGGGATATTTTTTGGAAGTTTGCACTTAGATTTTTAGTATTCAGTTTTCCTGTAAATTACAGTAAAATCCAAATCTTATAAAACTCAGAAGCTGAAGGGAATTTTACAGAGTTCATGTGTGTGTGTGTGTGTGTTTTAATAAATAGGCAGCTTGCTAGAACTGACTGTAGCCTCAGGAAAGCCTTTGTAGGCAAAAGAAAATGATTTTTAGAATATTCTGTAAAAGGGATTCAGGAAATCAGGAAGATTTTCTGAAGGTCTAAAGTTGTGCCTATTGAGATAATCAGCCAGACATTCTGAGTATATTAGCTTTCTTGCAAGAAAAATTGGAAGAAATAACTGATTATTTTTTTACTCAATAGTTAAAGAACATAGCAAAATAAGTTTACAAACATTATCTTAGGAAGGGTTGAATGAGAATATGTTTTCAAATGAATCATACAGTTTTCACTTTTCTGCAGAAAAGGAGTTCTAAGAGACACCGAGGTACTGATTTTTACCTCAAAAAGATCAGACAGAGAGTCTTGCCTAATAAGAGCGAAAGGGTATACTTTAAAACGCTCTTAGATAGTTTTTATTTGGTAGGTCTACATTCAAATGGGAACAAATTATTGATGAGAAGAAAATTTTAATAAAGCCATAATCATTACATTTTCAATTGAAGGGACTGAGAATTAATTATTTTGTGCTCTATGTTTTATAATGAAGTCAGATTTCCTAAATTCTTAATATTTCCCTAACCATTGTAAAAATATGCTTTTAAATTTAGCTTAATGTGGATTTATCTTCAACAGTAATTAATGTTTGAATAAAATTAATGTAAGGGTGGCCTTATATACAGATTATCTTGTTGGACCCTCATATAAACGCTGAGAGAAGTTATGATTGGCCTGTTGTCACACAAATATTTTGTAGCACACTCAGGCATAAAACCCAGTAGCTAACCAAATTAGTACTAATTTAAATATATATGTATATTTAAATTTCTTACTCTTATGTATCTGTGTACATAAACATATATTTATGTGTACACATTATATATACATACAAATATATATACTATATATAGTTTGTGTACATATATATATCCAAAGTTATCTTAAAGATAAATTATTTTTCCACTCATTTCTGAATTTAATACAGATTGAGAGTTTGTAACAACTAAATCATGGTATATGCAAGCTCATTCTTATATCGAAGGATTATTTTATCTTTCCTTCTGTGGAGTTACCTTTGACCAAGAAGTTTAAGACAGAAATCTTTGGCTCACATAAAATTCATAAAGTAGTGATGCAAGTGGATCAGACAAGATGGAAGCTACAATTACTCACAATGACAAAACGTAGGTTTTATGCATATGAAATAGCCTTGGTTTCTGGGAACAGTTAACTTTGCTTTCACTGGGCTCACTTAAGACAGTTTTATATTTGTGCCTCTGAGGAAGAACAGCTGAAACAGTGTGTACAGTTTCTGTTTCATGCTCTCATGATGGCAATGGTCATAGAAATAGGGCTTCACATAATCCTATTGTAGCGTCTCCTACACATATTCTTGTGCCCCACCAAGAAGTCTTTTAGAACCATCAAGTTAGCATAGCAGCTAGCCACCCTGATAGATAGGATCAGTTTGATAAATTAGTCATTATGTACAACTCCAGAGCCACACACACACCCCCTACGTTTACAAATGAATTTAGCTAAATCCTCAAAAGAGTCATTGCTGGCATGATGACTCAATTTATAGTCCTTTTATTCTTTAAAACTTTTAGCAGGGAATTAACCTTTATTCAACATAAATGTGCTATACTCACATTAAATTAGCCCACGTAGTATACATACATTAAATTATCAACTAATCCTGACAACAGCTCTAAGAACTAGTTATTGCAAACCCTATTTAGAGGTGTAATAACTGAAGCTGAGGCAACTATACAACCACACAATCTCCCTACTACATGACATTCTGGAAAAGACAAAACTGGAGATAATAAAAAGATCAATTTATACTTTGTAATGTGTAAATAATGGAATGAAAAATAATGAAATGAATGAAGTAATTCTAGTCCCAGAATTTAAGTGGTAGCCACTGACAAAATGAGAATTGTGTGGTAAAAGTTAAGACATTTGTGCTTTTAAGCTTGTATAAAAGATCACATACTTTAATTGTACATTTAACTAATTTAATATTTAACTAATAAGATGACATATAATAGAATTAATACATATAAACCACATACTGATTGATCAAGGCATAATGGTTATTGAATAAGTTAAAGTATTTTAGTAAAGACAAATTCCTAAATTTTAACCAAAAGTATGGCAAAAACATAGTTTTATTTTCAAACTTAAAACAACAACAAAAAAACTAATGAGTGATCAATCAGTAACAGAACTGTCAGGTGTATTATACAATTTTACTTTTCTGTGAAATTTTATAAATTGGGAGTATTTATCAAATCTTCCCCACTGCCTATTGGCATTATCAATATACAGAAAACTATTAAGTTCATTGTTTAACTTAGTTTGGGGAAGAAAATTTGTTTTTTTGATTATTGTTGTTTATGGTCCAGTTTCAATTTCATATTCTAGAATAGAAAAAAGATCATTTTGGTATTTGTCAGAACAGTTTCTCGTTCTTAGAAATAAAAATTATTAGCTCATAGGAAGAAAATACTCTGAGATTCAGCTTTAAAATATTTTTTGTTAATGAGATACTAACATAGACAAAAGAGATTGATTGATGTCATTATGTAATAATTTAAAATAAAAGTTCACCATTGACTTAGCTTTCAGAAACAGTTTGTAGTTTTGGTTCAGAGGGAGTGTTTTTAGGGTCAGATTTCTTTACCCTTAAAATCTGGGCCACTGAAAAATTTTAATCTATTTAAACTTTTTAAACTGAAAATAATTTAACAAAGATAAGAATAATGGACTTCTAAGTAGTTCAAAGGGCTAGATACCAATTATTTCTCAGAAAGTTAATATAATTAAAAGCCTAGACTGACTTCTATTAAACACTTGATTACATAGTCCTTGCACACACACTATCTCAGTTAATCTCTTTTTTAAATTTAGACTTTATGTTTTTAGAGGAGTTTTAGGTTCACAACAAAATTAAGGGGAAAGTATAGAAATTACCCTTATATGCCCTACCAAAACATGCACAGCCTCCCTCATTATCAACATTTTCCACCAGAGTGGTACATTTGTTACAATTGATGAATCTGCACAGACACATCATAATCACCCAAAGTCCATAGTTTTCATTAGGGTTCACTCTTGGTGTTGTACACTCCATGAATCTGAACAAATGCATAATGATATGTATCTATCATTATGATATCATACAGAGTAGTTTCACTACTCTGAAAAGCCTTTGTGCTTTGCTTATTTCTCTCTCCCCCACTCCTCTAATCCCTTGGCAACCATGGATCTTTTTATTGTCTCCAGTTTTGCCTTTTCCAGAATGTCACATAGTTGGAATCATAGAATATGTAACCTTTTCAGATGGGCTTCTTTCACTTAGTAATATGCCTTTAAGTTTCCTCCATATCTTTTCAAGAATTGATACCTTATTTCTTTTTAACACTGAATAATATTCTTTTCTCTGGATGTACCACAGTTTATTTATCCATTCATCCACTGAAGGGCATCTTGGTTACTCCCAAGTATTGGCAATTTTGAATAAAGCTGCTATAAACATCCATGTGCAGGCATTTGGTACACAGAAGTTTTCAGCTTCTTTGTGTAAATACCAAGGAGTGTGACTGTTGGATCTATGTATGTTAAGAGTATGTTTAGTTTTGTAAGACACTGCCAAACTGTCTTCCAAAGTGACAGTGCCATTTTGCTCTCCCACCAACACAGCTGAAAGTTCCTGCTGCTCTGCATCCTTGCCAGCATTTGGCATTGTCAGTATTCCAGATTTTGGCCATTCTAGTAAGTGTGTTGTGATATCTTGTCATTTTAATTTTCATTTTTTTGATGACATATGATTTGGAGCATCTTTTCATACACTTATTTGTCATCCCTATATCTTCTTTGCTGAGAAGCTGTATTAAGGTCTTTCACCCATTTTTATTTGTATTATTTGTTTTCTTGTTGAATTTTAAAAATTCTTTGTACATTTTAGGTGAGTTCTTTGTTAGATCCTTCTTTTGAAAATATTTTCTCTTAATCTGTTCTTGTCTTCTCATTCTCTTAAAATTATATTTTATAGAGCAAAAGTTTTTAATTTTAATGAAGTTCCTATTATGAATTCTTTCTTTTATGGTTCGTGCTTTTTGGCATATTGTATCTCAAAAATTATCACCAATCTCAAGATCATCTAGGTTTGCTTCTATGTTATCATCCAGGAATTTTATAGTTTTGTGTTTTACATTTACGTCTGTGATACATTTTGAGTTCAGTTTTGCAAAGGATATAAGGTCTGGATCTAGATTTATTTTATTTTATTTTTTTACCATGTTGATGTTCAGTTATTCCAGCAGCATTTGTTGAAAATATTATCTTTTCCCCATTGTACTGCCTCCTTTGTCAAAGATCAATTGACTATATTTATGTGGATCTGGTTCTGAGCTCTCTATTCTGTTCCATTGATCTATTTGTCTTTTCTTATGCCAAAACCATTCTGTCATGGTTACTATACTTTATAGTAAGTCTCGAAGTTGGGTAGAGTCAGTCTTCCAACTTTGTCCCTGTTTGTCAATATTATGTAAGCTCATTTAGGTCTTTTGCCTCTTTGTATAAACTTTAGAATCAGTTTTTTGATAACCACAAAAGAACTTGTTGGGATTTTCATTGGAATTTCATAGAATCTTTGGATTATTTTAGGGAAAACTGAGATATTGACAACATTGAGTCTTTTTGTTCATGAACATGGAATTTGTTTAGTTCTTGATTTCCTTAATTGAAGTTTTGTAGTTTTTCTCATATAGATCTTATACATATTTTGTTAGATTTATACGTATTTCATTTTTTTGGATGCTAAAGTAAAGAGTTATTGTGTTTTTAATTTCAAATTCCACTTGTTCATTGTTGGTATATAGGAAAGCAATTGACATTTGTATATTAGCCTTGTAGCCTGCAATTTTGCTGTAATCACTTATTAGTTCCAGGAGTTGTTTTTAATCAGTTCTTTCAGATTTTCTGCACAGATGATCATATAATCTATGAACAAACACAGTTTTATTTCTTCCTTCCCAATCTTTATACTTCTTTTCTTTTTTTAAAACCTTACTGCATTAGGTAGGGCTTCCAATATGATATTGAAAAGCAATGGTGAGAAGGGACATCCTTGTCTTGTACCTGATCTTAGTAGGAAAGCTTCAAATTTCTCACCATTAAGCATCATAATAGCTGTATGTTTTTTGCAGATATTCTTTATCAAGTTCAGAAAATTTCCTTCTAGTCTTAGTTTACTGAGAATTTTATCATGAATAGGTATTGAATTTTGTCAAATACTTTCTCTGCATCTATTGATATGTCAGTTAATTTTCACAACAATTTTCTTGCAGCTGATTTCCATGTTTATTTCACAGATGGGGAAATTAAGGCTCAGCAGTGAAGTAACTTTTCAATAGTTCCCACAATTACTGGTGAAATCAGAATTAAAACTGCAATTCTTTTACCTGCTCTACAATATGCTGCCTCTCAGCTCTATCAATCATGACTCTTTAGCTCTATGGTAGTAGGAAAAGTAGATTCTCTCATTGTGAATCTCAACAAACTAAACAGTCTATCAATATTGTAATAACTATATATAGTAGCAAGTGGGCATTAGAGTAATCGGGGGGGGGATCACTTCGTAAATTATTTATATAAATGTCTAACCACTATGCCATACACCTGAAACTAATGTAAAATAATATTGAATGTCAATTCTAATTAAAAAATTAAAATTTAAAAAATTAAGATATGTACTTATTTGAACTACAGATGATTATCATTATTCATGAATTCTGTTTTTATAAATTTGCCCACTTGCTAAAATTTATTCATACCCCCCAGATCAATACTTAAGGATCTTTTATGGTCATTCACGGACATATACATATAAGGTGGCAAAAAATTTCAGTCTTCCAATGTGCATATTTCAGGCTGAGGTCAAACAGGGTGACACGCTGCCTTCTTATTCGTGCTCTCTTATTATAAACAAGTATCTTATTTGTGGTTTCCCCAATGGCAAGCTTTTTGCATTTTGTGCTTTTTGTTAATGATTTTACTCTTTAAAAAGGCCCCAAAAGAAGCGGTAAAGTTCTGCCTAGTGTTTCTAAGTGCAAGGAAGCTGTGATGTGTCTTCTGGAGAAAATACATGTGTTAGATAAAGTCTATTCAATTATGAGTTACAGTGCTACTGGCCATGGATTCAATGCTAATGAATTAACAATATATATTAAGTAAGATGTCTTTCAACATTAAACAAAATGATGAACTGATCAGTTGATGAAAATACTGTGATCGGAGGCTCAAAGAACCCTAACCCTTTATTTCCCCTAGGAGCAATGGCTCAGTGTCTGCTAATTTAGTGTTTGTAGAGACTTTATAGAATGTACCTACCATGAATAATAAAACACAACTGTATGTGGTTTCACTGGTCTTTGTGTATATTTACAGGAGGGAACTTCCTGCCCTTGGATTAAAGTTTCACTGTGGTGCAATTTTCCTTGTGTTAAGCTTTCTTCAGGGATTCACTTACTTTCTGTATACCACTGTATTAACTTACTATTGATGTTATAGCAAATTACCACAAACTTAGTAGTTTAAAACATACAACTTTATTGCTTTACAATTCCAGAAGTTAAAAGTTCCAAAATGTGTTTTATAGGGCTAAAATCAAGGCAGTGTCAGAATCGTCTTCATTCTGGAGGTTCTAGGGGAGAATCTAGCCTTTTTGACTTCTTGAAGCTGTCTGCATTCCTTGACGAATAGTCTTGCATCACTCTGACCTCGGCTTCTATCATCATATTAAATCTCTGACTCTCTTGCTTTCCTATTCCAGTTATAAGGACATTTGTTATTGACAATGTCAGTTCACAACCTTATCAATTATTTGTTCCCCAGCCCAATTTCATTTACGTATAGTACTGTTATAAGGCAAAAGATGTTTTTCTTTACACTGTGGAAGAATTATTGATTAGATCCATCTTTGGAGATAGCACGGTGTTCTGATACTAATGATACTTTCACTGTTGTCTTGTTTTTATTCCTGTTTGTAGCCCCTAGAGCCAAGTCAAACCATTTGCATGTCCAGAGAAGAGTTTATGCAAAGGATGACAGAAATTGTTGGTTGGGGCACAAAGGAAGAGTATGGGAAGCTCTTTGACAAAGTGGATGTGGTCCAAGATGGATTCATTAATTGGGACAAGCTGACTTCATTTATGCTGTTAGCACTTTATGAGAATGATGAACGAGCAAAGGCGACCGTCGTTCCCCAGTGGAAAGAACTTGAATTCCTCCCAGTGAAACACAAGGACACCATTCAAAAAGTAATTTTCTTAAAAAGTTCGAGTCGTTATCTGACCATCAGTAAGGAAGGTTTATTAGGAATCTGGGGAGAGAATTTAAAACTGCAAGAAACACTTCCCATCACTTCAGATGCCATCAAGCTTAAACACCTGTGGGTGACAAGTCTGGTTTCTCTGGAAAATGTAAACAAGGTACAAAGTTTTGATAAATAAATTTACTGTTTGTAAAAAGGGGAAAATGATGGGACAGGGCTTTCGATCAATATCAGCTATAACACTAGCAGTGACAGAACACTGCATTATTCTTCTGTGCCTCTCACCTGACCTGGAGGGAATGCAAGTAGAGCCAAGGGAGCTACTTGATTTACTAAGCCGTTCTCTTGTGTGCCTTTAAACTACATGGCTGATACTGACTCAGAGTCTTGGTTCTGTTCCAAATGTGGCCATGCTGCATTACTAGCTAATAAGACCTTTACGATTGTATAGTTTACAGCAGAATCATGAATCTAAATGCAGATTTGAGAGGCTATAATAGTACAAGGAACAACTGAGTGCCATTACAGAGAACTACTTCTTTGATTTTGATGATTTTGACCACTGTGCTAATCGGTTTCTTAATTCTGATGTGTAGATCCCACTCAGATCAAATAGCCTTATATAACTATACCTATGAGCAAAATAACATACTGAAAGAAAAATCAGTTTTGTGGGGGAAGGATGCAGCTGAAAGAATGCATATTTTTAATATCTTATATTAACCAGTGGTAAATTTCACTTTGAAAATTTTAAGCACACACACAAGCAGAGATAATAGTATTAAGAACCTATATCTACCCTCAACCATTTTCCAATTCACAGCCAATCTTGTTTCGTCCACATCACCCCTCTATTGAAATTTAAAATATCCATTTAATCTGTAAATATTTGGTATTTCCAAAATATGTCTTTTTTTTAGTATAATCACTATAATGCCATTATCCCATTTAATATAAATAGCAATAATTCCTTAATATCATCAAATATCCAGCCATGTACATATTTCCTTGTCTTATAATTTTTAATAGCTTATTGTTTATTTGATAGTTTGTTTGAACCAAGATCTGAGTAAAAAGTCCAATCATTGTGAATAGTTGATGTGTCTCTTTTGAGCTACATATTTTTCTCCATCTCTTACTTATTCTTGCATTTTTTTTGTTGTTGCAGTTGATGTTTTTATTAAAGAGTCTAGGTGTTTGTCCTTTAGACTCTCCCACAGTCTAGATTTTCCAGATTGTATTTACATGGGGTTGTTTAACATGTCCACTTGTTCTCTGTATCTCCAGTAAATTGGTAGCCAAGTCTTAAGCCTTGATATAGGTGTTTCTCAATCAGGAGGCACAAAATGCTAGTTCTCTCTCTTTTTGGGATGTTAGCAATTATTGCTGATTACTCCTAGATTCATCAATTTATTCAGGGTTGCAAGATGATGACATTTTAATTTCATCACTTCCTCTTCCTTTATAAGCTGGAATACCTCTATGAAAAGAAATTCCCTTTGTCAATTATTTACCTATTATGTAGTACAAATTGTAAAACAAAGGCAGAATAAATGACTAATTTTTTACTTCTATTTACCAGTATCCAAAATTATGAGCTGGTTTTTTAATATCCTCTAAAGAGACAAAATGAGTTCTATGATCATTAATGTTATCAATGTGATTACAAACTCATGGGTTTAAACAATTGTGTTAATCCACTGAGTTATTATCCCAACCCCCAAACTGTACTATCTTTGGACAGTGAAACTAATATAAGTCAGATTCTGAGTCTTTTTTGATATAACACTAACAGTCTTTGAAATCTTTGCTTCCTGGTGTGACAAGATCTTCCAGGAACATCTTGTATATTTATTATGCTAGAATAAATCAGCCATTTCTCCAAAGAGCCAGTTTCTTTTTAGTGGGAAATAGCATGCTCTACTACCTGGAACCATAAAGAATAATCATCATCATCATTAGCCTCCAATGTGACAGGCCCTTCTCTATTAATCTTCTCAAGATCACCATGAAGTGGATATTATTTTCACTTTAAGAATTAGAGATTGAACAAGGAGAGGTTGCGAAATTTGCCCCATGTCACACAGGATGTAATTAGTGTTGCAAGATTTGTAAATGGAAGTAGCCTGATTTCAGAACCTGTGCTTGTCTTTGCTGTGTCCATAGTGGTTGCTACATCATAGTCATATCCAGTTTCTTCTTGCAAAGGGTCTGGTGCTAATGCTTAACTGGTATGAGTTACAAGATAGTTCTAGTCCAGATTTTTTAAATATCTGTGTACAGTATTCTCTTATTATCATGTAATGTCTGTATTGCTATGTTATATATTGATTGTGTTGTGCTGTTTCTTCTTTCCAGAACTGATAACTAAATCTTAGACTTTGTACTTACCAACATAGAAGCTAAAGGAATGTTGCTTTTTCTTCTTTTTAAAAATAGCTTTATTGAATTATAATTAAACAATATAAACTGCACATACTAAAGTATCTGAATTAATGGATTTTAATACATTTATATACCTGTGAAAAACCAACAGTACAATGAAGATAATGAACATTTTCATCACCCTCAAAAGTTTCCTTGTGCCCTTTTGTAATCCCCCCTCTAGCCAGCTCCCCTCTTTCTTTGTCAGGTAACGGCTAATAATGCTCTCTGTTACTGTAGATTAGTTTGCATTTTCTAGGCGTTTGTATAATTGACATCATACAGTGTATACTCCTTTTTTTTCTGACTTCTTTTACTTAGCATAATTATTTTGAAATATGTCCATGTAGTTAGATATATCAGTAGCTTATCTTTTTTGTCGTTGTGTAATATTCCATTGTATGAATATAGCACATCCTTACCAATACTTGCTATGGTCAGGTTTTTTGTTCTCTTAATTTGAGTCATCTTAATAGGTTTGTATTTTATCATATTGTGGTTTTAATTCCCATTTCCCTAATGACTAATAATATTGAGCTTATTTTCATGTATTGATTTGCTACCTGTATATCCTCTTTGGTGAATTGTCTGTTCAAATTTTTTTGCCAATTTTTTATAGAGTTTATTTCATTATTTATTATTGAGTTTTGAGAGTTCTTTATATATTCTAGGTATATGCATTTATCAAATGGATACTTTACAAATATTATACCCCAGTCCATGTTTTGTCTTTTCATTCTTACAATACTGCCTTTGGTAATTTTATTTTCAGATTGTTTATTGCTAGGGTATAAGATACAATAGATTTTTTAAAAATGATCTTATATCCTGTAACTTTGCTGAACTTATTTGTTAGTTCTAATCTTTATTGTTGTTAGTTGTTGCTTCTTTAGGATTTCCTATGTATAAGGTCGTGCCATCTCCTAAAAGAGATAGTTTCATTTCTTCTTATCCAGTCTGGATGCTTTTATTTCTTGTCTTTGCCTAATATCCCTGGCTAGAAACTCTAGTACAGCGTTGAGTAGATGTGAGAAAAGTGAACATCCTCATCTTGTTCCTGATCTTAGAGAGAATATATTCAGTTTTTCACCATTAAGTATGGTATTAGCTGTGGGTTTTCTTTTACATGCTCTTTATCTGGTTGAAGAGGTTCTCTTGTATTCCTGGTTTGTTGAGTATTGTTATCATGAAAATGTGTTTGATTTTGTCAAACTTTTTTATATCTTTTGAGATAATCATATGGTTTTTGTTGCTTATTCTATTAATATGGTATACTACTTTGATTGTACCTGTTAAATTAACCTTGCGTTCCTGCTAGAAACATCACTTGGTCATGATATGTAATCTTTTAAATATGTTGTTGGATTCCTTTTGCTAGATTTAATTGAAGATTCTTACATCTATATTCATTAGAGATATTGATCTGCAGGGGTTTTTTTGTGTGTGATATCTTTGTGTGGTTTGGTATCAAGATGACACTAGCTTCAAAAAATGATTTGGGAAGTGATCCTTCCACTTCTGTTTTTGGAAGAATTTGAGAAGGATTGGTGGCAATTCTTTAAATGTTTTTTTCAAATTTATTAGTGAAGCCATCTGGGCCTGGGATTTTCTTTTTGCGAACTTTTTGGATTTCTAATTCAGTCTCTTTACTCTGCTGAGTTTTTCTATACCTTCTTTAGTCAGTTTAGGTATTTTTTGTGTTTCTAGAAATTTGTTCATTTCATCTAAGTTGTCTAATTTGTTGACATATAATTGTTCTTGGTATTCTCATAATCCATTTTTATTTCTATGAAATTGGCAGTAATATTTACTCTGTTATTTATGATTTTAGTAATGTATATCTTTTCTCTTTTTTGGGTTAGTCTGGGTAAGTTTTGTCAATTTTATTGACAAATTTATTTACACTTTTAAAAATAGATTTTAAGATTTTATCTGACTTAAGAAGGCTACTTACCAAGTTTTTAATCAGTTGATTTCTGTGAAAGCTTCTGCTTGCTTCATAAAACATGGTTTGTAAAGTTTCTGATATAACTATGAGATGTTGTAGCTCTCTGAGTCTTTGTTTTTCCTTTGTGATTAGTTATTTAGTCTCCCATGAATGGAATAAGTTGGCAAGTATATGAAAGTAAAGATAGGGAAAAAAGCATGTTCAAATGACTTTAATGATAAATATTTTTTCTTGGTTAGAGTCCAAAGTTAGAATAAAGCACGTCTGTGCCATTATGCTATACTTCTGTAATACTCTTAAGAACCCTCAAGGAAAAATGTTTGATTCGGTGCTAAGATTTGCATGTCTTCTTTGCATATTGATTTCACTAAATCCATCAGAAAAGCTTTCTGATTTTCTATTTTAGATAGCGGTGGCTTTTACAAGTAAAGAGCTTTGTTTCTATGATTTGCTATCTAAAGAATTTCCTTGTCAATATAAACTCCAAGGCCTGAAAGGAACACCAATTTGCCTGGATTATTGGTATGACCCTCTAGATGCCAATGAATCAATTCTTTCCTTTGGGGACATAACTGGAAAGGTAAGTAAGCAAATAACAAGATCGAACATTCAATCATCAAACGGTAATTCAGTATAAAAATATAATGCAATTGCTTATGAAAACCAATCTTTCTTGTGGATTTTCTTGCCTGAGTATAGTCTCATTTTTATTTAGAAAAAAATTGCTAACTTTTTTTTTTACCATAGGATACTTATAACCTATTAGATCTCAATATTAATAAACATTAAATATTAAATGCCTAAAATGATCTCTCATAACCCTTTCAAATTATTCTGATTTTCATTCATAAGGGTTCAGGCTTCTCAGTACCAGCCTCCTGGAAAGTGATTATTTCCTGTATCATGTAACAAAGGATAAAGCCATTAGAAAGGGCAGCACAGACACTCAGACATGCAATGATTTCTGCTTTCCTATCAAATTTCGCTCGACTTCTGAAAAAGTATTACTCACTGAATGACACTAGAATATGCCTATGAATTTTGAAGTAGTCCAATTTGAACAACATCCTTTTGTAATTGTGAAGGCTTTTCATTCTTAACTGTTTTTAATAAGTGTATCATAAAAGCAAACAAATCGCCCTTAGTAATTTCCTTACCAACATTGTAGTTGTTCTGTCTTTTAATATAACTGCTTACATCCTTTAACTAATGTTGAATAACTTTCTATTAATTCAATATCAATTTTTTATTAATCTTAGAATATGGTCTCCTGGCAACAATTTCTCTGCCCATGCTTGTTTTTCTTTCAATGCTTCTCTCAAGGTTCAAGCAATTGCTTTTACGACAGCCTTGATTTCCCTGTTTGAGCGTCCTGCTAGTGCCTGTAAAGATGAAGAAGCCACAGTGACCATTAATTGGGCAGAACTGCTCTCTGGATATCACAAATGTTGTTATACATTAGAGCACAAACTTCATCATGGCGACTGGGTCAGGCAAGGTACTGAATTTTAACAGTAATGAATGAAATGGTCACCTTCAACTTCTACATTTATATTCTAGATGAAAATGTTTCACACATAGTGTTCAAGTCTAGAAGCCAGTAATTGATTCTCTGGAGGATTTGTGCTGAATTCTCTGCTATCCCCTGCACACCAGCAGGAATTATTTCTTTTCTATCCTTCTA
The DNA here is from genome assembly GCF_902729225.1 of Pteropus medius. Lineage (NCBI taxonomy): Eukaryota > Metazoa > Chordata > Mammalia > Chiroptera > Pteropodidae > Pteropus > Pteropus medius. The sequence goes on from NW_024355205.1 coordinate 8,480,034, forward strand.
AAATTTATGCCTCATACAATTAACTCAGATGAACTGTGCACTCAAGAAATCTCAAGAGAAGAGAGAAAATTGTCACATAATCCATTTAACTTTGACCCAACTCTGATCCTAACTAGTCTCAACTAGTCTTTCAGGGATGCTTAATAAAAGAATTTAACAAGTTTCCTCAAAAACTACCCCTTTATTTCATTTACAGTCTCATGAGAAATATATTAGTTTGACTGCCTTCAAAATGGAATCTTCATAATTACCTTTTCTTCTTTTTCTCTCTTTTTTGATACAATGACTTGAGTTCCTGTGATCTAAGGGTACTAGAGTGGCAGGTCCTATGTGATTGGATTGTTATAAAACAGCATCTATAGAAAGCCAGAACTTTCATAAACCTATTCACCAATGAGTTTATTAGTTTCACAAGCATGCCTACTGTTTACAAAATCTTCATCTGATGGTTGAAGATCCAAATGTGCAATATCTGCTCTGATATTGCCCTTGGTTCAGATACTAAGGAGTATGGTAATTTTCTCATTTCTAAATTGCTGCATTAAATAATGCTCACTGAAAGGAATGGAAGCTAAGAGTCTCATTAACTGTTATATTGTAGGTCTATTCATAATGTACTTTGAAGAGGAAATGGTCAAAATGGGCCCAACTGTTGGCTTTTGTGGTAGTTTTACACTTTTTGGGTTTTAGGAGGTTGGAACTAATTCTTTAATGCAAAATTCATAATAATAATATTCTGCATGAAAAACTCTAGGTTCTGCATTTTTTTTCTTCAATATAAATCATACCATATCTTCAGTATCTTCTACCCAGCCTCTAATTCTGGAATGATATTAACAGTGGGAAAACAAAAGATGAGATTTTTGGTCATTTACTATGTGATAGTACAAAATTTTGTGTTATGTTTTCATAATACAGAAACAAGAATCATAGTACTAGAAACTGCAGGGAGCTATTGCAGCAGCTTCCAAACAAGCATGATACTTAGTACATAAATTGAAGACTAGACAGACTGCAATAGTAAAGTATAATTCTTAAAATCCACTTGTAGTAGGTTTCTTGAAGTATAGATACTATTTGAGTTCCATGACCTTAAGTCAACATGGATAAATACAGAGAAGTAGCTAATAGAGTTCTGTTTTTGAAAAGGTTGGATATAAAACAAGAAAAGTTTTAAAATTGAGATTGTTTCTTTCATGAAAATGAATAATATTTAAATACTCTCTCTATACTCAGAGAGAGAATGAAAAGTTCTTACTCTAGGCCGTCACAATTTCTTTTAAAAGTCTCAAAAACCCACCCTACTGGTGAAGTAAACTGCTCATGAGGATTTATCTGTTGAGTTGAAGGACAAGGATTTTTCTCTTGGCCAATGTGAATTCATTGCTCATCACATTTCTGACATATTCTGATCTGTGGTTTTCTTGTCTACTGACAAGGGAACATGGGACCTTAGTTTAGGATAAACAGTAGAGATTTGTGTTTATGAACTAAGGAATCCAACTTTGGAATTTAGCCTCTAAATTACTGCAATTAGAAATTGCCTACATAAAAGTTTTACATGTAAAAAACATTAGGAATCTTTGCTATTTAATTTGGATTACATATTTCTTCACCCTTTGAATTAAAACTCATAACTAAGTTGGTAATCTTTAGAAGAATAGCTGAAAAAATACATTTATTTTGGACAATTTATTTAAATTGTGGACTTGATGAGTCAATCAATCAACAATTATTTATTTATCTTTTATGTACTTTAAAAATGTCTTAGGCATTGAAGACTCTAGGAGAAAGATTAATAGGCTTAACTCCTAAGAAACTTAATAGATGAATAAGAATTAAAGACTAATATAAAAGAATTTATTAGAACAATGTACCATGGTACTAAAAATTAATTACGAAATCATTTAAACAAGATTTTAATTCCTATGATAATTCTTAAGCAGGAAAAGCCATGAGGAAAATCTTTAAGGATGGGTGGAGGTGCTTAAAAAATGGATGGGTGGAAGCAGAAAGAGAGAGCATGGTGAATGTGAATAAAGGTAGATAAGCAGGCATAATAATGATGGAGGAAGAGATGGACATGATTAGATCAGAGAATGAGTATTAAAGAAATAAAAGTGAATAGGTCTAACTGGGACACATGTTGGAAGATCTTGGCAACCAGGCCAATCCACAATTGATAAAAAAAAGAAACAAGCATTGAAGGTTTTTGAGGAAACTTGGACAGACATGATGCAGACAACATTTGGGAAATGTTTATTTGGTAGTTCTGTCCAGCATAATTTGAATGACAAAGAAAGAAAGTGCTATCAGACTGGCTAGTTAGAAGGTTTTTGATCATGAGAAAATGGAAATGATAAATCAAGGAGAGAAACAAACGACCTTCAGAAACAGGAATCTTTAGGATTTGAGATCTAAAAATGTGGAATGATAAGTCATTATAGAAGATCCTACAAACACTTTAGTCTCCAGGTGGGGAATATTTTACTTGCACATGAATGTTTCACTAGATGCTTTCCTGGGCCTATTAATCGGTCTCTTCCCAGCTTGCCTTATTAATGTTGATTGCCTTTGAAATATTTTTTATTCTGTGATACCCCACATCTGCTAACAAAGAAGAGCATTCTTGCCAGCATTGTTTCTGAAACTTCCCTTACCTTTGTCAAGTCCTTGTTTTGCCTCTTTATCCATCTAATACCTTGCATAGTTTGCAAGGTTCTCAATGTTGGCTTTGCTCTTGGTTCCTCTTTAAAATGCTGCTTTCAGATACTGCTCAATCTCTGAAATTTCCTACAAATTTCTTTACCCACATCAGAATTTTGGTCCTGTCTGTCATAACCCTTTCAATCCCAGAAGGGAATTTGAATGCCTCACATGCAAATCACATTTATATATAAACTGAAAATTAAAATAATCTTCTGAGAGCAGGCAATATATCCTTTATTCCCCTTAGTGTCTACTATAACACATAGTATAAAGTTTTATATAATTTTTTAAAAATTTTTTTTACTGATTTTAAGCAATTTGATTGTAATGTGCCATACTTTTCTTTGTGTGTGTGTGTGTGTGTATACTGCTTGGAATTTATTGAGATTATTAGGTATATAGACCTATAGTTTTCCTTAAATTTGAAAAATTTTCTAGTGTTATTTTTTCCAAGATTTTTTGCCCCCCGCCCTTTTCTTTTTCTGAGACTCCCATTATATGTATGTTAGATGCTTGATATTTTCCTACAAGTTATGGAGACTTTTAAAATTTTTATTCATTTTTTTTAAATCACTATGCTGTAGTTTAGTTAGATTCTGTGTCTTCAGGTTCTTGGATCTTTTCTCCTAGGACATTGCAGAGCCATTTTAAAGAGTGGGGCTCCCTTTCTGATTCAGGTGAGTTAGGATGCCCAGCCTAATGCCTTAGTGGGGGTGGGGGCTACAGACACCTGCGGCATGGGATGCGCCTAGTGGAGCCATGACATGAGAGGAGCTATCTCAAAGAGCTCTAGAATAGCTGGGGTCACTGCCACAGCATAGACAGTACCCATGGAGGTGACACTGCTGTCACAGTGGATCTGAAAGACAGAGCATCAAGCCAAAGAAGATTATTCTTGAGTCTTAAGGTTTAACGGAATTTTCCCTGTTAGTGTTTGTATTTATTTTGGCTCTATTACTTTTTTTTTTCTTTTCTATTTCTCTTTCTCTCTCTCTCTTTTTTTTGAACAAGAGTACCTATCATATGCCTGTTCCATCACTGCATTTTGTAAGCACATAACTTGTTTGGTTTTACAAGTTCACGGTTTAGAGAGGAATTTACGTCAATATAAAATATATCCTGAGTCTTACCCATATCTGATTTAGATGATATTTAGATGAGACTTGAACTTAGATTTTAGAGTTTATGCTGGAATGAGTTAACACTTTTGGAAAACTATGTTGGGATGTACTTTGCATACAAGAAAGACATGAATTTAGGAATGGGACAGGAACAAACTATTATGGACCGAATTTTTGTGTCCTCCAAAAAGTTGTATGTTGAAATCCCGACCCTCTGGTATAATGGTGTTAGAAAGTGGTATTTTTGAGAAGTGATTCGGTCTGAAGGTATAGCTATCATGAATTGGATTAGTACCCTTATAAAAGAGACTTCAAAGAGCTCTCTCCCTTCTCCATGTGAGGACACAGCAAGAAATAGGTCATTTATGAACCAGAAAGTGGACCCTGACAAGACATGGAATCTGTCAGTGCCTTGATCTTGGACTTCTCAGCCTCCAAGACTTTGAGAAATAAATGTTTGTTGTAGAAACTTAAATGGCCTAAGATAGTACCATTTCAAAAAAAAAAAAAAAAAAGAAGGACAACTAAAAGAAATCTTGATCAATATTTGTAGAATGCTTTAAAAAAATTAAATAGGTTATTTATGGTTAAAAGAAAATGGTTAGGGTGAGGAAAATATATTTACAAATAATATGTAGTTTAATACTGTATGAATGGATGTTGAGGGAAATGCAGTAGAATAGAAGATAACTCAGAAAGGAGTAAGTAAAGAGTGTAGAAAGGCAAGGTATCTATATAAGATTTTCTCTTCTTTCAAGTGTTAGATTTGAAGCTCAGGTACCTCTGGATGGGAGACCTACATCAGTCCTAACCGATGGATGAGTGTTTTTTCTCAGATTTAGCAATAGAGATTAGAAACCTAAATAAAACTTTCATTTGTTTGTTTGCAGCTCAGTTATTTCAACATGAATGGAAAGGAGGGAGGCTGACACAAGGCAGGGAGAAGGAGGAAGGCAGGCTGGAGTTGAGTGTAGGACAGTGGGATTAGTGTTGACTAAGCTCCTTGGTCTGCAAGACTTATTCTATCAGGAGAAAGCAACCAATGCTTGCTTTTATTTTTTATTCTTTGTACCCAAGCAACATGAATTGGTATTTTCAGAAATCTTCAAGAAATATTTTTGCTGATTTTTCTTCAATTGAGGAGGGAATATACAATTGAAGAATGAAAGAAATATATGAGCAAGTATAATAATAATGTTTCATTGAAGCTAAGGATAAAATATCTGTAAAACTGAAATGTCAAAGGAAAAACTCAATTTCAGACATAAGAGTATTAGCCTACTGCTTTAAGATAAGGTTCAGACTTCTTATTTAAAACTTTGAAGGAGAAAATGTTTTCATCTTGTCTAAGAAGTTTTGTGTCATATTTTAATGGAAAAATAATTACATTCTGAAATGCTTGTAAAGTAAGTACAGAGATTGTGGGCAACAGTGACAAGACATAAATGTCTTAAATCTCAGGGAATTTTTCTTATTTCAGTCCCAAGTAATTACTTTCTCTTACAGACAATATCATTGGAAATCATGGAAATCATTGACTGAAAGTGTAGCTGTTGAAAGAGTGAGCTCTAAATTGCCAAAAATAAAAATTATTGATTTTTTTATTACACTGAAATGTGTTTTCCCCCTTCCTTTGACCATAGTTAAGATAAGGGACAAACCATTTGAACATCTGATAATATCACTAATTGCTGTGCTAATTAACGGAGCTGTGCCAGAGAATTTAGAGTGCAGACACCAGGTTGTTTCCATGGGGAGCCTTTATAATTGATAGGGACTAGGTTTGGAAGAGAAGCTAGATTTAGTGTACTTGCTTTGTGTTCCACTCTACGGTGTCTAAATCAGTCCTCCAGACGAAAAGATGATATACCACCGAGTTAGCCAGAATACGCTGCTTTTCCTGCTAGTTCCTTCACTGTGTTTAAAGTAGTTGAAACCAGCTGTGAGCTGGCTGCCTAGGTTTGAAGAAAGAGATCTCTTCCTATGTCTCGTTCTATAGCATGATGGAAGAGTAAGATCCATTTGTGTCATGAACATGAGTCTAATCAGCATTTTGAAAAATCATTGAATTAATTGCATTATTATTTTTTAATTTGCTTAACAACAGTGAATTAGATGCATGTTGATTTTTAAGAAATGGTATAGAGTTCTTTCTTTCCTCTTTTAAATGGTAGTTGCTCAGAACATACAGAACCCTGTGGTTGTTTCAGAGAATGGGACTCCAACTTCAAAATGAGAAAAGCAACTGAAAATAAATTCTCTCAAACAAGAGAACATCAAAGAAAGTTCAAGGCAGGGTATTTTCCTCAGTCACATGACTCATAAAGTAAAAGCCTAGAAAATGATGATAAAGATTCCTACTTAGAAATGGCCCAATTTTCTACCCTGCTACAGCTCTATCTATTGGCAAATGATAAAAAGTGTTCTTATTCTAGCTTACTTTAAATGCACCTAATAGCATTACTCACTTGGATTTGAGGTATCACTTTTCATTTTCAAATCACTTTGCCCACATTACCTAATTGCTATTACACAAAGTCATTTTGACACACACGAGGACAAGGATTGTTGGCAGTTTCCCTTAATACTTTTTTTTTTTTTAAATGACTAAGTGGCAAGGGAGCAGAAAATTGGAAAGTTAGCATCTAATGGACAGACATAATCAAGTTTTCTCTTTCTCCCTCAAAATATTATCTAAAAGAAAATTAAAAAAATATTTTCTTCTACCAACCCACAAACTCACCAAGAATATTAGAAACAAATCATTTATTTTATCAGCTCATCCCATTTTGAAGTTTGATATTTTAAAAACATCATAACCTATCATTTTCTTTCCTATCTCTAAGAAGTGATGAAAACATTTTTATCTATCAGATAATTTGATTTTAAGAAAATAGCTTTACCTTTACCTTTTACTCAGGCATTTTCAGGAGCTCTGGCATTCTAAAATTTAATCAGAAACAAGTTAAATCTTGCTTTAAAATAGTATGAATTGTTGCTCCTTTAATATGTAACACTACAGGCCCATAAATGTCACATGGTAACCTGCAGATTCAAATCTTAAAGCTATGCTTTGAATACCAGAGCAGATTAAAATTCTTAATATGTCTTTATAGCCTCGATGGATGATACTTAGATATAATTTGGGAACACATGACAAAGTAATTTTCTGGATAGAAATAACTTAATTTGATTGTATTATAATGATATTATAGAATTTCCATGGATTTGAAGATATAATTATAATGTTTGTTTTATACTTTAGAGATCTTATAATATTGCTTCACTGTGCCAAGTTATAACCCTTAGCATTTTCTGTAAACAAAAGGCATATTTTCAGTGAGGCTGCTTCCTAATGAGAACAACTGTCATCAGATTTCATACTGTTGGTACTTATAGTAAAGTAGAATAGTGGTGTAGCAGGTGATCAGGGACCTTCATGCCCTTGAAATTAATTGTTCCCTAGTGAGACTCAAAGGATTCACCTTTAATGGAACTGATAATCCTTCTTGATTCCTTCCTTCCCTTCCTTCCTTTCTTTTTTCCTCTTTTCCTTCCTATTCATTCTTTCCTTCCTTCCTTCCTTCCTTCCTTCCTTCTTCCTTCCTTCCTTCCTTCCTTCCTTCCTTCCTTCCTTCTTTCCTTTTTCTTTCTTTCTTTCTTTTTCTTTTTTTTGTTTCTCCCTCCTCCACTTCTTTTTATTTTCATTTTTTTTTAAGAAGGAAAGACAGTAGATGCAAGAAAAAGATGGAGAGAAAACAAAGAGGACATAAAAATACTGTTTCTAGGGGACTAAGTGGCAATAAAAAAAATGAAGAGATCAGCAAAGGAAAGACTCAGATGAAGTGGGGGTTTGGTCTTAGAATGAGAATGTGGGGGACATAAATATAGCTGGTAATAGAAAGAACCTCAGATCTGGGCCTGGTATACATGTGGCAGTGTGGCTTAGGGGAAAAGAATGATGCAGTAGTGCAAAACAGAGCTCACAACCGAACAGGACTGGGTTCAATCTCATTTCCAACTCCAATTAGCTACCTACTCTTGGGTGAGTTTGGCTTTAGATTGTCTATTTCCTTATCAGAAAGCTACCCACTGAAGATGGTTGCAAGATGACAGCACCTGACATGATGCCTAGCACATGGGAAGCATTCAATAAACTATCCCAATAATTATTACAAGTAATTCAGAGGTTGGGGGAGATTACATAATGGGAGATAAGTAAGAAACACACCATCCGGGCAAATTCTAAACAGAGTGGAAAAATAGACTGTTTTGGTCTTTAGCAGTACTTCACATTTCATGACACACTTCATGGTGATTATTCTGTGTGCCTAGTGCTCAGTGAGACACCTCTGCTTTGGTCCCCTTTCCTAAAGCCTCCTTTGTATCATCCCAGTCCCTCTTTTTTCTCTTAGAAATTATGTTCTGGCATTGGTTAGGAGAACCTCTGCATCAAAGGCCAGTTAAACTCATTTACTTTAGAGAAGTAGGAGCTAAAAAGAGGAGCCCAAAATAGGCATCGATGAGCACAAAGGGTGAACAAACACCATTAACAATAGAAACTTTGAGAATCACCTGAGGAAGCAAGTGAAGTGATTTACAATCCAAAGTGGAGGTTCATCACCTGACTTCTTTAGATTGATCATCACTGGGCTTCGTGAGTTGGGGTAGGGAGAGTCCTGAAATCCTGGTATTTTATTTTTAAAAATTGTGTGGATATACATATTTCTGGTGGAGAGGGTCTGTAGCTTTCATCACATTTCCATAGGGACATTAGATCTTCCAAATTTGAAGAACTATGGATTAATTTTCTAGAGTATTAAATGATGGCAATACTTCGTAGAACATATTCTACTGTCTTGCCACTTAAAATGTGGTCCTTACAGAACATTAGCAGCAACAAGTGAGGTTTGGGTAGGAATGCAGAATCTTAGGTTTGCCAAATGAGAATCTGCATTTTAATGTGGATCTTACCTCCAGGTTACTTGTGTGCATATTAAAACTTGAGAATAACTGTTCCAGTGGTCAAGAGATCATGCTGTATCTTTTGAATTTGTACTCTAGTTCTACCAGGTGATGGTGTCCTGAGCTTGGATGTTATGTCCTGGTTGTTGTTAAGTTATGTTATGTTATGTTATGTTATGTTATGTTATGTTATGTTATGTTATGTTATGTTATGTTGTTATGTTATGTTATGTTATGTTATGTTATGTTATGTTATGTTATGTTATGTTATATCCTTGGATTTTATGTCCTGAGCTCGAATGTTATGTAACATTAAACTGTACCAAAACCAGAGGCAGAATGCTTGGGCTCCAGTCCAGAGTCTGACAATAATCAATTGATGATTTTAGCCAATTATGGAACTTGATTGGGTCTCTATTTCTTCATCTGTAAAATAAAGGAGTAGATTAGTCCTCTTTTGGCTCTAAATTCTAGAGTTTATCTTCTTTTCTACACATGTGTTTTATCACCACTTCTTATCTATTGAAATGAAATCTTTTTGTCAACACTTACCAAATGTTTTCTAAACCCTGAAGCACACACTATTTTGTTCTTTGAAGTTCTGTTATACTTTCTAGAGCACTTAAGTTATCACTGTATTATATAACAAAGTTTTCTCTAGTTGTTTGATTTACATATATTTTATTCTAAGCTTGGGGGCATCCAGACTGTGTCTATTTCTTCTCTTATTAATCTTATCATAGCACAGGGCACATAGTAGATGCCCAATAAATTTTTAAAGATTGCATGCCATATTTTGAAAGAGGGTATCTATAGATGACACACTAGTACTCTCAACCTCATTTAGTCTTAAATTTGTCATATTGAGCCATATATTTCATAGTGAGATTGATATAAAGTATGTTAAATTAAGATATTCACATAACGTAAATATCAGCTCTTAAATGAATAAATTCCAGTTTTCATTAACTCCATAGAATAGGCTAGAAGCTAGAAGCTATCCTGCCTCTCACAATTCCTTGCCTTTAGTAATTTTTGAAAATATATATATTCATATGTATGTATATACACATATATACAATGTATACTTATGTATACTTTTTATATATAAAGCAAATTACATATATAAAGCAAATTCAATTCTTTCAGTAAAATAATAAAACTATTTCCAAATTAGCTACTGATAAATTATATTGTCATTTCTAGCACAACCAACAATACAAATACTATGGTGCTCACTTGGAGAAAGAGATTTAAAAACCATATCTTAAAGTGATGGAGGATGTAGGACATAAGACTCCTGTGTTAGAGAAAAAAAGACTTTATTACTCACTACACAGCAAGCAGCATATTTGTGTCAGTTCCTCTTGCCCTTAAGTCCCACAGATGCAAAGCAGATGGTCCCAGATGATACCCACACATGCAGTGTGTTATGTTCCAGGAAAGAAACCCCAAGTTTAGAGAATCTAAATCTTTTATAGTAGACAGGATGCATGCCTGCTTTTGCTCCAGAGGAAGACATTATCTTTATTATTTTAAGTAGTAAGTTTGTCTACCATTTGCTGTACAAAGAGATACCATCTCTACATTTTATGCAAATGTCTTTGAAAAGATAGTCTAGAACAAAGGAAGTCAATGATTTGTTTTCTAAGAAGTGCAGGAATTCTAGTGATCCCTTGAGAATTGTCTTCCAAGAGTGTCACTCTTGATTTTTTGTAATATATAGATCAGAAATATTTCCAAGAGCCATTCTGTTAAAGCAACTCTCCTTAAGCTATGCAAAGTTACAACATCTCTTTCTGTGTAAGGCAGGAATTTGATCTTGAAGTCAAATCAGAAATCCTTCAACTTTAGGCACAAATCATCGAGCAAAATGCAAAGAACTTCCATCTAACCATGGAGAGCAGCAGTAGTTAGGAGCTGGGGCAGGAGCAGCTATGGCTCTTTGCCTTTGGAGCATGTGAGCCTGACATAAATGGAAAGGCAGCAGGATCACTTTCCTTGCTTGGAAAATGGGATTATGCTCCAGAACATCTGGTACTGGGTCATTGGGATTGCAGTAATAGCCATTTCACTTAAATCTAGCTGTGTTTGTAACTCTTGGCAGGGCACTGATCCCTGGCCATGCTACTCTCAAACATTCTGTCTAGATCAGCCACAACTTAAATAAACCATGGTTTGGGCATGAGCTGAACTTTTGAGAACAGCAGATGGCTGCTCAACTCCTGTTTGACTGCTTCAGACCCAGGAGGAAGAACCCAGAAATTTGGCCAATTACTCATCTTAGTTCTCCAGAGTCCTGTATAATTAATGTGATTAATATTGTTTTTTGCCATGTGTTCCAATTAAAAAAAAAACAAAGTATCTTTAGGTTTGGTTTAAAGTTTGAATGTGGGCTTTGCTGGAACTTTTCGCTGGAAGTTCTTTAATGGGGAGTGGGGGAAGGGGTTAATAAGGTATTTTCTTGAGCGTCAGGTTGTGTTATAATATGAGTTTAATTTTTAACTTTATATATTAAAACAGTTCTGTTTTGCTCATGTTTTGTGAGAAATCAATTAAAAATTCTTTTCTTTTTTTTTTTAATCAGTTACTTACAATGCATCTTTAGATGCTATCATTTCTAGCACAACCAACAATACAAATACAGTGGTGCTGGCTTGGAGAGAGAAATCAAAAAACCATCTTAAAATGACATCCTTCAACATTGCCCAGGGCATTCATGCTTTTGATTACCACTCTCGGCTCAATTTAATTGGTATGTAAAATAAATCATGATAACTATGAAGGCCTCATAAACAGTCTGGAATGCACATTTGTATGCATGGAACCTCTCCACCTTGTTGCTTTATTGCCAGAGAGACTAACTTGAACAACTCACGTTTTATTGCCTGAGAATGTCTGATAATGATTCATTATGATGTGCGTTTTATATGAACTACACTGGGGTGAAAATGTGAGAAAGTGTCCCAATGTTTTAATTAGCATTTTTATTAGAATTAGTGGGGTAGTAAAATGATATAAAATGTTTGTGCAGTGTCTACCATTCCATCATCTTTCTAACACCACCAAATGTTTGACCTAAACAAATACATCATTTTTCTCGCTACTACTACTACACACACACACACACACACACACACACACACACACACACACACACACACACACACAAACTGCAAAATGTAGACTGGTTATACCTTTCAGAATACAATCTCTAATGCTTTCTAAAATTTTTCAGATTATCCTAGCTTTAGTTTACTAAAAGAGAGTTCTTTTGATGTAAATGAATATATTTTACACAATAAAAAAGATTAGTTTTCACTTCAAAAAATGTATATTTTAGCTGGGGAAATAAGCCACAAATGTTTTCAGGTATTAACACTTTAAATAAAATATATAGAAATTTTGAAAGTTGATGATTTGACATATATGATATTAGTTAAAACAGTACAAAAGTGAAGTATTATTGAAAAATTAATAGGGTAGTTATGGAGACTGAACATATATGGTCTGCAAAATGGGCCATATTAACCCTCATTCAATAATTATCATTCATCTGAAGAGTTTTGATAGACTCTTAGCCAGGGAGCTGAGTCCCTAATAATAATAGCTGACAATCATGATAAAAGATACCTTGAATATGATCTCAGGAATATGCCAACATTAAGCTTTCGAGGAGTGTTGCAGATTTATTAGAGAAGGCTGAAGGGTTTGGTGGATTGAGTTAGGAAGGATTCAAAATATCAACCATTTCATTGATTGATTGATTGAATAATTCAACACCTTTCTACTGATAACTACTTTGTACCTGGCTCAGTGCTGGAAAAATAAGGGTGACTAAGCTAGGTTCCACAGTCAGTCCTAGAGAGAACAACAAACAATGCTTTTCTGGTCTTTCTGCAGACCTGAAGAAGCACTGTGCTCCCTGATCTTGATGTGCTCCCGGAATATAGCCAATTTATGTTAAACAAACAAACAAACATAAAAAACACCTTATTCTCTCTATAAAGTAGGTCAAAAATATATTTGTGTTTCTTGATACTTGTAAATGCTCAGTTCTTTACATGGTAGTGAAAATATTTTTTTAATATACTTTTTAATTAGTTGGGAAACTTTAAATTGCTTTAGTTCTTTCTTACTCGTAGCATAACTTTAACATGTCTATATCCCTGGGCTGTTTGGACTGAGAGTGGAAATACAGAAACTAGGAAGGAGGATTTTGTCCCCTCCTGGTTGAGCTTCTGGTTGCTTCCTAAATGGGACAGTATTGTCCTTTCACCTCATGAATATCCCTTTTCCCTTACTTTCTCCATTTCAGCTATTTCAGATGATAGAGCTCATGCCCTATGAGCCTGGGCTGTTAGGCAGTGACAAGATTTTCCATCCTTTAAGACAGGCACATTAGTGCCCAGAAGACATTTATCTGTAGATATGTGATAAATTCATTTCAAAAAGAAAAAGCTGGGAGTTATTCATATTATTAAAAACATTTTTTTTCTTTCTAATTCTGATTAGCAACTGCTGGCATTAACAATAAAGTTTGCCTTTGGAACCCTTATGTTGTCTCTAAGCCAGTTGGTGTTCTTTGGGGTCACTCAGCCAGTGTCTTAGCTGTCCAGTTTTTTGCTACAAGAAAACAACTTTTCAGCTTCTCTAAAGATAAAGTAAGTAACATTGTACATTGCTTTAGTTCTATGCAAATCTATCCTTGATCGTGAATTACCCTGAGAGATGGTGTAGATTTTTAAAATATGCTGGCTAACTGCTATGTCTTTAGAAATCTATATTTGGAAAAGATGTTATATCGATAGTCATTTAACAATAGTCCTGGGCAGCTGGACAAAGTATTTCATTAAAATTTCTTCTTAAAACATGTACTCATGAATTTAATCCTTATTATTGAGCTCTTAATATGTCAAATCTTGAGATTTAAAAGATGTTCTCACTAATTCAATAGTAAAAAACAGAAATAGGCATGAGGAAATGTTACTTTGGTAAGATGTGGAATACACACAGACAATTAACTATTGTTGCTTTGATACTGAAGAGACTCAGTAAGTAAGAAACCAAAGTTAATCTGAAGACTATCAAGTACTTTAAGAACATTTCAATTTAGTACATCAGTCTATTTCTATTTGATGATATCAATGAAATATTTTAAATATGATAGGGAAAACATGGCACTGGAATCAGATAGCCTAGGTTGAATTCATGTTATTTACTATTTATATCTCCTTAGGAAAATTTCTTAATCTCTAAGAATCCTGTCATTTGTTCCTCTGTAAGACTTCCATTTTATATAATGCTTGGCTTCTAGATCCAGTGATAGATTAACATGTGATAGATTTCAAGACCTTGGTTGCAAAGAAAAGAAAGGTAGGCAATTGGCTTACTTGAGACAACCTCAGAGACTCTTTCAGTGAATCTTACTTTTAATTTTATTATAAAGTGATACATGTATATATAAAAATTAAATAGAAATTCATCTATAATTCTTTAGCTTCTTTCTTCCCATAAGTCCTGCCAAACTTGCATATTTTACTGTATATTTATAATATAAATTTCCTTTTCCCTTAAATTTCACCAATCAACTGTCAATTCTTGTTGATTCTACCATCAAAATATGTTTATCAGCCTCACCTCTCCTTCTCATCTGACATGGTTCTGATTCTAAATCTCATCTTCTTTTGCCTGAAATGCTACAATGGAATTCGAATATGTCCCCAACTTTTGGACTGGTCTGACTTCAATCTTCCCTCTATTCTGCTAATTAAATGGTTTGTGAGAAAAATTCTTTAATTCCTCATCTTTGCCCTCCATCGCTTCTAAAATTCTTAACCTTTTATACAAAGCCCTCCTCTGGTCTACCAGTCCCACTTCACTTGCTGCTTTTCTCTTCTATTCATTTAATGCTCCACTCATATCAAACTCTGCAGGCCGTTTTCACCACGCTGACTCATGGCTTTGCAACATGCTCTTGCTTTTGACTTCAATCTCCTTTCCTCTGTGATCAATTGGCAAATGTCTATTTATCCTGGAAGTTTCAGACTTTCTGGAGTCTTTCATGCAGACTGAGTAGTTTCTTTCTCTGCATTCCCATTGCACCCATGTCCCTCATTAGAGCCTTTGTCATGTGCTGAAATATTAATTTGCTTCCTTAATAGGGTCAATATCTTTTTAGCTTGTATACTGTCATAGTGCTTGGCATCTTGCAGTATTTGTTCAATTATCTGTCGACAGCTTCAAGTGAAGATACATTACCATGAATCTAAGTACCAAAGAAGCTCAGATTAAAAACTTTTTTTTTGATGCCCTAGTCAGATTTATTTGTTTTATTTTTTGAGATCTTTTAGCATTTTGTTATAACTTCCATTATTGAATTTAACATAATCTGACTTGTGTACTCGAGGTTGTATATGTACATTATATCTTTCACTAGGTTTTGAGTGCTTAGAGGCAAAGATTAATTTTTGTTCCTGGGACCTAGCACATATTAATGTACATTAAACATATGTTTTATATAATATGTAAAATAGTGTAACTGTCAACTAACTGATAGGATTTGTGAAGTTAGGGACTATGTCTTTTTTGCATTGTACTACACACATAGTAGGTCCTCAATAAATCTTGAGAAATTAGTAAATTCATTTATTAATTAAATTAATGAATCTATCAAAAATAAATACTAGGTATTTTATCATTACAGAGTGCTTTGAAACTTTAAAAGCAAATGAAAACATGTCCTTAAAGTCAGAATTGATTTTGTACAGCTACTATCAGTGTTAAGACTCCCTGGCCTCTTCCAAAACACTTTTATCATTCTATTTTTGCTTTGACTTCTAAACCATTACATTATAATAAAGCTTGTCATGCTGTCTTTCACATTAGTCTAAAGCTATGTCACTTTGATAAATGCATAATAATCTCAGTCATTATGTCTTCACAATAAACAGCAGGGCTTTCTGCTACAAGGTTAAGCCTCTGCTTTATTGCCATAAAACGGTTTTGGATATTTTATAGGACTAGGGATAAGTTAGGGAACAGGGAAAACTAAAGGAAGCGTTCTTTTTTTAGAAGAGCTTTTGATTAAACTATGTTTTGGTCAATGAGTTGCTAAATTAGAGGATTTTGAGATCAAAGCAATTTAGATTAAATAATTTCCTCCAAAAATAATCTGAAACCAATTTTCTTTTGGAAGACTGTTCTATTACCACTTTCCAGTGATAAATAAGCAGTAAGTTTATCCCTATAGACTTTGGTATCATACTAAATGTTCAATTGCATTTTGCTTTGGATCCTAAACTGTCTCTAAGGTGGCAGTTACTGATGGCAAGGCCCTGCTGGAAGCCAGCAACTTGGTCATTTGAAGGAGGAGTCATCATGGGGAGTAAAAAAGGATTTTCAGAGCATAGGGGAACTCTCTCTGCTGGGGGTTGCTCTTCCAAACAGTCAACCTGATTACACCTTTCTATTGCTCTTAACCCTTCTTTCTGGGCTACTAATCCTGTCTGGGTCACCAGAATCAGATCAGTATAGTATACAAAAGTATATGGATTAATGCCATTCCATAAAAACTGTAAATGAAGCGGCATGTAGTACAAAAAGGGAATATTCTTCTTGCTCATTTCCCCTTCAATCAATTCCTCTCCCCACAAGTAGCAATTAGTAACAGTTTTGTGGATCTTCTCATATTGTTTTATTATTACTTAATATATTATATATTACAACATATTGTGTGACAATGTATGATATTTTTATAAAATTAAATATACTATTCTAAGTGTGTGTACGAATACAAAGAAGTATTCATTATTAGTTTTCTAGTAAACAGTATCACTTTCCATTAGTCTACTTGCCTTTCCCTACACTTATATATCACTGTTTAACCAGCATAGCTTTATTGTATATTTTGATACCTGGTAGGGCAACTCCTACTTCTTGTTTTTCTTTTTCAATTTTAGCTATCCTATGGCATTTTCTTTCCTTCCAAGTAAATTTCAGGATCAATATTTATGTTCCATAAAAAACCTTATTAGTGTTTGAATTGGAATTTCATTAAATTTGACATTTGACATCTTTAAAATATTGAGAAAGCACAACTTACGTTTACCCATTTTTTTTTTTAGTTATTTTTCAGAAAAATTTTATGCACAGATTTTTTTCCTATTCCTTATTCAGGTTTTTCCTCCATATTTCAGGCGGCACCTTATCATCTTATGATATTCTTAACTTTAATGGTGGTGTTTCTAATGAAGATGTGTCTTCTTTTTATATAACCCATACATCGAGTTTTTAATTTTAACATGGCTACCCCCATCAAATTGTTTTTGTAATGGCCTGGTAATTTTGGATAGTCTTTCATTATTTGTAATTTTGGATATTTCAACATTTAATTCTTTAATTTTATATTCTTACCTAATAATTCCAATATCTGGAATCCCTGGTGATCCGAATCAGATATTTGCTATTCTGGTGATTCTCCCTCATGGTGACTTGTTACCTTTTATGTTTGATTATCTTTTATTGTTACTTTGGCGTTTGCTGTTGCTAAACTGTGGGCATTCATAGCAACTAAATTGAAGAGGCTCTCCTTTAAAGAACATTTGTATTTGTGTTTGCAGAGCAGAAATGAGGAAAACTCTGTCCTGAGGCTACTGTATGCTCCTTTTCTGTTGTCCAGTTTAATTGAACAGTCTCTCCTCAGTACCTCCTGCATCTTGCTGCTGGTCCAAGGCTTAGGCTCCAAGACTGCAGTCATTGCTTTCATGCCTTCTATTCACTGTCTCCATCTTAAGTTTGTTTCTTTTTCTCTCTTTCTTCTTTTAGACTAGGGGAGATTGTTCCCACTTCCTGAAGGCCCAGCAAGGAAGTAGAGTTATGTTTTATTCAGAATTGTGTTTCTTTGAAGCAGGAAGGCCCCTTACAAAAACCTAGTCTGCAATGATACTTGAACCAGACTTCCTTTGTTCTAGCTGTTTTTTACTCATTTCCTTCAAAGTTGTTGTTAGTACAAATATTAAGTAAAAAGAAAAGAAAAGAAAAGAAACTTAGTGTTTAAATGTACTTTGTAAAATAAAAAAGGAACTATGATCTTTGGAAGGCAAAGTTAGGGATCTTTTTAAAGACCATGGGAAAAAAATCATTGTTTTTCAGCGTTATGAGAGTAATGAGAATGGCAAAAAAATCAATTTAACTGAAATTTTAAAATTTCCTAAAGGAACTTTTGTTCTAAAAAAGAAAACACTTGAAATAAAATATTGGTATTAGTAAAAATTATTATCAAATTTGAACTTGGAAATTAATGAGGTTCCTGCGGTACAATTCATACTGTTAGAAAAGATTTAGATTTTTTCAAGGCCAATAACAGAATACACAGATACATCATAGAAACCTGAGTCTGAGAGCTATATGTCTTCTTTCACTTTTGTTGAAAAGAATGATCAAAAAACAGAAGAATAAAGGTTATGATAACAATTTGAAGATGAATAGCACAACAGAAGATTTTAATTTCTGAATAATATTTTGTTTGACTTCAATATTGGGAAAAATGGTGAAAATATTTTTTAAAAGAAGATTTGTTATATGACTTTGTTAAAAACATTAGTTGAGGTGTTCTGCCAGCGTGTATCATCTCAAACAAATTGTCTTTAAATATTCACTCATTATGCTTTTGTGGATTATCCAAAGGCTTAAATTCTAAATTAACAAGCAAGACTTGTTAATATATAAAGGTATATTCAGGGGAGCCAATGCCTTAAGTTCTCCTAATGATGTATTCTCTCTCTGTCTCTTTTTTTCTTATTGTCATTTTATATCTATCTCTTACAGGATGGCAGGAGTTAATAGTAAATGTTTGATGAAACCAAACAAGTCTCATTTCCATAAAGTCATCTGAATCTGTTTTCTATTTTTCCCTCACTCATATTTACATTAGGAAATTATGAATTTTTTTCACCTAACTACTTTGAATTAAACTTAGACATGTTGCCAATACGTAAATAAATGATTTAGTTTTAAAAAGTACACTGAAAACAGATTCTTTACCTATCCATACATCTCTTCATGCACTTATCTTATCCATGAAGTTATCCATTTATAAATGTAACAGTGATCAGGCAAAAGACTAGTGTTGTTTATTTATTTGTTTTCTCATTTATTAATTAATTACTTATTTTTTAATAGTTTTATTATGCCTTTGTGTGTGATTCTGGCCATCTCTGGCAGGGAGCAGGGAGAAATTCTTCAGTAAAACCAGACTGAAAATATGGTGATGTCCACATTTCTTTAGTCCAGTCTTCCCAAAAGCCTCCTTGAATTTGTTTGAATTGTTGGTATTTTGGAATCTTTAGATAATGGATTGAGCAATTTCACTACATGCTAGACTAAACTGACAGAATTTCAGAGCTGACTGGGGCCACTTTGGTAGAAGGTGAGGAAATGGAGAAGTAAGATCACATATCTAAGATAACAAACCCGAGTAGTATTAAAACCAGGATCAGTGTGTCTGGAGTCTCAATCCACTGGTTTCTGGTTCTAGTGTATGTATAAGTAATAGAATATTTGTTTTTATAATCTTGCATTATTAAATATCTAACAATTGAAACAAGGTAAAGATTAAGCAGAAAAAATATATCATCATTATGTGACAAGCTAAATTTTACCTTGATATAAGATCACAAGTTTAGTTACTTATTCCTCTTAATATAACATATAGATAAAATAAAGAGCTCCCAAATATGCCATTTTAAGGACTTGACTTAGTAAGTCTGAGCTGGAACAGACATCACGATTTCTCAGGTATAATGATGTAAATAGATATAGTAGTTTAGATGAAAAATTTGTGCAAAATATTTTTAAAAGAACCAATTATTAATCATAATTGTTATGCTTAGGTGTTTGTCGATTTATTTATTTCTCTTACTAAGAAGAAAAAAACATCTCTAGCATATCTAGAATGAAAATCGATATTAAATATGATCTTTTCTAAACTGTAGCCTAATTCTTTTCCAAAAGTCGACTTGAATGTAGAAGAAGAGGAGAACCCAGGATTCACAAATATTAACCTGATATTTAAGTGACATTTTGTCAAAGGACTCGATTAATAAAATTGAATTAATGTGAGATTTTTTTCATGATTAAAAGGATATAGACTAATTAAGGAAAAAAGGAAGTATGGTTATCTGGTTTAGAGCCAAGCCCCATGATATTACTGATTAAATTGAGAGCAGGGTTTCTTGTTCAAGGGGATTAGTGTTGACCTTAAGACAAAGTAGAGAAGTTAAGGTATGATACAAAAGAAATACTTGGGAAAATTTTTAAAAATCACTAATTCCTAGCCCCATCCTCAAAAAGTCTAATTTAATTGCTTTAGGAAAAGGCCCCAAGCCTAGGATATTTCTAAAGTACCACAGGTGTTTCTAATGTCAAGGTTAAGAAATACTGGTGTAGAAAGTGGTAGTATAGGAAAAATTGAAAAGCTTATGGGAGGTCACATACTATGACATGATTTCTAGGAAAATGCTGAAACACCGTTATATGCATTCAATGCAGTTTATCAGTGCTATTGCTTTGACCCTCAGCAGAGAGAATTAAAATTAGAAGATGGACTTTGTAGGACCATTAATTGAGAGAGTTCTCCAGAGGAAGAAGGGAAAGTAGAACAATAAAAATTTATTTTAAGAAAAAAAATAATGAACATACACAGTTTTATAAAAAATATTTCTAATTTTAGTTGCTAATAGCAAAAAATAACCTGTCATAGACTAAAGAGTTTGTCACTCATCTATTTTCTATTTTCTATTTAATTTATATGACTAAATGTCAATGAAATATTAAAGTCAATGTAAATCATTTGAACAACACAGTAGAAAATCATTCTGGAAAAATTATAGTACATTAATACTATAGAGTTATTGTTGATCTATACTCAACTATGCCCCAGATTATTATTCTGACATGGGTTAGTTTTTATTTTTTGAACAAGGTCCATGCTAAACAAGACAGGATTTTGGACCTTGAGAAAAAGGCTAGCATAAGTAATATGAATGTATGAGGGCAAGACTGTTATATGAGTGTTTGTGAATAATCTAGATGTGTCTAATCTTCATCGCTTTAACATTCAGAATAGTTTATCAATTTTATTTATATTTAGAACACATTAAAATCTATTTGTAAGTCTTGGCTCTTATAGAATCTTTATTTATGAGGATAAATATTTTCTGGAGATCTTCCAGAATGTTTTAAATCAAAATAATGACTAAGAACCAAAATGAATTATTTAATGAATTCTTGCCAAGAAAATCCAATGTACTTCATAAATATATATTCCTGAGTTAGAAGAATTTTACTGCTGTTTATCTGGTAGGAATTGACTAGGTAATTTTAAGTTTTTTTGGTAGATGGAAAGGTTACCCTATACATCAAACATAATTATTTCTGCAGGATATTGAAAAATTCTCATAAATTTTCATTGTAGATTATATGAGATCTGCAATTAGGTGAATAACCATGTAGAAGTGAGGCAAAAATTTTTTATGAGAGTCCTATATTCTTTGACTTGTTCTAGCTAATCTTTTTATCAATAAGATGGATGTAGACATAGTTATCAGGTGAACTACAATCTTCAACAAATTCAAAAAATACTTATTAAACATCTACTATGTTCCATGAGATTCGTGAACAAATCAGGGAGAAATTGTCAATGTAACTGACTTATGATTTGACATTATATTGTCACCTGGTAACTGTAAATCAAAACTAGGAAAAATCCAAATCTTAGCTTAAAACATCAGACTTTTGAAGATAGGATGGTAGATATCTTGTTTGATTATTTGTTCATGGGAATAATATTTAGGGTTTTGCTCAATTAGGGCCTCAAGGTATGTGAAATGTATGATGGAGTGGCGTAATCAGCTAATGCATTAGGGAAATCATAGCACCTGTAACAGTGGTGGGGATCACCCAAAATATTGTCTCAACTCTGAGCATACTGCTTAAAACCAACATTTGAGGACCCTAAGGTGCTCATTTTACACATTGGTGAGTCAAAAGATACTGTCTCAAGTTTATAGTGCATTAATTAACATGTAAGTGTATTATTTTAAATTAGAATAGCTGATAGGACAAAAAAAATTATATGTTTAAATTGAGAGGAATGGGAAGAGAAAAGAGTAAAAGGAATGTAAGTAACTTCTTTTTTTTTCAGAGGAGAGAGTCATTAGATATATGATTAATATATGCTATGTACACACACACACTGCTATTATTTGGTGTTATTGAGAAACCCGTAACCCAGAAAGAATTAAAGAAGGCTGTCTCTAGGAGTATGACACTTGGGGTTGAGAGAGGTGGGCTGGGGGAAAAAAAACCTTTTGGTGCTATTGGATTTTATACCATGACATATTCTGCTATGATTTAAAAAGTAAACAAGGTCTAGATGACTATCCTTCCCTGAAAAAAAAAAAAGTGAAAACAAAGTGAGAGAATCGAGAGGCTGCCATGGTGGAATGGGATCTAAAAACTGATAACATGATGGTTCAGGGAGCTGGGATTATTTAACCTGGGCAAGAGGTGTAAGAGGTTTATGTAGATGTAAGAAAAGAGGTTAGAATAGAATCAAGAGGTAGAAGAGGACGTTTTGGCTGAATATATTTAATAATTACTGTAGAAATTCCTATCCTGTATATTGCATTGTGCGTTCACGACCCAAACTCAAATCTTCCATCACCATATATTTGACCCCTTTTATCCTTATCTCCCTCCCCCCGCCTTCCCTCTCATAAGCACTAAACTGTTGCCTGTGACCATGAGCTTTTGTTTGTCTTGTTCATTTTCAACAGTTTTTTATTTTCTTAAAGGTGTATCTGATTTAAAATAGGTTAAGAACTATTGGATTGCCTACCTTATGGAGTAATAAACACTTATTTAAACAGAAACCATTGTTTTAATAGATAATTTAGAAATAATTCTCACAGTGGATAAGATAGATTAGTTTATTTGAAAGAACCTTCTTCATGCTTAGGTTCTAATATTTAAGCAATAAAAAATAAAATTTAATAATAAAAGAGCAGTTATTATACATATGACGTGCTGGTCATCATGCTCAGTGCTTTACATGGGCTCTCATTTAATCCTCACAGTTTACTATGTCGTAAACTCAGAGAGACAAACTTGCTGGAGGTCACCCTGCAGTAGGGGACAAAGTCAAGATTTAGAACTCAAGCAGTCTGGCGCTTGATCTTGCCTGCTAGTCCCTTTTGGAGGTGCTTTTCACCATCTTGATTTTGATTCCATTTTCCTCCCTGGCCTGTGTTAATTTTGCACCAAGACTCATAGCAGCAACAGTTGTACCTACAAAGCTGCTCTTTCTGTTTTCTTTCTGTTTGTCTTGTTCTATCTGTACATCATCTTTGTGTCTCGATTGTCTATGTTTGAATAAGAATCTAGTTTCTACGGTTTATTTGAACTTGATTTAATTTAATACAAAGTCTTTTATATAGAGAGAGAGTAGAGAGGGGACAGGTGGTAGAGAGAGAGAGAGAGAGAGAGGAAGAGAGAAACACTATTAATTTTTTGTTGATACTGTGACAAATCAGCACAAACTGGGCTTGAAACAATACAAAATTATTTTGTGTTCTGTGGGTTAGAATTGCAGCATGGTCTAAAAATCAAGGTAGGCTCTCCTGCTTTCTGGAGGCTGGCTATGGGAGAGAAACCGTTTCCTTGCCTTTTCCAGCTTTCTTGCCTCAAGGCCCCTTCCTCCATCTTCAAAGCCAGTAACAATAGCTAGAGTCCTTTTACATCTCATCACTCTGATTTCCCCCTTGTGATTATGTTGAACCCACTCAAATCATCCAGGATAATATGACATTTTCAAAGTTCTTAATTCACCACATGTGCAAAAATCTAAGATAATACAGTGACACATTCCAGGGATAGGACATGGACATGTTTGGTAGCCACTAGTTTACCTGCTACCAGCACTTACTAAATGCCAAGCACTTTTCCAGGGACCAAGACTAAGCACATCCCTTCTCTAGAGGAGATCACAATTGATGAGGTATTTAAATGGATAAGGGAAATACCAAAAAAAGTATTATGACAGACGTGTGAACAGTGATAGTACTGTGGAGGAAGCAACTGTCTGCCTGGGGTTGAGGATGAGGCAGAAAATAACTTGGCTAAAAAATTAGAATTATTCTTGACATATTCATACGACTTTATCACTTTTCATCCAGATTTTGAGACTCTGGGATATACAGCACCAGTTGTCCATCCAGAGGATAGCATGCTCTCTCCCCAAAAGTCAGGACTTCAGATGCCTCTTCCACTTTGATGAAGCCCACGGTCGACTTTTCATCTCATTTAATCACCAGCTAGCATTGTTGGCAATGGAAAGGGACACCAGCAAGAGGGTGAAAAGCCACGAGAATGCAGTCACTTGTGTTCTTTACAGTTCAGTCTTGAAGCAGGTAATGATGCTTTTCTGTCACTCTCTCAACAGGTCCCCACATCCAGAGTTTCATTTTCTTAATTCCATCTAAGGTCACTCAGGACATGGAAAAGAAATCATTTAATAGCCATATGTGTTTTTTTTTTTTTTTGAATAATGTGTGTTTAGGTGGATTTGAAGAATGATTTCATTTTCAGCCAGTGACCACAGCAGCACTGATAGTTATAAAAAAAATCACAATATTTCAGCTAAAACAAATGTAACATGTAACGAAATTGAACTTATCTTTGTTACCTGCTAGTTTGGGTCTTGATGCCAAATGCAAGTAAACCTGGCTGTAAAATTTTCTTTTATGAACACTGTCTTCCTGTATCCCCATGGAAAATTCTGAAATATGCATGAAATGTAATTAGCAGAGATCCATTTTGCCAGCATATTTTACACTAGTGGCTCACAGTGCCAGCCCGGAATGTATTGATAATAAAATGATTCAGTTAAATGTGGTACCACTTGGTATGCAGCGTGAGTGTTGTTTGTCTCCCCACCACTTTAATGACACTCTGCAGCCTTTGCTTATGGGAGCGCTACCTGCATGCCAATGAGGAAGCCTGGCTCCTCCGGAGCAGAGATGCCGCACAGACCACCGGCCTTCTTAGAGGACAGAGTGGGCCAGCCTGGGGGTATCACGGAGGGTGCACAGGCCAGTGGAGGTTAGTCGCGCAAAGATTACCTCAGGCCTGACTGTAACAGCACAGCAGGAACCCAGCCGATCGCCAATATCCAGCTTGCGGCCAATTAAACAATAACCCCAACCCATTCTTTCTTTCCCTTCTGCAGAAGCTTCTGCAGTCACGCAGAAATGAGTAGTTCAGATTTTGAGCAAGGGGTGGAAAGCTCTTTGTTAGTAATGAGTAGTGTGTCATGTCACTACTTCAAACATTCTGTTTTCTGGTTATTCTAGGAGATAAAAGTCCTTTACAAAACAATCCATTTTGAATTCCATCTGTGGGAAACATTCCCCCGTAAATGGTTTACTGAACTTTATGAAGGCAACCAGTTAATTCGGCTCCCTGGTGGCCACTGAGAGATGGATTTGTTTCCAGGAGAACAGTTTGCTAATTGAGATCTGTAAAGTTAAAAAGCTAGGTTTGCGCATAGATGTTAAGATCCTATATTGCCTGGCTACAAGATGAGCAATATTCCCTGAGGAATTCAGGAAATGAGACACAGAAAAAATCTGGAATTTTCCATTTGGGACATGAAGATAAAGCCAAGATAACATAAATATATGCAAGTTATAGGCAACAATAGAATATGCGCATATGGTATATGATGTAAGAAGAATCACTATACGGTTGAGTTGAATATTTACACCTCTACTTATTTTTTGCAGTTAATAGGGTAAGTAATTAAAAGCATTAATATGTATATAAAGCACATAGAACTCTGTATCACATGCATAAGTGCTTCCTATTAGCTGTTAAGCTTGTAAAGAAATACTTTAACATTGTATTACATTTATAATTATAAAAATATATTGCAGTCAAATAAAAGAAATCAATGTCACCGGCAGTCCCATCAGCCAGATATATCTATCATTTTATAGTAATTAGACAAAGCAAATAATACAGTTTTGAACAAATACCAGGAGCCAGGACTGTGGAATTAAAGATTCATTCAGACACTATAGTTTCTTTTCCCCAGTGGCTTGGGGAGGCTCAAGTCTTTAAGTGCAGGTCCAAGGTGTATTCCTGGTCCCCCTTGCTCATGACAGGATTGCTCATGAAAGAAGGAGAGGCAGACACGTTACCAATTCACAAGGAAATGGAATTCAGTATAACAGAGGTGAGAACAAAGTGCTGTTCATGGAAAGTGGTCATTTCCGCCTGGGGCTGGGTGGGTGACTTCTCTGCAGAGCCCTGAAACCTAGAGTGGGAGTCTTTAAAAGGAGAAGGAAGTCGTTTCAGACAGGAAATACAACATGAGCACCTGTAAAGACACTTGAGCACTCACGGTTCATTTACTGGGAGAGAGTTCATTCTGGTGTGGCTAGTATGGGAGCTCTTAGCAAATGTGGGAGCCGGGGCAATAAATGGAGCTTAGAACCAGATTGTGAAGTTCATTCCCTGAAGGTACCATAGTCTAGTCTTGGAAAAATTACATGTGGATTTGGGATTAAAATACTAATCTCACAGCATGATCTCGGACCTCTAGGAGATTCAAATCTTTTTAGGAAATCTTTGAGATCAAAACTATTTTCATCATAATATTAATTTGTTGTTTGCTTTTTTCACTCTCACTTGTCATGAGTGTACAATGGAGTTTTTCAGAGGCCACGTGATAAGCGATGCTGTCATTGATGGCCAAAGGAATGGGTGCTTTTGTATTCTCATGTTTTAACAATTTCTCAGTTTAAATTTCTAATATGGCAAATTGTCTGTCTGTCTGTCTGTCTGTCTGTCTGTCTGTTTCTCTCTCTCTCTCTCTCCAGCTATCTATCATCTATCTATCCATCATCTCTATATCTATATATGTCTCTCATGTAAATAAAAGCTATTTGAATTCTCTGATAATTTTAAGAGTATAAAGGGATCCCAAGAAGAAAATTTTGAGAACTTCTGGGTTAGAAGATCAGAGTTCAAATGTTGGGCAGATTACTTAGATTATGTCTAAGCTTCAGTTTATTAACTTTTATTTATTTTTAATTTTTTAAACAATTTTTTTTAGGCAAGGCAACCCTTGGTTGACCTCACAGATTGCAAGGAACTTGTCAGTTTACAATCCCTTATTTTTTACTTTTTATGCCTATAACACCTCGTCTTCCTAGGTGGTCTCCTATCCAAGTACTAACCAGTCCCGACCCTATTAACTTTTAAAAACGTGTGTTGGCAGGGCATAGACATGGTAATAGTAACAACATGCATCTCCAGCATTGCTCGCTGTGGCTCACCTTTTGGAAATAGTCCTCCTTCCTTCCAAGCGGCCAGCTCTAGTAGGGCCCCCAGGTCCCTGACACCTCTCAGGTTGAATGTCAGTGTTTTATGACACCACTTTTGCTTGTCGACTTCTTGGTATTACTTAATCTTTATTTAACCATGTGTCATGTGAAAGCTGATGTTGGGAAGAGTTAGAAAGACGAGGGGACCCTGAATTAGGCTTTGTCCCTATTCCTCTTCGGGAACACCCCTTGAGGTGAGCAAGTTGTTTGTCCTGTCCCTTCTCGCCCAATGCAGTTCCTGCTCTGACACATTCAGTTCCAGGGCTGGAACTGAATTCAATTCCTCTCAGCTCCCAAAGTCTCCAGGGACAGCTCAAGCCACACCTATATCACTTCTCTTTGAGCATTGGTCACATTTCTAGTTGTTTTCCTGTTAAACACTTAACGAAACTCTCATTTTTCTCTTCTCTTGTGTTTTGGCCTAAGGGGGTAAGATCCTGTCTCCCACTTCTGTATTTTCCTCTAACTCCTAACACTCTTCTGAATACCAACTGGATACTCAATTGCCAGATTAGGCCAATAATTGCCATTTCTCATTTCAAGTTCAAAAAGAATCCATGGTTTTTCAGTACAGTGATGCTCGCTCTTTAATTATCTGGTTTGGTGTCTTTTTTGAAGACTTTCCATTTTTCTGAATTGAAAGGAAAACATTTCTTCTGTTGTTGTCATTTCAACACGTTGACAACTCTTTGGTATTATTTCATTCTACTTGACTTTAGTATTGGCCTAACACAATCCCTATATGAAAGCAACTTGGCACATTTCTGTGACTTTTCTTCATTTTCCTGCCTTTTGGTACCCTTGAATCCTAATCTAAGAAAGTGATGATAAGCCATGCAAAACCTTTTACAAAAAAAAACATTCTTTGTTTCACCCTGAAAAGCTCACCCTCACAGCTGGTGGCAGAACAAGATGTGGCAAGATGGGGGAGTTCCTGGAATGCACAGTTTTGAAAGAATCGAAGTAATTCAGTATACTGGAGGAAGTTCTTATGAGCTATCTTTGCATTGAGTTTTTAATGAAGCTTTTCTTAAAAACTCATGAATTTTAGGAAACTTTAAAAAATATATTTGTAGGTATAAACAGGAATAGATAAAATGTCTGAGTTATCCCTATGGCTTTTACCCTAATGGTATGGGTCGATGTGTTTTTGTGCAATAGGTAGTTTTCAGTTTGCTTTGAACCTGGGACACACTTATAGTCAGGCCAGACATTTAGGCATCATTAAATTTTGACAGACAATAATATTTACTATTTTTGTTATTGAAATCACTTAATTTTCTAAAACATTACATACTTAAAATGATGCAGTAAAGCTCAGATAAGGAACTAAATATAATCATGTTCTAAATATCTCTCTGTGCATAGACTATTTTACATAAATAAGATTCTGTACCCTACTTTTTTATTCTGTAATATATTGGAATATATTTCCTTGTACCTAAATGTAGATCTACTTCATCATTTTTTAAAAGCAGCACAGTATCCCATTGTAGGTGTACATCATCATTTACTTATCCATGTGCCTTGACGAGAATTTTGCTATTATGATTTTTTTGGTACATAAATATATTCATGCTTATGACTTTATCTATCTAAGGTAAATTCCTAGGAATTACTTTCTGGGTTAAATTATATGTATAGTACATAATTTGATACCCAAATTGCCTCCCAGAATCTTACCATTTTATCTAAACTCTAAGAGTAAACATATTAATCACATACATGGTTACATAAAGAGATCTGTCAGACAATGGCTGCCTGGCTGCCTCCAGCAGGACTCCTGAGACCCTTGATAGGGTTCCTATAATCCAGCATAAGATGTTGGTTTTGAAAATGTGAACACTAAACCCTTCTTCACTTTATCCAGAGTAGTGCTGTTTCTTGAGGACCATCTGTCATAGTATCACAGGAAACATAATGCCAGATCATTCATTAAAAATGAGGGTGGGGCATAATTTTTTAGTGACAGTGTGTTTCCTGTCCTCTTTTCTGAACATCGTTTTTTAGGGAATTGAGATATTTGAGAATCTAAACTATTCAATTTGTAGTTTCCTTGGTAATTATAAAATCTGGGAAAAGGGAAATGAAAAAGCTTAAGGAAAATTTATCTCCACCTTACAAGACATTATACCTCTTTAGTGCTTATATTTAGGGCAAAATCAATGAGTTTCTCTTTTGAACAGAATTAAATGAACACTAATGAAAAATTTCTCTTTGCCTGCCTTATTGCTGGGCTCCAAGTGACCTCCATTCTGTTAACATGGCTTTTCTTCACTAGCCACCTTGAGGCTTTTCTTGGTTTTATATCGATCCTCAGCTTATGAGGGCTAATCACTAGATGGAGACATGGGAAGGACCATACTCTTAAGGTTACACCAAAACATATATATGCATACATGTGCACATGCATACACATGAACGTTTATTTAAATATGATTAGCTTGGAAGAAATAACACATTTTAATGTTATAAAACTCAAAAAGACAAAATGATACACAGTGGATGTTTCCTCTTATCCCTATGTCTACCTACTCAATTTCCTTTCTTGGAGGCTACCAGTTTTGTGAGTTCCATTAGCCCCCTTCAAAGGCTGTTCTATTCATACACAAGTAAATATGTATATTCACTTTTAAATATATATATGTAATTATTAATATTTAAGAATATATTATTTTAAAAGATCTTTACATAATTTGTATTGCATTATATGAACAGAAACATTGCTCTATACATTGATTTTTCACTTAACGATACAGCCTGAAGAGCATTTTATCTCATTACCTAAACAGTACCCTTTTTCTTTATGACAGCTGCATGGTACTCTATTATATGGGTCTACGAAACTTTTTATTAATCAGTTCTTGTGGGCATTTAGATTAATTCTAGTATTTTTCTATTACAAATAGTATAGTAGTTTTTAACCTTGAAAACACAAATTTTGGCTCTACTGAGGAAATGATTGTGAGATAAATTCCTAGAACTGGAATTATTGGGTCAGACTATTTATGTCAGTAACCTTGATAGATATTGTCAAATGTTCTCTATAAAAGCTGCATTAAATTCATCAGCAGGGCAGGAGAGGGCCCTCTCGTCAGCTTTTCTCATCATCACAGTCAGCTATTTTTTAAGACCTTTTTTTTTTTTAAGAGCACTTTTGGGTTCACGACAATATTGAGAAGAGGTACAGAAATATCCCATATACTCCCTGTCCTTGCACATACGTAGCCTCCCCAATTATCCACATCCCCCACCCCCCCGGGTGCTACATTTGTTACAGTTGACAAACTTGTATTGACACATCCTTATCACCAAATGTAGCCACAGTTTACACATTAGGGTTCACTCTTGGTGTTATACATTCTATGAATTTAGACACATGTATTTGATAAGTATCTACCATTACAGAGTCATATAAAACAATTTCACTGCCCTAAAAATCCTCTATACTCCACCTTGCCTTCCCATCCTCCTCTCCTAACACCTGGCAACAACTGATATTTTTACTCTCTACGTAGCTGTGTCTTCTACAGAATGTCATATAGTTGGAATCATACAGTATGTAGCCTTTTCAGATTGTCTTCTATCACTCAATAATATGCATTTATGTTTCCTCTATGCATTTAATGCTTGAAAGCTCTTTTTTTTTTTTCTTTTAGCACTGAATAATATTTCATTGTATGGATGTATCATGGTATTTTTATTCATTTTCTTACTGAAGGACATCTTGGTTGCTCCCAAGTACGGCAATTATGAATAAAGCTGCTATGAACATCCATGTGCAGGTTTCTGTGTGGATGTAAGTTTTCAACTTTTGGGGGTAAATATTAGGAAGCCTGATTGCTGAATTGTAAGAGTATTTTTAGTTTTGTAAAAAAGTCACCAGTTGCCTTCTAACGTGGCTGTACCATTTTGCTTTCTTATCAGCAATGAATGAGTGTTCTTATTGCTCCACATCCTTGTCAGCATTTGGTGTTGTCAGTGTTCCAGACTTATGCCATTCTAATGTGTAGTATCACATTATTGTTTTATTATGTACTTCCCTGGTGACACATGAGCATATTTTCATGTATTATTTGCTATTTGTTTATCTTCTTTGGTGAGGCTCATTTTTAAATAGTTTGTTTCTTTTCTCATTATTTAATTTTAAGAGTTTTTGATATATTTTGGATAACAGTACTCCATCAA
Source organism: Pteropus medius (assembly GCF_902729225.1). NCBI lineage: Eukaryota > Metazoa > Chordata > Mammalia > Chiroptera > Pteropodidae > Pteropus > Pteropus medius. The sequence goes on from NW_024355205.1 coordinate 8,511,466, forward strand.
AGATGCCTTTTGAAAATATTTTCTTTTAATCTGTGGCTTGTGTTTTCATTCTCTTGACAGTGTCTGTTGCAGAGCAGAAAATTTTAAATTTAATAAAGACTAGCTTATTAATTATTTCATTTATGGATTATATACTTGTGTTTTATCTAAAAAGTCATTGTAAAACCAGATGTCATTTAAAGTTTCTCCTATGTTATCTTCTTTGAGTTTTATAGGTTTTTTTTGTTTTGCTTTAAATTTAGGTCTGTGATCCATTTTGAGGATTTTTTTTTTTTTTTGTAGGGATATAAAGTCTGTATCTAGATTCATTTTTTTTTTTTTAACGTGTGGATATCCAGTTGATAGCACCATTTGTTGAAAAGACTATCTTATCTTCATTGTATTGCTTTTGCTTTTTAGTCAAAGATCAGTTGATTAGATTTATGTGGGCCTAGTTTTGGTCTCTCTATTCTGTTCCAGTGATCTATTGGCTATTCTTTTGCCGATATCACACTGTTTCGATTATTGCAGCTCTATGGTAAGCTATGAAGTTGGGTAGTGTCCGTCTTTTGATTTTGTTCTTCTCCTGCAGTATTGTGTTGGGTCTTTGGCCTCTATATGAGCTTTAGAATCAGTTTGGAATCAGTGCTATCTACTTTACTCATTAGAGCCCTCAACATATTAATCATAGCTATTTTTAAATTCTTGATTTGATAATTCCAACATCCCTGCCACGTCTGAGCCTGATGCTTGCTCTGAATCTTTAAACTGTGTTTCTTGCCATTTAGTACATTTTGTAATTTTTTTCTTCAGTTTTGGACATATTCTGGGTAAAGAGAACTGCTGTAAATAGACCTTTAGAAATGTAATGGTAGAGTGTCGGGAGAGGAAGCCTTCTATAGTCCTATGATTAGATGTCAGTCTTTTAGTGAGCCTGTGCCTCTGGACTGTGAACTTCACATATGCTTCTCAGTTGTCTCTCCTCCCTCTTAGGTAAAATAGGAAGGCAAGAGCCAGCAATAATGTAGTATTTCCCCTCCTCATGTCAGATGGGCTCTGACAAAACCTCAGCAGATTAAGCTCTGGTTAAACAGTTTATCCTCAGGGCAGACTATGTTAAGAACAGAGTAGTCTGACATATTTCTAAATAGTTTCTTTCCTTTGCCCCTGCCAGGAGCATGAGGGGATTTTTCTTCAATATTTATAGTGAGAACCTGGTTGATATTCTCTAAATAAAACTCATAAAATTGTGGGGTCTCCCTATGACTGGCTCCCCTGGAATTTTGAACTCTCAGACTTGTCTACTTTGAGACTCCAGTAATTTGTCAATCATAGTTTGGGTTTTCCTATCTTGGCACTGCTTCCCGTGAGTTTTCAGTTCATCAGTTTTCACTCTGGTAAATTGCGACTTTCTTTATTTGCCTGTTGGTCTTTCCAGTTTTGATGCAGCGATTTGCCCCGTGACCTCATTTCTTATATTGACCTAAGAAGAGTTGTTGATTTTTCATTTTGTTAGGATGGAGTGACAACTTCTAACCATGCAGAACCAGAATCTGGGAGTCCAATGCAATATCAACTATTTTTTGAAGTAGTTTTTTCTTAGATTGTTTTTTTTTTTTTTTTTTGAAATGAGAGAGGTGGTAAGGTTTTAGAGTCAGAGTTTCCATTGCCTTACATTGAGCAAGTAATTTAATTTTTATAAGCAACAGTTTTCTTATCTAGAAAATAGGATTTATAATACCTCTCTTGTAGATTTTCTATAAAGGATGAAGGATATTATAGTATATAAAGACAAACAAAATAAAGCAAGAGTAAAGGGTAAATAAATATTAGTCAAGAAAGGGGAGATGACTTTGTCTCCTGATTCTTGTGGGTGCCTGGTGATTTTGGAAGTGTTTTGACTGCCTGTATAATGACCACAGGGGTCACAGGCCATGGCTCCTCCCCTCACTCACACTGCCTCAGCCTTGCTAGTCTCCTTGCTAGTCCTTGAACATGCCAAGGAACTCAGCCTCAGGGCCTTTGCATCACAGTTTCCTTTGTCTGGAAATCTCTTCACCGAGGTACCTGCATAGCTTTCTCCTTCATCTCACTCATGTCTTTCCTCAAATGATACCTCAGGGAAGCCTTCCCAGAGCCCCCAACTTTGCGCCCACTTCCAATGATCTCTACCTCCTTCTCAGTTATATATTTTTTTTATAATGATTACATATATATGTATATATAGAGAGAAATATACTATTTTTCTAATCTGGTTGCCTCTCTCCTGCTCTTCCCCCACTAAGTGTAAGGGCAGGAATATTTCACTGCTGTGTCCCCAGTGCCTAGATCTTGTGCATTACATATTGTAGGTATTTCATAAATTTAAGGAATGAATTAGAAAGAGTAAATTAGAAATTAATCTAAGAAGAGGCGATATCAAATAAACAAGATTTATAAACAGAATGATTGCCTTAAAATATTTGAATCCTTTGTCTGTACCAGTACTCTGAGATATTATTCTCCTCACCTTGCTACTTACTGAGATGTAACTTCTTGAGGTTTGATGCAAAATAGCAATAAAGGAGGTAACTTGCTCTATATTATGAGACCAGAAATAGCACTGACTGAAAAAATAAAATTAAAAAACAGCAATTAAATCAAATGTCCTGATCTCTTGTAGCCAGTGACATCTGCTGCTGTAATTTTTGATCCTTCTTCTTGCTTAGACGTAGGACTTGTGATGCATATAAAAGACAACTAAAATGCCTACTCTTGTTGGAATAACAAGAAGACAATTAGGGGACATAAAGTGTCACATCTTTTAGGATTGTCTGATTGGCTGTGACAGCCTCAGATGAGAAAGATAAAAAGACTCATATATTTCTAAACAGTTATTTACTCAGGTACATAAGGTGGAGCGTGCTCCCAACAAAATAATGATTTGCTTACAAGGCCCATTGCATTGCAGTGTTGTTACTAGAACAGGGCCATTTCTGCTCTGCAGTCTATAAAGACCCTGCTTGCATTGGCTAAGGTCTCATCTGATGAGCATTAGGCAGGAATGAACTGAAAACCTGAAGAGATTTGATATCATCAAAATGTGGCATATAAATATGATGCTGATACTTCATCCTGGGCTTTATTAGCAATAAAAACAGCTTGCTAAAAATAAAATTTCCTCCATTCTGTAGTCAAACCATTTCCTTCAGCTGCCAAGTGATGTTAAATACACTCCTCTCTCACCAAACTTTGAAAGTCTTTTCACCTGCCTTGTTATCGTTGTATTCTGACATTGTCATAGTGACAATAGATTCTGGTTAATACTGGTTGTATGTTGCGACATAGTCAGTCCATGTTTTTCAACACATTGTTTTCCAGAAGCCTGTACCTTAAGGCAGATTGCCATAAAATGAAATCTGACTGGCTCTACACCGTTGTCATTATTGATTCAGATCTCATAAGAAATTGTTAAATGAGAGCAGAAAGGTGATGAAAACTGATGAATAATATGTTGGGGCTCAGCCAGGTGGGCAGAGGAGGGAGAGTGCAAAGCAGCAAAACATGAATGTTATTAATTCTTGATTGAATGTCTATATTAGGTAAAAGTGGTGGGGTGGATGATGAGAAGCTTTGTAATGCGGCTGAAGCCAGTCTTGAACAAGTAAGCGAGTCTTTTCTCTGAACGTAACCTTATTTAATTTTGATTTCTTAATTTCTGTCAGGGAATGCTCATCTTTTAGTAATGAAATGCCTAGCATACAATAAGTACTCAATAAATGCTTTTTGAATGGAAATAATAAAATTCTTCACTACCTAAAATACCACTATCAAAATTTTTACCCATGCTTGGAATATTGTTTTTATAGTTTTGTCTTTAATGAATACAATCTCAATTCCTAAGTTACTATATGAGAAATTCATAAGTATTAATAATTTGAAATCTTAATGTACATCTACAAATCTGGTTTTTAAAATTGTAATGTTCTATATACCCTGTCATGGTTGGAAGAAAACAAGACATTAAATATTTTTCTTAATTTGATTTGGATACAAAAAGTGATATCAGCCCAAATAAAGGGTCAGAAAAATAAAGCTTAAATGAAATAGTAACACTATCTAATTTTTATGGCTTATTTATTGTATGCCCTACACGGTGCTAAGTGCTTTATAAATATTAGCTTATTTAAACCTCTTAAAAACAGCTTGAAATAGTTACTATGATTCTCTCTGATTTATAGATGAAGAAACTAAAGTTTAGAGAGGTTAAATAATGAGCCCAAGGTCAGACAACTGACATTCAAACTCAGGCATCCTGGCTCCAAACCCACTGCTCTTAACTACTATGCATATTGCACAAACAAAAACAAAAGAGACAGTTACATGGAATGATAATAGAAGTAGTACGTCATATTAATTCAATGGCCCAGGTTATTTGTCCTAGAAACTACACTATCGTTTAACAGAGGTAGTAAATATTTAAGCTACCTTTGATTTCACTGAGAGAAAATGTATAACAAAAATAGTATATTACATTACTTACGACATTATCTGATTCAGAATGTTAATGTCAGGAAAAATGGCAATGAGAAATCATGTGCTCAGGATCATTTCTTTGCTGAGACATAAACGTTGCTAAATGGTGGCCCATTTTTCCCAGTCCCTCCTCTCCATTGTACCTCCAGAACTGTTTTAGGTGAGCATCTCTTACCTGGACTATTACATCAGCCTCCAGATGGTCTTCCCACAACCCCAGTTTGTTCTCCACACTGTTGCCTGAGGTTTCTTCACGAACCAGCAAAAAAATAAATAAATAAATAAATAAAAAAAAATAAATTTAAAAAAATGCTATTTCACTCTCCGTATTAAGAACAATGAAAATGTTCTCTACTTTTTTTTTTTTTTAGTTTTGAGTCACACATCTACTGATAATCCAATGAAAGCTATAGACCCTTTCTGAGTAAAAAGAACTTTATACACCTTACTCATTATTTTTTGGCATTGCTTGTCAGGGATTTCAAATATCTGTCACCAGCTAGTTTTCTCACCTGATATTCCATCATTTATCCCGTCATATATACTCTAGCTCCATTAAATTTCTTATTGTTTCTCAATCTTGAAATATTCTTCAAGTTCTCTGTTCTAAGCATACTCTTAATTGTCTGGGATGCTAAGCTGAAACAGAGGAAGGCCTTATGATATGTCTGTCATAGGCAGCCCATGATTCAAACCTCATTTTATAAGCTTGGGAACAGTACTTAGCTGATTAGAATCTCAGTTTCATCACTGGTAGAATGAGGGTGCTGGCATTATTAATTTTACAGAGTTTTATAAAGATCAAATGAGGTAGTGAATGTAAAGGTCTTAGCACTCAATAAATACATGTTCTTATCTTCAATCCCAGTTTGACTCTCCTCACCCTTTATTTCTCATCCCCCATCCGGTGAGTGGATTTTAGATTTCTTCTCTGTGCCCCACAGCACCATGATTGATACCTCTAACCTTGTACCATTGTTTGGCATTTTATGTTTCTTGTCTGCTTCTCCATCTAGACACGTAGTTGTTAACCCAGGTTGCACACTTAAATAACCTGGAAAGCTCTTTTAAAAATGCCCCTTGGTCCAATTAAATCTGAGGCTCTGGCATGGTATGCAATCATGGTTTATGAGGTTCCACAGGTGATTTTAATGTACAACTTAGACTACAGACTCCTTAAGAGCAGGGATTCATCAATGAACCCACTGCCATCATGGTGCTGGGCACTGAGTAGATGTTCAGTGTGTGTCTCTAAAATGAATGCATGCATGGGCCAACCATCCAGGCCTTTTGAATATACATTAGGTAAACTTTAACCCATTTAATTATGAAAGCATGACACTCAAATTTAATATATTTTTAATAAATTTATATGTGTCCAATGGTAATCAGTACTTAAGCAGGTAAAGACAATTTTGAAGTTTTCTCGAAGTAGATGTTGCTTCAGGCAACTTCTTACCTACACATTTGCATATTTAGAGTTTTTTCTTTTTCTTTGATTCTTTTGGGTCCTAAAGTCATGTTGGCAAGATGGTTTTAACCTATAAATCTCTTAAAGCGTACTTAAATGCTTCTAGCTGAAATTAGCAGTCTACTTGCCACTATAAAATTTCTTCTCACCGTTGAACTATTATATATAATTCTAGCCTTACTAGCATTTTTTTGTTGCCTTCCTCTTGGATTTTATATGCAGATTTATATTTAACCTTCCTGTGTTCTTTCTTTTTAGTGACCCATCAGTAATTGTGTTTAGCTGTAAAAATATGCACAGTATCACGAGAAAGGAGGAAGAAAAGGCCTAATGACATTAAAAGCAATAGGTCTAGCAATTTGTTGAAATTAACTTTTTCCCATAATGGCTGGTAGTGCTTTCTTTTTTGAATGTTAAATGGAAACTGATATGTAATAAAATGTTTCTTTTTATATAGTAAATAGTATCAGAGCACCATGACTGATAAAATCAGCTTTCTCATTTAAATCCAAAAGATTTATAAGTTTATTTTCAGTGGGATTCGATTTCATGATGGCCTCAAGACACTAAGCTGAATGGTGGTTATGGAAAGTAGATTCTTATCTTTTCTAATAAAGAGAATCATGACTTTATTATCTTAGTTTGGGCCTAGAAATTAAAATGTTATCGGCTTAACAAAAAGAAAGAAAACACATTATAACAATGTCTCTAACTGTTGGGAGATCTCAGTACTGAAAATGCATAGGTTGGATATTTTTATTAAATAAAAATAGTAGATTTTGGAACTATATTTAATTTCTTTGCAATGTTATTTTCTCTTAGGTAATCAGCTCTGATGTGGGGTCGACGGTTTCCTTCTGGACAATAGACACTGGGCAGAAAATCAAACAGTTTACTGGTTGCCATGGAAATGCAGAAATCAGCACTATGGCCCTTGATGCAAATGAGACAAGGCTTTTGACTGGCAGCACAGATGGGACTGTAAAGGTATGAACGCAGTGATGCTTTTCTATCAGATATGAGGAGCTGAAATATTGTGCAAGGAAACATAAGTTTGACTATATTTGTTGTTGCCTTTTTGGCCTTACAAGAAAAGAGCTGAGTGAGACAAGTTAAGAACTAAATAACCCAAACCATCTAATAACAGGAAATAAACCTCTGTGGAAAAATGAATAAGTAACTTTTCTGAATAAATTATTTAGAATAAGAATACAACTTGGCTTGTTTATTTCAGAAAATCTTTTTTTAATGTTTTGAATAGGACTACTTTGAAGAATAAGAGGCCTAAATAATTTTCATGTACTTCAGCTAATGTCTCTAGCTTTCTTTTTTCTCAGTTTATAAAATAAATAATCACAGTAAGTAAACTTTCAAAAATGGCATAGATGCAAATTTTTCAGAAAATTAATATTTAAAATCAACCCATTTTGTAATTTGCATTTTTATGAGAAAGAGAGATAGTGAAGAAAAATAGAAGGAAGAACAACCATGGTCTTATTTATTATCCATCTTAAACTAACATGATTTTATGTTTCCAGTTTTTTTTAAATTTTGTAACTATTAATTTCTTCTGGTAGGATGGTGCTATTTTACTTTGCAAAAATGATCAAATTTTCATGCAAAGCCATATACTTACAACCTGAAATCATGCCCACCAGTGAATCTTCTCTATTCCCCTCATCTCTGAGAGTAATGACAATGCCTGATTGGATATGGCTTGTGACACTTTGAGGCAACAGAAGGCAGTTTTCTGAATAAGGTTTAAATGGTTTTCAAATTTCTGTCATAACAAGAGTCAGAAGGATATTAATTAGATGTATCTTCCATACTAGGGTGTATGATGCATTTAGGGAGAATAATACAACACTATTTGGATATGTAGCTAGAACGTTATGGAATTGGGGAGCAAATATTCATGGGGATTCCAGGCTGGCAATGGTTAGCGTGAAGGAGGTGCTATGGCACATTGTAGTGAGACTTTGGAAATATGCAGAACTTGGCCTCTTGGAAGGTTAATGGCCTGAAGTATAAACTGGGAGCTTGGGTTTAAGCAAAGTAACCTAGTTCATAGCAGAACCGGCAAGATGTGTGAAGGTAATGGAACGATCTCAATCTCAATAGTCAAGGTAGAAAAAAGCAGGAATAACTGGAACCAAAGTATTAGACAGTGGCTTAGATAAAGGGAACAAACAAGTGTCCCACCCACCCAAGTGTCCTGGGGCGTGAGGTGGAACTGCAAAAGAAAGGAAGTGGATTAGGTTCCCTTTACCATATCTTGCAGGGTAACATGTTAGAGAGTCTGGGGTTATGCATACTTGTAAGTGGTTGCTAACATGGTCCCAGCTAAGGGACTTGATAGGATCTGGGGGCAGTCATATCTTCATAATACCTATCTGTGGGTATAATTTTAGATGAGCTTGGTAAGAGATATGTTTAGAGGAAAACCGAGTTACATGGGTGAAGAGTTGTACATCCCTCAACAACTCAGCTAAAGCCTTGACATCTTAGAAGTTAATGTGAATTTAGTAATATAATCATAGCTTTTGAAGGTACATTTATCTTTATCACAATAGCACAACAGAATTCTGAAATTTGGCAACCTCTGCTTAGGATGCATAAATCAGAGTTGAACTGCACTGGCCGTATTCTATGAAGAAACAAGAATTAATGACATTTTCCAATCTCACTTACATTTAGCCTCTAAAACCCATACCTGTGGAATCAAGGATTTAAAAGTCTTGCCTATTTATCAAGGTTTTGAAGTGTCTGTTTTTAAATTAATTAATGTTTTGAATAATTCATGTATGCATCCAATAAAATTTGAAATATAAAAGAGTGAAAAGAAAAACTCTTTCTCGACTCTGTTCCCAGCTCCTCCTTTGTGGCTGTCATTGCTGCCAGTTTCTTGCGCATCCTTCTAACCTATGGGAAGCATCTGTTACTCAATGGCAGCCCACTATCCATGCTGTTCTGCATTTTGCGTTCTTTTGTCTTGAACATTGATTCGTATGAATGCAAACAGTAATCATAATGTTAACTTTTATTGCTTGCTTACTGTGAACCTATCCTAAGTAGTTTACATATACATTCACACAAATACATATATACATGCATATAATCAATATGGTTGGTAATATTATTAACCCAATTTTACAGATGAAGAAACTGAAGCCCAAGGAGATCAAGCAATTTGCATAAGTTTCCATAACTGGTTGAGTTTTGGCAGAGCTCAGACACATGGAAGTGACTCATTCTTCTTAATGACTATATTATGTGCTACTGTATAGATATTCCTATACTGAGGTTGAGTCTCTTGTTAATAAGCAACTAAGTTGATTCACATCTTTAACTTTTATAAACCATGCTTCAGGAATATTCTCCAAAATATGCCATTTTACACATTTGAATGCCTCTGCGCAATGATTTTCTAAAAGTTGAATTTTCGAGTCAAAGGGTATGTGCATTTTAAGTTTGATAGAATGTCAGCTTGTCCTTTGTGTGTGATGTGCCAACAATGTTTCATAGCAGACTTTGTTTTTAACTCTTTATAACCTAATGACACTCGCTGTTGAAGCACACTCATTGGATCTATATCCTCGCCATGGCATGAGGAGGTAAACTAGAATTGCTTATACCTCTGTAGCATCATGTCTAGCACCCACTATCAACAGGTTTTATTGGGAGATATGACACCTAGTATATAATGACTGTGTTTCGGGCTCTGTATTAGATGTTTAAAATTCCAAGGATCCCTGAGGAGTAAGTTTCCTGTGTCATAAATGGGGGAACTGAAATTTAGAGAGATACACTTAGAGCAAGAACCAGGATTTCAACAGACTTCAAAATGTGGCTCTTCACGATTTTAACTTCCCTCCCCCTAAAAATATGCACTAATTCATTAACCTTTAAATCAAGTGTTATTAGAATAGACTGACAGGGTTACTTATCGAGTAATAAATATAATGGCTAAATTTAATTGGTGAGAGGATTTTCTTTACTCATTATATATCCCAAGTGGATCAACCCTAAGTCCAGAAAGGAAATACAAAAATTTGGAATAATATTATTATACCATGTTGTTTTACTCATTGAAGACATTTAGTTTTCTTGTCTCAGCAGTGGTTTTAATTTTCTCTTTAAGGTATGGGACTTCAATGGATATTGTCATCACACACTAAACGTTGGGCAAGAGGGGGCTGTGGATATTTCACAGATCCTGGTTCTTAAGAAGACAATATTGGTTATAGGCTGGGACAGGTATGATATGTTTTATGCAAAAGTAGGAAGGTAAACTCAAAATCTAAAAGAAAAAAGAATATAGAAATCTTGACTGATTCTGAGTCATTAACTTGCTGCTGACCTAGGTGAGTGAAACTTTATATGGAATCGACTGAATGCTTAGTGACTACAGTAGTATAAGATCATGTCGCTTGGGCAGCTTTGAGAAGTGTTAAAGAACTTTCTTCTGGCTTTAGGAATCTGTCTTATTTAAAAAATCATTCTGGATGGGGATATAATACCACGTCCTGAATATTAACTCCAAGAGTTTCCCAAATTTTATGGGCAATAAATTCTTAATGCATAAATTACATTCCTTAAACTGTAAAAGAACCTCATTTCTTCTTCTCTTGTTACTCATTTTAAATTGCAGCACAAGAGGGAAATAGCCCACCGAATTCTGTGTTAGTGCCTCCTTCACATCAGTGCAGAGAAGGGCCTTTCACAGCCCACTTACTGTTCTCAAGGAGCAATTCTTCCATTTCATTACGAGGAAAATTACTTTTCTTTCTTTTTTTTCCTGAGAGAACTAGGGGATCATAAACAGGGCCTTTTCTATGACATTGTATAAGCACTAGGAAAATTAAAGTATGATGTTTTGAAAATATATTGTCCATAAATTCAACAGTTCACAAAATATTACTCTAATAGGTAATTTGCTCAACATTATTCACTACAGAATTATGATCTTAACGTTTGAAGCTAGGATTGAATCAGATTTTATACCTAGAAAACTAGCAGTATATACTTGGGAATTTTTATCAATCATATGGAAGGCTTTTTTTTTCTAATGCAAATGTGCATATGCATACTAGAAAACATTGTGCCACATGCAGCTTAGTTTTCAGAGGAAGTTTGACTATAAAGAAAGAAAATGTAGTCCAGATTATTCTACTTGATATTAAGAACTAATTCAATCATCCTCATCTTTGAAAGACAAGGCTTCTGCACAACCCTGGGAGCAATCATGATCCATTAACTGCTCATAACCTCTCCAACAGACTATGGCCTAATGATTTCAGTAATTAGGCTATGGCAATGAATAAGTTTAATTCTGTAATATCATGGCAGGGTAGATGTGCAGTATACAACTGAGCCAATTTAAATTTTGAACATAACGAGAAAATGAAAACATTAATCATTGTGAGTCAAAACTTTGGAGATACTATTACCTTAATTATATTTTTTAGTTATCCATAGGTATAAATTATCATTAAATTTAAGAGTCTTTTTGCTTACAGTGGAAAATTTTTAAAAGATTAGAGTCATCTAACAGTGGTTTAAAGGAATACTCGACGCTTTGATATATATTGGTGGGTGGTAAGTTTCTATAATCTGAGGAAGAAGCTTTGGGAAGACTGAAATGAGAGAAGAAAAAGTTACCAATGTTCCCACCTTTTCCATCTTTTCCATCTTCCACAAGTTGTGAGGACTTGGATCCCTTAGTTGGAATTGAAAGTTAATGAAGACATTCCCAATTATAAAATTTTACTGTATATTGTTAGATTTAAAAATTATATTTCTTAAGTCAGAGGCCTTATGTTAGGATGGATTCTGGAGGATTGTTGTGGGGACCTTTTTACCAGGAGGCATTTAACACAAAAGGCAAGAAGACAGGTCAACTGTTTGGTGATAGCTGGAGAAGGATGGTGAATTAAGCCAACTCTTTAATAGTTAAGTGATTAGAGAAGTAATAACTAGAGATTGACAGCCAGTTTATTAAGCTTTCTTTAAAACCCACAGGAAACTGTCAAGCTGAAGCTTTAACTTTAGGCTTTATCTAAATAAAGACACTGGTTTGATAATTTTGCCCAGGATGAAATAGAAATTTTATTTTATTCATAGAGCATTGTACACGTGGCACTTTACAGACATCATCTAATTTAATTCTTAACTTCATTTTAGGAGGCATGTAATATTTCATAGATATCTCAAGTGTCTATCTTTAGCTCTTATCTCTCTAAACTCACTTATCTGCTTGCTTGCTGGATGTGTCTGACAGCAATTTGAAATTCAACATATTCTAAACTGAATGTATTATTTATTCCCCTCTCCAAAACCTACTTCTCCTCTTGGATTCAGTTAATAGCCAGAGACAGCCACTTTGGTTTTGCCTTCTCACTCAACTTTACAACCAAGTAGTTACTAAGCCTTATCTATTCTATACTCTAAATATTTCTCAAAGCTGTTCCCACTACTACTGCAATTATGTAATTCAGAGCATCATTTCTACAGCCTTCTAATTTGTCCTTTCCTCAGTAATGCCACCCCCCTTTGCCTCTTAAATAGATGTGCACATTTTAGCTACAGTTTCTTTCTACAATGCATTCTATCGATGCCACTTCCTTGTTCGACACCTTTTAGTGTCTACACGGTAAATTGAAGTTCCCTCCAGCCTGGACCTATTCTTAGTTTCATTCTCACTTTTTCTCATGTACATTATAAACTCAAGTAGCAAACTGCTATCAGGATGTTCTCATGCCTTTATTCTCTCCCCTTATCTAAAAATCTCTTCCCCATGCCTTTATTCTCTCTCCTTATCTAGAAATCTCTCTCCAAACATTTTTTGATGTGGCTGTTTATTCCTATTTTAAGTCTCTCTCATACATCTTCTTCACCAGGATATCTCTCTTTACTACCAGGATGGAAATATGCCCCCTTTCTGTCTTGGTGCTCTCTAGTTTCCTACATTTTATCTAACATAGGAATACACACACACACACACACACACACACACACACACACACATGCATAGATATATATTTGATTTATATACCATATATATATTTGATAAATATAAATTAAGTCATTCAACAAATGTCATTGAGCATCTAATGTGCACAGTGTCTAGAGCTCATTAGATGCTCAGTGATAATATATATAGCATATATTGCATATATATATAGTATCTGGTGCTCATTAGATGCTCAGTGGTATTTGTTGAATGATTTAATTAATATTTATTGAATAGGCAGGGAATCTGAGGATTAGAGAGCTAATTACCCATGGTCACATGCAGAGTAAATGGATAGTCAAATCTATTCTCTTTTCACAATAAATCAGAAAGCTGAATATTACCAATCCTCTTTTACAAGGGAGGAGATGAGGCTTGAAGAGGTTGGGTAGTCTGGCCAAGGTTACAGAAGTAATAGGCAGCTGAGTTAGAATTCTACACCAAAGTCCATGTTCTTTGCATTTTTTCTGAGTTGCAGATGAAGTCATTAAATTATGGAAGAAACTATATTCTTTTAAATGAATAATTTGATTGAGGAGGTTGGGCATATCAATCAAAGTTGATGAATGAGTTCTGTGAATTTGGAGAAGCACATACAAAAATATGTATTATTAACAGTACCTCAAAGTTTTAGCTTAACATTATTTTTCCCCTTTCCTTCTTACAAGCATTTTTAAAGTGCACTTAGATGGAAAGCACTCTCAGTGGTAACACATTCTACTTGGGGAGTCAATACCTACAAGGCAGAATATGGTAAATGCCACTGTGCAATTACCCATCTTGGTTATTTAGAAATATGGTCATTCATATCTAGAGAATATTTCTGTCAGGAAAAAAGGAGCCTTAAATTCAGAACTTCTAGAAATGTGTTTCTTATCATTTTAAGCAAACCATACTTAGAGATGAAATTGTGAATCGACATAGGGTCAATGAAAAACTACCTGGTTAAATACCTAACTATATTTATTTTGACAAAATTAAGTGAATAGTAAATCAATTATCTTTGCATTTATTTAAATAGTCATGTAATATGTATATTCTGATAAAATCAAATAAATAATCATAATAGTTTAACATTTTATCCTACCCTAAAATTCTATGAATCTATACATAACAACTCTCTATAAAAATAGACTCGGACTTTTAGTTCTCCCAACTTTATTTCTTTTTTTCTGTTAAAGGAGAAATTGTTGTTCATGAATGTTTTATCTCTGTAAAATATCTAGGTTTATGCCAGTACTAAAAAAAGAAAATATTTTATATAATTTCAAATAATTCTGAAAATTTTATTGCTATCAGTATCCTTCAGAGCTCTGTAAAAATTGGGCGCTCAATAAATAGATGTTGATGTAATTTGAGTTCTGAAAGTATTTTTAAATGAAATGAGATTGGGGATTTGAAGTTTCTCAACAATAAAACTTATCTATCGCAAGATATTAAATCCTTAATAATTGTCTTAGTAAGGAACTATAATCCTATATGACTCAACTGGTTTCTATTATTAGGATAAGAATCAGAATGAAAACTTCCAAAGTTGTGACTTATTCTAAATAACCATGTTGGAGGTCAGGAGGGGGCTAGATATGTTTGAAATTTACAAATAATCCTCAAACCTAATTTTACAATAGTTTCAGTGTCTAAAATTTGACTCCACAAATTTAAGGAAAAAGAATAAACATGAACTAATTTATATTGAAATAGTTCTCTGCCTTTGAGCCACACCCTTTAAGCCTAAAGGGCAATAGATAGGTTCTTATGATAATTGATCTTAACAACACACGAACAATTAACCTCGAAGGGAGAAAATAGTTGATTGTGTCTTTTGTCCTTTCCATGACAATTTCTGCATGATAAGTTTTAGTGAAAGCTGTTTTTCTAGCTCATTCATCCTAAAAGAGGTTATTTTTTAAAACATTTTTTTTCTTTTTAAAATTGTTTTACACTTAGGTAAACTCATTTTGTTCTCACAGAATCGGTCATTATATCTAAATTCCTAATTAGAGGTATGATCATCTTCACAAGATGACAGGATGACTCAGTGGCAATACTCTCAGGATTTTAAATGATAGTTGTGGAATGGAAATTGTAAAGTCCTTCAAAGTCAGAAAGAACACATCTCTCAGACTCCTCAAATGGCCTTAAAATTGGTTCATTCTGTACTTTAATTTTACTCTTGGCAAAAGTACAAACTTAAAAAAGCTATCTTTGAAATGGACAAAGTTAGAAATACAGTGTGGATTCTGAAGGTAGTTTGAGGATAACTGTCATTTCAAATGAAACTTTCAGGTTAGGTTTTGAGGGAAAGGTGGCAGCTAATTAGTTTCTTGACATTTTGACACACAAGGTCAACTATCAGAAGGGCTACTTTTTACACCAAAAGCATTTTTGTGCCTTTGGGTGGTACTTCCTAAATACATCTAGTTGATATGGGTATCACTGCAAAAAGACATTTGACATTGAATTTTGGCTAAGAGATAATAGAAGAGATATAGGATTGACCTTGTCCCTGTCACTCCCACCTCATAGTCTCCATTCCCAGGGGATAATCACTTCAACCAAATTTACCAATTGGTGAAGAGAAAATTAAAAATATATACATATAAAGCCATTATGAGATTAATTACAACTTCAGAACTGCAACAGATCTTATTTATATTATCTTGCTAAGACTTATATTAATGTTATTTTAATAATTATCAATTTAAAAAACAGAATTATTCATACATTGATTCAGCAAATATTTATTAAAAGCCTATTACATTCATTTTAGGCACTGCTGATGCAGAAAGGGTCGAAGTCCATATTCTCTTAAAGCTTAGTTATGATAGAAAAGACAGAAAAGGAAGAGACAAACTTAGACCACAGTATCGCATAATAATAGTGTAATAAAGAAAAATGACATAGGTGGGGGATGCGAGACTCAAAGGAAGGCTTACTCGAGGAGGCAACATTTGAGCACAGAATATTTCATTCATTCATCTGATTTATATTTATTGAACACTCAATATGTATAGGTTGTTATGCTTGCTACTATGGGGTTTACAGAATAAGACAAAATCCCTGGTTTCTGAGAGCTTACAATCTAGCAGAGGAGTGGAGACTATCAAATATTTATCAAATGTTGTAAGTATAATGTGAATCATGTAAGAGATCAGAAGAGGAAAACAATTCTTTCAACTCTAGTTATTAGGGAAGTCTACCAGAATAAGGTAGGCCTTAGGGAACAGGTAGAAGTGAGTTTGTGTTTGGAAGGAAATCCACAGAGAGATCAAAGAGCACTTCATGAGTGAAACAAAGCAACTAGAAATGTGAAGTGTGTTTGGAGAACAAGAAGGGTGCTTCGAGAGCTGTAAGAATATTGTTTAGGTTGAACAAGAAGATGCGCTTTGGGAACTTAGCCCCTGGAACTGTTAGGTGATACCCGTAATAGTTCAAAACAGCTCCTGCAAGTAAGAAATTTACTTGAACTCTTGTATTTTATTTTTAAAATCCAGGTGAATTTTGCATTCTATCTCATCAATGCATTGTCCTTATTTTAATATAAAAATATTTTTCCCAAAAATCTTCAAATAAAGTTAACTCAGAAAGGTGCACTGTATTTACCCTGAGGCTCCCAGTAACTGACAAATATTTAGTTTGACATTCACATTTTACTTTGAAAAGCAAGAATAGAAGAATAGAGAGAAATAATTCTAAAATAAGTTGATTAGACTCAATTATTATTAGGTCTTGAATAACAGGCTCATACATTTTAATTTTTTTCATATAGGAAATAGAAAACTAGCAAATGTTTTTCAACAGGGTACTAGCCTTATCTTTGATCATGCTATTTCTTCATTCTGCCTAGATTGCCTTCCTCTTCCAAATACCACTCATTTATTTATGGTCCAGCTCCATTGTGACCCCTCAACTCAGCCTTCTGTGATTTCTATACCTGGAATTCCATGGCAGTTGATCTGTACTTCTTTGGCACTTATAACATTTCACTACATTTTAGTCACTTTATGTTCATGACTCTATCCCCTGCAGTACCATGAATAGAAACTTCCACAGAGAAAACAAGAATTGCTTGTAGAATAAATACATATAAGAGCTTCCAAAATGGAATGATTAATCTAGTAGCAGAATAAAGAATGTACCGGAGGTGGGGAGACAAGAGGCAGTAAAATTGGTTAGAGGCTGTTAAGTTGTTCAGTTGTTCATGAAATAGTGAACATTGAACTAGGAAACTGTCATTGGCAGTTTAAAGTAAAAAGAATGAAAATGTAGCATATCTCAGAGTTAGAATCTGCATATTTTATTTGACTGAGGAAGAGAAAGACATACAGGAGACTGGAATTCTGGTCTATTAATGAAAATAGAGAATTTAGGGAGGACTGGTGTGGAGGGAAGATGGAAATTATGGATTTTTGCTATGTTGCTGATGAGAGCATTATATGCTACTGTCAACTGGCAAGGGAGAACTACCCAACACTGGAAAAAGGTTATAAATGAAGATAAATTTAAGAACCATTTGTGTAGAATAGAGATTGAAGCTCATGTTGGTCTAAAAAATCCCTGAACAAGCCCTTTTGGGCAGAGAAATGGATTGGAAGAATGATAATAAGGAATGTCCGTATTAAAAGTAGAGAGAGAAAGAAGGGGATGGAAATTAGAGAATAGCAAGTGAAAGATCAAGGAGACAGGAAAAGAAGCAGGACATACTAGAAACATAAGACTTTCCAGGAGGAGAAAGCCACGTTCATCAGAGAGTAAGGAGTTACACTGATAGGACAATCGGGAGAGCTCTAAAGTGGCGGGAATAGAAGCAAGATTTCAGGGAGGTGAAGGGACACCAAGCCTTCCCATGCTCATTTGAGCGATTGTGATTTTAGAAGGAGGGAGAGATTTAGCCTAAGCTGGTAGTCAGAGCTCAAAAAAAGTGGAAGCAGGGTGGTATAAATGCCCCCACAATTTAATTTTTGAGCTCCTCTCTTCCCCACCAGGCACTGGGCACTTCATTCTTTGTCCATCCTAGCCTGTTTTCAAACTCACCAACAGTGCTCTAAGATACTGACCTTCTTAAAATGATTATTTCTGTTGAAAATGTATCTGTCCTGTGTACCATTCCTTTGGAGTGGCAATTCCTAAGTGTGTTCCACAAATGATAGTTCTTCAAGATGCTGTATGAGAAAGGACTCTGTGGTTAATTAAGTCTGGGATATACCACAGGGAATGTTCTGGACACTCTGATGAAATGAAACCTTATCAATTTTGTTCAAACTACCAAATATTATGTGTTCATGGACCCATCCTCTTTTTTTTTTTTTTTTATTGTCACTGTCACAAAACTTAGTGGTTCTATGGTACTAATATGGGGAAACTTTGATTTGGAGTTTTGCTGAGAGATAATTAATCTGATAAATGCATGTATACTTGGTGTTAATGATCTTAAAAGAATAATTAACCTTCTAATACTAAATATTCAGAGTTTATCAGAGAATTCAATGAAAGAATTCAAAAGGAAGTTCAGTGAGGGAAATTTAGTAGTATGGATGACATGTGAGAATAAAATTCGGGGTAGAGTAGTCTTTTAGACCTCTCAAGTCACACCACCCAAGTGGATGGTGATGACTACTCAATATCTATATCATTTTTAGATCCACAGCTAAATTCTGTATCCTTTTTACTAGGGCTATTACTGTGTTTCGACCTCAGAACTTCAATCAATTTTTCATCCAGCCTGGAGAATGGAAAGGAGGAATACAGCACCGAGATGATATCTTGTGTGCTGCATTTTTACCTCCACACACTCTTGTTACAGGTTAAGTGAACCTTCACTTGACAATCAATGGTGAAAGTTTGGTTTCTTTTATCTCACTCACTTACAAAAAGCCTTCTCTCAACTGCAAAATGAATAACTTTTTTGAAGAAGCAGTCTTTGCACTTATTTCTAGGATAATTCCTTGGTCCTTATTTCTAGGGCAAGCCATCAGCTCCTGAGCCTGGCTACCTGGCCTCAAATCCTGGTTTCACCACTTGCCACTGTACAATATTGAGCAAGTTATTTAATTTCTGAATCATAATTTTGTCTGGCTAACAATAGTATATCTATATCTTACTACATCACAAAGGTTGAGTAAGATAATCTGTGTAAACGTTTAACACAGTGCTCAGCACACAGTAAGCTCATCAGTAAAGGTTAGCTTTTATTTTATTGTCTTTTTCCAGGAACAGCATCAGGGCTGTTGGATACAAATCACATATCTGTAGTACTCAGATGTTTCATAATGGGAACTCATTAACCCTTTGGCACAATTTAGTTTTAAGTAATTTTAGTTAAAGACTGGCTTCACAAAATGTCTACAAATCCAAGCTCTTAAAAGGATCCATGGGCAAACTTTGATGTGGCATATTAAAGAGGATCAGAAATTGTTGTATCATTTCCGGCCAAAGAAAACAATTTATAAAGACAGATTGTACCATGAAATTAACAAGTCCATATTTTGACAGCCTACATTTTTTTATAGAACTAAAAATGTCATCAATTAAGAGGAATGAAAACTTAACAGGAAAAGAGCCAGGATATCTATGCAGTGTTAACAACTTGAGGTTTACTGCTTTACACTTAAAAGTTCCGCTGTTTTTAAGACTTCCCTGATCACCTTCCGTGAGGGCCAGTACTGCCATTTAATTTGCTTTATAGCTGTTGGAAGTCTACCCTGAGGGAATATTATGTGCTGAACTATGATGGAGAGAAGTAACCTATAAGGCTACGTAGTTGTTACTCTGAAAGTGTCATAAAATACCATTGTAATTGGTGAGAAGATGATGTCTTCATTCACTCTTATTCCATCAGTCAGTCCTATGGATAAATATTTGGTCAAACACTTTGTAAGTAAAGCATTTCAAAATCATAGGAACAGATGAGTACTCCCATGGGCAACTAATACGTAGAAATACATTACCCTTGGCCAAGTTGTGCATTACACTGGTTGGTCTCGCCAGGACAATACAGAGTTTAGTATGTATTACTCTCCAAATCCCAAGAAAGGCACCATCTGTACATCTCACTCAAACTCAGCTTTTCTCCTCTGCTCTCCACTTGACATTGACATTCTGCTCAGTAGGGAGCTGTCCTCATTTAGCTGCTGAGAGAAGTGGTCTGGCATGCATTGATTTTCCTCCAAGACAGGCTTGGTCAGATTTAATCTCACTATTTGGGCTTTTCTATGTTCTTGGTGAAGAGCAAAAGGGAAGGACTTTCTGTAGGGAAAACTTTAGGGTTGGAGAAAGCAATAGTCAATAAAGAATATAAGAGAGAGAGAATGAAAAAAGGCAAATACACACAACACACACACACGTGAAAAGATACAGGAAACAGAAACCTAGAAAAACTTGATTTACTTGTCTTCACTCAATAATAAAAAAGTATAGTAATTATTATTAACTTTTTTAATACTTACAATATACTAGGCACTATTCTAAGTACTTTTCATTCTCCACAGCAATCCTCTGAGATAAATACAATTTTTAACCCAGGTTTTTAGATGAGGAAATTGTGGCATCATGTAGAGTTGAATATGCCCAAGGTGACACAGCTAGTAGGTGGCAGAACCAGGACTCAAACTCAAGTTATTTAATTGCAAAGCCCTTATTCTGAATGCCTTATTACTATAAAATAAAATGATATAACGGTAGTTTCTATCATACTTGATACATAGGTATGTTGTAAGGATTATACATTCTAAAGTTTAATAAAAACACAAGTTATTAGTATTCATTCATGTCACCAAAAATATATAGGGTGCCAATTATGTGCCAGATACCATGTAAGATATCATTATAACGACTTCTTCCCATTGCTGTTGCTTATATTCTCTAACTTTCTGGCAATTCATATTCTCCCTCCTGGCTCATTTAGGGAGTTATGATGGAGAAATTGTTTTGTGGAACAATAACACAGAAAATGCTCACTATGTCCTTCACCCTGATTACCAGAGACTGCTAAAAGCAAAATCAGGTGAGTGCAAGTTTGAAACTAAAATAATGTAGCTCTGTCAAACCACAGTAGACTTGATTGTTTATGCATGTACCTGATGTAGCTTGCTTCTAAATTATAGATAATTGGTTATAAGCGCAAGAGGTTAGTGATATCACTGTCTTGTCAAAATGACTACAAAGAACCTTGAGATTTACTTGGTTTAGCAAATTCTTCATGGCATACCGTTTCTTCTCTTTGTGCTGTATCAGTGTTTCTGAATTACTGACAGCAGAGAGCAGGCATCTCATTTCTATTTAGTTTAGTTTTTGCACATAAACCTCACCAAACTGCCTTTGTGTGAACCTTGGGTACTCCTTGGTAAGAAAATGAGAACCCATGTTTACTTAATGGGATCTTCAGGCTCAGTCTAGAGCTTGTATTTAATATTATGCTACCTAAAAATCTTAAATTATTTCTATTTCTTGTTTTAGAAACCTGTGAGGAGTGTTAGATGGGAGTATATTGTATTTTATGAGAGTTTAGCCAAGCACATGAATATTTTATACTTAAGCAAAATGTCTTGACAATTGCCTTTCATATTTTATTTTAGTTTCCCTACATAATAAAGATTTTTTCCTTAGACTAATTTATTTGGGTAATGAATATGGCATTCCTCATGGCCCAGCAAGGTTCTGTTGTCTCAAATGGATAAACTCAGAGGCTAAATTGGACCTTAGGAAAAGACTGGTCATTAGATAACAGCATTTTTTGTGTGTATGTGAAAAGTTGAAGGACTGATTTGATAAGAGTAAGGAAACTAAAGAGATTTAGTACTTACTTGTCTGCAGGCACAAAACTCTGACCTGCTTTATGTACAAGGAGCTAACCATTAGAGTTCACTGAACTGTCCATGGAAAGGATGAATTCTGCCTCTTCCTCTACATTGCTCCTCAAGAGAGTGCCTCTTGCTCTTACAGACTGTGGCTATGATTAAAAACAGAGATAGATAAGAAAGAAAAACAGATAATATAGAATTTCTAAAAGACATGATAAGCTTTGCTATAGATGTCTTGCTTTAAAAATTCAAAGATCCTTCTGTATAGACTTTTCATAACCATGTGCAGATTATTAATAGATTCTAAGATGAATATCCCCAGTTTTTATTAGCGTGGCCTGGAGATGATGTCACGAGACAATCAAAATATCATTAGGAATGTCCTCTCCAAGGTAACTCAGCAACAAATAATATTGCTAAAAAATGATCATTTAAATATATTTAAGTAGTTATTATAGCTCAGGTTTATTAAATTATTTGTAAGATTACTGTTGATGATTAATAAGCTGAAAATGCCAAGATAATAGAATCATATTTGTCTTGAACATATCAAGACCTCTAAGATGTTACAGTGACTACAGAGTGAAGTCCCTATTAATTCATATCAAGGGTAAAACACAGTAAGCATGTATGGAATATGCAAATAAAAAGGGAATCAAACAACACTTTGGGTTGGGGTTGAGGTAGTGAATATCAGAAGGCTCCATGATGTTGACTGGAGACCTATTCTGAGACCATGATGAAGGTGGGCCTGTTATTTTTCATAAGCATTTATTTGAGGAGCAGATATTTCTCTTCATTAACACACCTGGCTTTGTCTCCATGACAGATACAGTGCCTCAAAAGCTTCTTGGTTGTGGGGGGAGCTGCTTAAGCCACCCCTTGGCAGATCAGGCTACTCTGGGAGCTTGCTCCTTTGAGACTGACACCAAGCACAATAATGCTGTCATGAGGCTTTGCTTCCTTGAAGCAAGAAAACACATTGCAGCAACAGGTAAACTATGTATTTAAATTTTGACTGTAGACTGCTTTGATATATTGTAAAATGTTGGAAATAAGGAGCAAATGTTGGAAAAGAGATTTAATCTAATCCTACCTAAGTCTTATAGAGTTCAACTGCATCTGGTTAATCGTCAGTACTGAGTCACAGGCCACAGTAAATGACATTAGAGTTCAGGACGATGGGTCCAAGAACAGGAGCCAGACTAGATGCTGCCAGAAATTTATGCACTACTGCACATGTCAGGATCAGAGTGAGAGAGACTGACAAATTGCTTAATATGGGCAACAATCAGAATTGGTGTTCCAGCCATGACATAAGCGGGGTTGGCAGGCCACAGTAAAGCTCCAAATGTATGTGTTAAGACTAGGTCTACATGAGGCAGAAGAGTGCAGTCCAAGACTGACTGCACTGACACCTGGTCAAAATGAGTTAGAAGGAAATACTGAGAAACCTGGAGATTGGGAGCAAAATTTTAAATAACTGCTGATCCCAGTGCAAGAGAGCTGCCCACTCTTTGTCATAATTTATTTTGGGGGGAGTGGAGATGCTTTGGGGTTCTTTACCAGCTGTGCATACTTTCCAGAATATATCAATGTCCTGGTTAGAGCTTCTGCTGAGATATATGCTAACACTGGTACTACCATATGATTTACTGTAGTTATTTGGTATTATATTGATGAAATAATCTTCGTAATTTTCCCTCTGTTTTCACTGGCTATGTTAGCATGGTGTTGACGTAGCATGTTTTCTCAAAATAAAAATCTCTTTTTGGGAGTAATGCATATTTTTGACCTTTCATCTAAAAAAATTGTAATTTAAACGTATTTTTTTCTTAACATTAGGAATCTAGACATATACGTGTTACATTTTTGAAAAAAAGAAACATATTTTAACCATGTTTTCCATATTTACTTTTCCATATTCAATTTTCAGTTGAAAAATCTGTCTGATTTTCATATAAAATGTTTAAACATTAAAAATCAACAAAAATATATTTCTACAGAGTTTTAGAAACTGTGGAATATTTAGAATATATATTTTGAAATGGTTAGATTCTAAAACTTTCTATTTTCTAGAACTCACTTATCTAACAATATGATCTGTTATCCTGATATTGCCCTCGTTTCCTCAAGACTAATTCTTCTTAATGTTATCAGGATTCCCAAATTGTTTCTACTGAAGCAGCTACGTGCTAACATTTCTACTTTAAACAGATATGATAGTTAATCAGCATTACATTTGTGAAGCAAATTGGATGTCATCTAAAGGTTTATCAGACAATAATAGGAACTTTGCCACAGCAGAATAATGGAGGCAAAGTGCTCCTACAGGGCATATAAAAATGGAAAATGAAAAGGTTAGTTCTAGTTATGTGAACCAACAAAGTGTCCCATAAGAGTTTACAATACATTCTTGATGAAAAATTTTCAAATAAATTCGTAAATAGAATTTTAAGCATGCTACTATATGGAGAAATCAGTAATTATGCTGCTATAACTACGTATATGCATCCAGACTTGTGCCTGGGGAATTTACTTCTTTGGCATATGTGTCCAATTGATTATTAAGAAAGATGGGTTTTATGTAATCAAAATATTATTGTAAAGTTGTAATTAATATTTTATGTTTATTTGAAGGAACAAACTAATTTTAACTTTAAAAAACCAAAATAATATCAAAATAATACATGAAGGAAACAGAACTAAATTGAATAGAACATCTTACAGATTCTACCTCATTTAATACTCAGCATAAACCATTGAGGTCATCATAGGGTTATCCTCATTTTATATTTGAGAGAATTAAAGTGCTGGAAATTGATCTGAGGGATACCCACCTTTCTACACACATATGCTTTCCACAGGGCAAGCCATGGAAGTTGGTTCTGGTAATTATTGTCACAGTGTTCTAATTAGGTGTTCCTTTACATGTTAGGAGGCGCTAACTTAGTGTCATGTGGAGGATCTGGGTATGTAAGATTCTGGGATACATTTAAGAAGCAACTTCTGGCTGAATTTTTAGCTCACAGTGGAGTTGGATCCATTATTATGGCTACCAATAAATTGAATCGATACCTTGCCACAGGAGATCTTGATGGATGGTTGAAAATCTGGAATATAGAGGTAAATTGAAAAAATTCTCACATCATCTTTTTTATTTTTGATTGCCTTTTGTTGCAGATAACTATCCTGTCTTGTCTTGATTCTAGATAAAAGAAGAAATGTTCAGTCTGAGTATTTTAAAAGAAACATTTACATGTATTGAGGAGAGACTTCTTTTAATTTGAGGAGAAAAACAGATTTTTATTGATATTAAAAATCTGTTAATATATATTCAAGTCAGTCACCCAATTTAGGAATGCAATATTGTCAGTGAGGTACTGCAGCATTGTTTGAGCATAAATAATTAGAGTATACCTTATTTGAAATACGACTATAAACGTAATTTAAGTAAAACACTGGCCCTTTATCTAACATAACTGTCATTCTGAGTTAGTTTAGGATCTTTGTGTCATTGATTACCTTGACTTTCTAATATTATAAAATTGTATAATATGTGACTACCTATACATGATAAAGTTCACCTCTATCAAATAAGTGACTTTACTGTTCCATTTTTACTTTCCACCTTCCCCCCGCTTCCTTTCTTTCCACTTCTCACATTAGTCAAATCAGCTAGAAACCTTTTTTTTTTTTAATATTAATACCACCTGTTATCATGAATTATTCTTTTGCATTTGGGTTACAGATTGTTGTTCCAAAATGTAGCTTTTTTTCATTTCCACATCAGACTTTTTTTTTTTTAAAGTGTCATGTCATTGCATAATTAAATATTTGGACTTTTTAGTATTCTGGCATTTCTTTTCATTCAGGAGTACTGTCTTAATTCCAGTAAAAGCAAAATCACACAGGCCCCAACTCTGATAAGATCATTCCAACCTCATGAAGACCAGATAACTTCTTTAGAGATCTGTGAGCTGAGTGGCCATTCACTGATTATCTCCTCCTCTGCAGACTGCAGTGTTTGTGTGACTGATGCCTGCGGTTCTCCTGTCTGGATCTTTGGTCAGGTAGAAATATTGTTTCCTTATTATTCTAGGATTTACTTGACATTTAGTAGGAACTTGGGGTGATTTTCATTTGAATCTCATTGGCTGTTGATGTTCATCAGTCATGAAAGAACTGACTTTCATTTCTAGAGCTGTAGCTCCAGGCATCTCTTGTCCTGTTTACCATTAGCTGTGGCAGTTCCATCAATTGGAAGACACCAGAGACAGGGAAACATGATAGCTCTGTGCCGCTCAACCTATTCCAGGACTTCTGAGAAAGATTTCTCCTCTAAAATAAGTGAATACCTTCAATTTTAAATTTCAGTAAAAATACATGTGGATAAAATCATCTGCTATGCCATTAATAAAGAGAATGGTGGCTGTGAGTGTCAGGTAATAATCAAGATAAAAATAAAATAGAAAATTTTAGAAAAAACAAACCTTCCAGTTTGTCTGGTTTACTCCTCTGAAAATAATAATAGCTAACATTTGCTGAGTGCTTCCTGTATGCTTGGGGCACCATCTAAGGTCTCTATGTGACTTATCTCATGTCATCTTCACAATTGCTCATCACATAATGAAAGAACTCTCATTATTCCTATTTTACAGATGAAGACACGGAGGCACAAAGAGTTTGAATAAATTGCCTGAGCTCACAAAAGTCAATAACTAGTAGAGTGTTGCTTTTAACTCAAGGTGGCTTATTTCAGAGCTCATGCTTTTAACTCGCTCCTCCTTTGAATCTAAGTTCTGATTTATACCTGCTAGTGGGGAAAAAAATAATGGAACTGGAGGTATAAAAGAAAGGAACTATTCATTGTCTCACGCTTCTATAATTTTTTTTTCTGTTTCTTTGCTTGGGAGCTCTGCTCCCATTCTCTATGTGCTTTGAAAACAAACTATTGGTTTGATTTGTTTCAACCAGTACTGTTCAAACATGGTGGTGTGAGGTTACACTAAAACCTCAATTTCTCTGTCTGGCTGGTTGACTTGGTTCCATCCAGCAACCTCAGCTTGCTGCTCTCATGCTGTGAGAGTATGGCAATTCTCTAAACATTGGAAGACAAAGTCTGTTGTTGCTCTATTTGTGAAGTCGCTTTGATGATGTCAACTTGTGCTGAAAGAATTCTGTGCAACATTTTAGGACATGGAGGGTGATGGCAAATCAGAAAATAATCTGGGGAGGTGGACCCACGTTTGGCTGGCTAATATAGGAATCACAATGTAACATTCAAGCTGTACAGTCTCTTCTGCTCTGTAAATGAGACAAGTGATAGACTTTTCTTAGGAAAAACAGCATCTGAGTGGGAAGTCAAATGGGTGTGAGAGCAGGGGTGTAGTGAGTGAGACAGAGTGGGGCATGCTGGTATTCTGAACATGAAAGCACCTGGAATACTATTTGGGGCAGTGGAGAAGTTAATGCAATGCTAACATTGCTAAAGGACCGGGCTACGAGGGCTCAGCCTACGTGAGGTGGAGGTTAGAATGACAGGTGAACAAAGCGTCATCAAGTAGGTGACATCTGGAGTATAAGGAGGTCCATGGATGGGGTCGAAGCAAAAATAAGACTGTTCTAGATGTGGGTGTCATAAAAACTTTGTCCACTAAACACAGCCTATATCTGAATTTTATTTTAATTAAGAAGTATGTGCTGATAAAACTGCTCATTGTTATGCCTTTGATATTTTTCCTTAGTTGTTTTATGAAGTCCTTTGTATTTTAAAGGACTTCAGTCCACAAAAGCCTGCAAAAATTTTTTTTTTCCTGCTGTTGAAGACAGAAAAAGAGCCACCAGAGCTGGTGTAGTTTTAGAAAGTAAAGTCTGGTAAATCTGGGACAGCTGTGTTTTCTCATCCCGTATGCTTAAGCTTTTAAAGTTTTTTTAAGGACATTTTTATCAAGCTGTCTTGACTATGGGTGCTGCTAGTCCCAAGTGGCACAGAGAAGAGGGAGGAGGAAAGGGGAAGAGAAGGAGGAAAGGGTTAAGAGAAGCATGAAGATGGGAAGAGGAAAACTTATCAGACACTGTCCTGCTTATAGTAAGAAGAGGCACCCTTTTACAGCAAGATTTGGGAGGCAGATGGAAATACATAGATTAGAAGAAAGCCAATTAGGATCCAAACAATTTTTACTGAACAAATTTGATATGTAAAGTGTAGTGACTTTTGCCCTACATTTGATTGAGGCATTTGTCTTCTAGTTGAATTAATTCTGGTCTAGCAGCTTTAAAAACAGGAGGAAAGCATTAATATATTTTAATTTCCTACATTAAGACTTAATTTTCCAGTCACCTACAGTCTGATTAAAGTATTTAAAATTTAATGCAATGCGATTATATATATTTCATGAAAGAAGTTTTTTTTTTTAATAACTGCGAATCACTTTTACAACATAGCTATTGATCTGAGGTTGCTTTTCAAGTTAGATTTTTAAAAGTAAGTTGTGCGGTATGTCTATTTCTAGAGCTGGCGAAATAGGAGTGGAGATGATTTAATCACAGAGATACATTTATCCCAGGAAACTGTCAGATGATCGCAGTATAAAAAGAACTTAGATGATGTGTGCATTTCTTCAGTGCCCCTCTTTAAGCACTCACCACAGTTGAATTGTGCAGTATTTGTGTACTGGCACTTCTCCTCCTTATTTGGGGCCAGTGACTTTGTGCCTATTCACTCAGTGTTTGACACTTTATTTAGTCGCCCATATTTAAACGTTAAATGATTTCATATAAGATCCAGATTTCTTGCTTCTCTTTAAAAAGAACATATGTCATTTCCTGAGGTCACCTGTAAAATGGGTTCTCTTTCATTCAGTGCAGTCCCTGCTTTTCCCTACCCTATTGTCGATGGACACTGAGGCTGAATTTCATCTGTTATTTATCATTTTATATAAACCTTGATTCATTCATTGACATTATCTTCCTGGTCCCTGTAGGCATTTTACTTTTCAAACCCTTCTGACAAGGTTATCAGTTTGTAGGTCAGTCAGATATCCTGGGTTACCTAATGTTACCCTCATATCACACACCTGTATTCTCTGGTGCATTTCTGTGTATTCGATATGAATTTAAAAAGACAAAGAAATCGGTTCTGTATTTAAAATATAAAATAGATTGTCATTGGGAACTTTTGTTAGATGGATACATATTAAGAACTATAGCTAAGATCTATGAAAAACTACTATATAACTCATATTTTCTGGGAAGAAATGCTCAATAATTGGACTGGCTTTTGAGATATTTTTAGGAAATACATAAAAAAGTAGTTGTATAAAAAATTAACTCTGATAATTCAACAAAAAACTTTTTTTTAGTAAATTTTGCTATTATTAGTAAATTTTGCATTTTGCTATTCAGGATTTTAAAGTAGGAATGTCATTTTTTTGTAGTTCATTATTTTTCAGAGAATTTTCATGTTTCTCATTACATATCACTTTCTACCGTTATTAAAGTTACATGTATATCTTATCTCTCTTACAAGGCTGTGAGTTTACTGAGAACAGGAACCATTTCTTATTCTTGTGTGTGTATGTGTTCCCAGGACTTTAATTAGTAGTATAGCATATAAATGTTCAAGAAAAATATATTTTATAAAAATAAAATAAATCTCTTTGTTTTTACAGGCAAAGCATTGGCAAATTGAAAGCTTTTTTTCCCTTTCTAAAAAGGATACTAATGTAATAGGAAGTGAGATTCGAGAAGAAAGCATAAGGGAAATCCCTTTACTTTCTAATGAGGAATCATGTTTAGAGCCAACAGAACTTTCTCTACTTGATAAAAAAAACAAAGACGAGTCAATATGCAAGTAAGTAATTTTAAGTGTTACCCAGATGTCAATTGGTGTCTAGAGAAGACCTAGGTAAGCTTGGCCCAAAGTCCCTTCTGTGCTCCGTGGAGTGTCCGATGGCTACCTCAAGATTCCTCTAAAATGTTGGTGCTTGGTAGGGGCGTGTGTGTGGCAGGGGGAGAATTTATACTCTTAGTGTTATAGCTGGTTCTTATTTCTTGCCTCCATTTAATTCTAGATTTCTATTTGTGTCTTCTAGTCCTTTGTTTCTGCTCCATCATCAACCTAATTGTGGAAATTAGCCCTTTTCCTCAGAAATGATATCTGTGTGTGTGTGTGTGTGTGTGTGTGTGTGTGTGTGTGTACATACATGAATTTATCTATCTCAGAATGTATGTCAGATTTTACTCCCAGTTTTGGTAGGGTATACAGTAAGTTGACAAGTTCAAATAGCTTAACTTTGAATATTAGACATGACTCTCATTTTAATGCTTCTTGCCTTTCCTACATGTTGTTAAGCCATTTTTTCTCTTCGTACCACTCTGCTAGATCTCATTCTTACATTCCTCTTTCTCTCTAATTCCAGGCAGTTTTAGTTATTTCTTTTGTTTCCTATAGTCTTGCCAATCCATTCTATCTTCATTTTACCTTTCATGCTAAATAAGTATTATTTTTTTGAGAGGATGGTTTTATTCATTGTATATTCTTTGATACACAGGCACTTTTTTTTACCATGTGCATCTATTACATTTTTTTAGGTTTATAGAAAAATTGCGCAAAAAATATAGAGTTCTATATACCCCATTACACCCCACCCAGTGTCTTGCATTAGTGTGGTGTGTTTGTTACAATTTATGAACCAATTTTGATAGTTTATTATTTAGTATAAAGTCCATAGTTAACATTAAGTGGATGCAGTTGAAGGTTCTTTGATAACTTCACTCAGGGACTTCTGCATTGTACATTTTCAAATTAATACACTCTTTGGTCAATCTCCTGTGGCTCAACCCCATTATCTGGGGTTACCTTTGGAAATACACATCACAGTGTTTTTCTGATGCAGTCCCCTTGCATTGGCAGGCCTCCCCTCTTGCATAAGTCCACATGAAATAACTTCTGCTTGGTCAATAGGAAGCTCACTCATCCTTGCCACGTCTATTGCTCTCTGGTTCCCTCCTTTCCCTTAGCTTACTTGGGTGGCTCTGGCCACAGCTTTTTGCCTGCAGACTTTTTCAGGTATCAATAAGTCACTGGTCTACTTTGTTCCTCTAATGATTTCCCCAGGCAACGTACATTAAATTCTTTGATCTATGTGAATGGAGGCTAGAACTGCAGGGGAAGCTTCCCTTCTCTCTCATGAGAGTGGGACTCAGCACACGCCAACAACTCTCTCCTCTCCTCTCTCATGTTATCACATCTTTGGTCTGTGTACATCCCAGAATGGTGGTTGGCCTAGGTGTGACCAGGTTGGTTTTAGAGATACCTCACTTTAGAATATGGAAATACTTTTTACCTCTTAATTATTTTGCTTTCAGACCTTTTGGACCTCTGTTGACAGGGACATAGAAGAAAAAGGTCCCCTTTAAACATCCTGTTACACTAAATTACGCTTTGGTATTTGTTCTTCCATTTCCTTGAATTATGGCTTGCTGAAATGTCAAGTGGCATTTTACTTTCAGGCAGAATGATCTCTTCAATTTAGAAAGATAGCATGACCAATCCTGTACAATAGTAGAATGCTGAGAAAGGAAAGACTTCTGATATGATAAAATGCCCCCACCCAGCTACCCAACTCAATTTTTATAGATCAGGAAATAAAGTTACCACAGGATAACACAGATAGATCATTGTTCCTCTGTCTGTCACACTCATAAAATAGTGAAGACAAGTGTTACAGATTCCTATTTAGGAGTATTTCAGCCATGATACTATTTTCCCCTTCCTTATGACAAACTCAGTTATTATTTTTTAAATCTACCTTTCTCTAGATTTAAAAATTAGAACTGTTTACTTCTTTCCTGACTTCTATCTCATTTTATTATAGTTTCTATTATTCCATGACACTGTGTTATGAAAACTTGTGCTGATATGTAAATTTTTAAATTCATAGTTTTCTCTTAAAACTGGAGCTTTGTATTTTGCTAGATTTTAAATAGGTGTACAGCAGAGTGATCTCACCCTAGTTGTAAGTTTCTGTAGGCTTTGGGAGAAATTTCCAGTGGTAAGAGGCAAAGTTGTATCCATTGTACTATATTTTATCAAATAATGATACATCAAAAAGTACTCATGATCTTTAACATTTCTGCTTTTATCTAATTCAGATGACTGGATTGAAATAATTTTAATAGTTTTATAGTAATGAGATAGTACAGAATAATATCATTTAGGAAGTATCGAACTAATTGAAAGAAAAAAGTTAAAAATGTATCTTCAGAATTGACTTGTCAGGTATACCCCTCTCTTCTCCCAGAAACATGACCAGGAATTCTATGTGGAAAATATACAAGTGCAATGTCATTGTCAGCTGTAAAATGTTCTTCATGGCCTCCATCCAATACCAAAGAGATTACAGATCATTTTCTCCCTAAGAAAATATGATTCTGAAGAATGTGCCCTTTTCTTAATCAGATTAGTAAATCCAAGGAGAATCGTGCCAGTTCTTGTCCTTGTGCAAAAATATGAAAATAAAAATGTAAAAAAAGTTAGACAAAAAATGGAAAAGTACATTTGGTATGAGTGTATGAGGGCGGGGGTATGTTTAGATGATTGGGAAAAGCAATAAGAAAAGATGGAGAAGCAAAAAGAAAAATCCAATATAAAATGAAAGAAGCAGGAAAAATGAGGAAAAATTAAATAATTTAAAATTATGTTCTCATCTTAACTCCTAAGATTCTCTTTCCAGGATAAAAAATGTCGGCATATATTATCTTCTGGCTTATACATAAATACCAATTTCCCATAATGCTTAAGACATTTTATAATATTATGTCTGAGAAGAAGGTAGGTAGTAAAATGTCATCTTCAATTTAAGCCCTGGGAAGATTAAGATGAATATAGAGTTTAAGAGAATAAGGAAGTCCTAATGCTAAGTTAACAATTGATACAGAGAAATAGATTTTTCCCTTCCTTAAGTTCTGCAAAAATCATATTACCATTAGAAAATGAAAAAAAAAAAAAAAAAGAAAGAAAGAGAGAAAAGGATAAAATAGGCAGCAAAAACTGCAGTGGACATACATTTTTCTTTATGGGGGAATATTCGGTTTCTGGATTTAAGCAAATTATTCTAATCTAGAAAAATAGATTAAAATAATTTAGAAAATATAACCTTAGAATATTACTTCATTGCAAAAATAATACATATTCATTAGGGAAAGTACAAATAAGCAAAAAGAAAAAGATCAGAAGAAATCACCTGTAGCAAAACCATTGCTAACACTTAGAAATTTCACTCTCCAAGCTTGTTCTGGGCATACTTATGCAAATAAATACATGGACAATTTATAAAAATGACTTAGTATGCATAATTTATAACCTATTTATCATTCAAAAATATAAAGCAAGTTCATTTCTGTATTATTAATATGAGTGTCCACAGACAGCAACATTTGTAATGACTCCCTAGGAATATATCATGTAGCATTTCAACCATTCTCTTGTTTTCAAACATTTAGACTGTTACAAATTTTAATTGGAAAAATATTTATTTAAATCCCTTTATGTGTACCTGAGTTCAACAAATTCTTTGAAGTGGAGCTGCTGAATCAAAAGTTTAAAAGCCATTAGGTCATCTTGCCAAATCCCTGTCCCAACACGTGGGTTCTCCCTCCAGTATGTGTGAAAATGGCTGCCTCTGAACCAACACTGGATGTTGTCATTGTCTTGAAACTGTTATCGTGATATTTCACTATTGTTTTAAATTGCATTGTTTTATTTGTGAGTGTGAACATTTTTTCAAGTTTATTAACTTTTAATAATTCAATAATGAAGTTGAGAGAGGTATTAGAAGTCTACTAAACTAACTCCTGTGGTATCTTTAAGAGAAGTACATCCCAGCCTCTTCTTGAATAATTGCTGTGGGATGCACTCACCATTATACAGATAGTGATCTTTGTTATTGAACTACTCTTTACTATAGAATGGTTCTAATGTTAAGTCAAATCTATCTTTTGTAGGAGTCTCTCTTATTGATTCTTATTCTAGGGCAACAAAGAACAAGTCTTCTCTGCCTGCTATTATCTGACACATTTTCCTTTGGTTACACTAAAAAAAAAATGCTTATGTGAAAAGGCTTAATTATTAGAAACCAGAATAAAAAAATCAGATGGGAATTAAAACAGAAATTTCTATTAATTTCTCAGTGAGTTTATATAAGGCAGAAAGCCCACTTAAAATCGATGTATTTTATATACGTGAAATAATTACAATGTTCTAAACTGTATATTATTGCTATGAGGGAACTGATATTTAATATTATTAAATGTTATTGATTAATTATTCTGCCAGTAGATCTTACATGAGAAATTAAATTGGAAAATTTTGGACAACTATAAGAAAAAATACACAAAACATAAAATTTCATTTTAAATCAGGCCTTATATGACACAAGACACTTGGAAGATTACCAGTCTACTTTCACCAACAATATGTGGCAGTAACTATCCTATGCCTATGTATGACAAATGAAAACAAATTAAAGTCTACTCATTTTTGAAATTTAAGTCATAAAAATACTACTACAGCAAATTTTTATTTTTGTAAATGCCACATCGCCTTACTTTTTGTCTTATCATCTGATAGTTCCCATGAGTATTAGAACTGGCTGTAGGGAGTGTTGGAACTCCCTGCTTTGAGTAGAAAATATTGTACTATCAATGTTTAAAGTAACAGCAACCAATACTCACTGAGCTCTTACCATATTCCAGGCAATGTCCTAAGGTCTTTTGTGTTTAACTCATCAATTGTCACTGTAATCCTCAGAAAGAGCTGCAGTTATGATCCCTATTTCATGAGTAGAAAAGCAAGTCACAAAAAAGTTAAACGATTTGCCCAGTACCAACCAACCAGCAAGAGGTGAACCAGGGATCCTACAGCAGGCATTCTGGCTCCAAAGTCAGTACACTTTGCCATTAATCTATACTGTCTGTCCAATAAGCATCACAGCAATATTGAAAAGTTATTGGTTTCTTAGTCAAGTGATCACTTTTGCCAAGTATCTGCTATGTGCAAGCCACTACTCTAGTCACTTGCACTTTTTGTTAATGCCTAGTTGGGCACTAGGCGATGTGTCATGCATCTTTCCTCCCTTCTACACCCAGAACCGAGAGATGAGAGGTCAGTTAGAGCCTTTCCTTCTCATATAATTAATGGCAAGTTTACCAGAGCCCATAGTAGATCCCTTTTCCTGTATCACCATGTAAGACATTTTTGCAAAAAGTTTCAAACTCTATCTAAACCTTTTATTACATTCTTCTGCTTCTTTGTCTTCATCCATTAAGCACATTGGAATTTTAAGAATATTCATCTCTTTCTAGCTTCTTGTACATTTTTTTATAGTAACCATTCCCCCAAATATCAGATGTCTGTGGAAAGGAGCAATACGTTGGCCTTTGAATATGAAGTTAAATCTATAGTCTAATTGTTCATAGAACTGCCTTTTGTCTTGGAGCTTTATCAGTATAGCTTTATTTTCTAGGCAGTCATCTAAGTA
The DNA here is from genome assembly GCF_902729225.1 of Pteropus medius. Lineage (NCBI taxonomy): Eukaryota > Metazoa > Chordata > Mammalia > Chiroptera > Pteropodidae > Pteropus > Pteropus medius. The sequence continues at coordinate 8,546,785 of NW_024355205.1, forward strand.
GCACAATTTGAAGCAATTCCCATAAGATTCTCTTCTATCTTCATCCTACTTCCCTCTAAAGATTAAACTCTTTAGTGGAGATAGGCAAAGTCTTGTGTCTTATATGAAAAAAAAAAAAATTATTTAAATACCACTGATGAGAGAGCCAGAAAGCAAATGGTATAAAAGCAGGAAAGAATTCAGGGTGTTTGCAAAAAAATCAAAGTTTAGTGTTAACTAATCTAAAATAGACTTCACTACTTCTAGGTCTCACTCAACCTTTTGCACCTCAAAAGTTTATTCCAACAGTACTTTTCTGGGGGAAAAAAATTCTTTTTTCTAATAACTTTAAGGCCTAACTGCATGATACTCTACCCTTCCTGTATCCAACACCAAGTTCTCGTTCAAGATTCTCTTACCATCTTAAAATTACCATCATTCTTGTCTTCAAAGCCCAGATAGGGGCTAAATGACATGCCCTTCTTCATAGGAACTGACATGTTGTGAGAGAGGCCATTCCAGTGCGATGTAAGGAGAAAACTGGCAGTACCCTCCATCTTTTGGATGGCAAAGATTTCCTTAAAAACATTTGATAATTCCAAATAGCTTATGTAAATACTCTCCCTGAATCAAGGAAGTAGAGCTCCCCTCCTCATCCTCCCTCAGCTGTGGGTTGTACTTGAAAGCTTGCTTCCAGAGAAGAGTCTATAGATAGGAAGGGAAAAAAGTAACTTTACAGATCAGAAACAGCAAACACAACCTTGGCCAGGTGATGAAGTTAACATTAGCAGTGGTACATCAAGTTGACAGCATGGACCCTTGATAAGATGTGATGATTCTAGCACTTTATTTCTGTTGTCTTCCTCCCAACAACCTATAACCCCCATCTAACCATTAAAAAAATAATCAGACAAACCCAAACTGAGGGACATTCCACAAAAAATTTGACAAGTCTTTGAAACTTATAAGGTTATGAAAAACAATGAAAGCCTTAGAAATTGTTGTAGGCCAGAAGATACTAAGAAGTCAGATTTTTGGCAATACAACTTGTAGCTGCTAAGGTTGTGGTCTATGACAGTGGGTGTTAAATATATTTGAGAAGATTTTCTGTTTTCTGACTGGAATTATATACAACTATATAATGATTTCACTCTCTATACTTTATTGATAAAAACTTTTTCATTGGATTCAAGCTAATCTAAAATTTTCGTGTAGATTTATATAATAAGACTCAAAGATACTAAATTTTTCTGTATTTTGGATACCATAAGTGAAGATCCAGGCCTAATATTGGATAAAGGAGTTTTGACACATGCACCTGCTTATCTCATATAATTTGCACACAAGGCAAGATTAGTGTGTGTTTCTATGAAATTTTCTTCTTAAAGCTTTTTCTCTGTCCTGCTAGTTGTTATGAAGACAGGCTCTTTACTTTAATTAGCCTCTCAGTCTACCTTTTTATATCATCACCTGGCTAGCAGTCATATTATTCAAAGATTTGGCTTAATTGGTATAAACAAATATCGCCACTTAGGTTCACAGGATAGTTTTTTGTTTTTGTTTGTTTGTTTTTTTTTTTGTCAAAGTAAGATAAGTATTTATAGCCATAAAATATCTGTTCATCCTTTGTGGTTTATATTTTATTTCATCATGAATTATTTTCTTCCAGCATCAGGCCATCAGAGCTCATAAATTTAGGTATACAATATAAGGAAAGAAATATCTATAAGAAAAAAACACATAGCCTTTACAATGGTGAAGTTATACAAAAATCATCTAGTAAGTAATCACTTTTGATATCGTCTTATAATGTTATTATTTTATAGATTGGTATGAACAAGACAAATGTGTATCAGGAATGTTGGTATTCCATGATGAACTTGATAAAGGTAAGGAGGTCCTGTGATCTCCACTTGACAAAAGAGGACAATGAAGCTCAAAGACATTGAGCGACTTGTCCAAGGCTGCACAGCATACAAATGGCAGAAGTATAAGGTCTAAGCCAGAAAACGCATGTAAGGTGCCCACTATAGTTCCCTAAATAGAGTTGGCACAGAATGTTAATTCTTTCCTCTAAATATTTAAGAGATGAAAATAAATAAAAACTACTTTTGCTTTCAGGAAGCCCCAAACCACATAGAATGATATATTAGTTTAGTTATTAGCTGACTAGAAAACGAATTACAAAAAAAAGAAATTGAAAAAAAAGAATCATTACCATACTGAAGTGTATTATTTGGAAGTGTAGTGCAAATCATTCCTGAAGCTCCATCACATAATGAAACTATTTCACTCTTTACAAATCTTTTTTCAACTTATATCCAAGCGGCAGCTTTACTTTTATAGAGCTATATGTTATTTTAATTCTAAAATGTTAATTTTAGAATTTGTGTTGAAATTTTGCTGCAAAAAGGTACATTATTATTTGTTAATATTCAATGTACATTTATAAACTTGATCTATTCCATAGGACTTTTGTCAGGATTACAAGAGATATTACATGCATAGCACTTAGAACAGTATCTGGCATACTATAAAAACTCAAAATGATTTTATTAGTAATATTATTATTATTGTTATAATACCTCAGAGCATAATCTTTGTTTTGAAACATACTTGAGCTTAAGGCCATGGTCTGCTGTATACTAGCTATGTAAATTCAGGCACGTTATTAAAGCATCTTGATCCCCTCCTCTATTTCCTCATCTGTCAGAAGGGCATAATGATACTTTACAGGTTGTGAAGATTTCTCCTTTGGTTTGACATAACGAATTGTTTCTCAAACTATGTTCCTTGTCCTAAAAGCATCAGCGTCACATGGAACTTAGAAATGTAAATTTTGAGGTCCCATCTTCACCCTACTGAGGAGAGAATGGAGTGGTGCATAGTAGTTTATGCTTTAACAAGCCCTCCAGCTGATTCTGAGGCAGTGTAAAGTTTGAGAACCACCAACTTTTCCCATAGCAGGAGCTCAGTATGAATGTTTTCTTTTCCTAGATACTGAGCCATCATAATGACAAAAGCACAGTTTCTACCTCCACAGAGGTAACCATCAAACAAACATAAAATTACTTCTTGAATTTAGCTTTTCTAGACTTCCATTCTATTATCCATTTACCCCATGAAGCAAAAAGAAAATGTTTTCACTTTGTCCAACATTTTGTTTTTAAGGGCATGATTAAAAGACCTCTTCTTTCCATCTCATTTTGTGCATTATAAATACAATAACACAGCTCTGGTTTACATTTTAGCAAAATGAAAAAGTACCTGCAAAATCAAACATTTAGATATGTTGTTAAATTAACTGCTTAAAAAATAGATTTTATGTTACAAAAGATATAATTTCCTTCTAGATAAAAGAGAAACTGGAGCTTTTCCAAAACTGCAGAATACTCATTTTCAAGGGAAAACGGCAAAAGAATACAAAATAAAAAATAAATGAATGGGAAGCCTTGAGTTCCATTTGGTCCTTTTGAATGAAAGGACCGTGGGTTTATTGTGAACAGCTGTGTTTATGGGGTTTGCTGATCACTGCATTGCAGCTGTACCAGCTGACTAACAGGAAGGTTAAATTAAAAAAAGAAAAAGTAGACTTGGAAATGTGTTATCTCCTTCCGAGGAATTAATGATATTGTACTTTTTTTCTATCCTCCCCTATAACGTGATGCTGTGAAGGTGCATTTAGGTCATTGAGCATCGGAGCCCTGAAAGAGCTGCCTGAAGTGAATACACCGGCTTTTCTTCTAGACCCTGAGAAATATTTTAGGAAAGAGCCAGAGGAGGACGGTCCCCGAATTCCAGAGCTTCCATCACTTTCTGAGAGTAAGTCCTCAGCCATCACACACTTCCATCCTCTCTCTCCATGAAACTCAACCAATTAAAAAAATACAGCAGAAGCGCATGAAAGGAACACATGTTTGCCTTCTGGGTTAGAGTGAAATGAAGTGTGGTTTGACTGTTAAGATTTATGGCTCAGCTGCTGATCTGTGCTCTCAGAAGGAACAGCCAACATGCTGAAGTGAAATACATAAAAATAATATTTTTATTTTGTCACTTTTCTGAAGTCAGAATGCCGTGTACGGGTATTGTAAGTTGCCATGGATAGAAACCCCTACCCCCGAATAATCTTAATTTTCAAAACCAATACTCTAGAGAAAGAGACATCATAAGACTGCTTTGGAACAGTCTCTGTCAATCTGGTTTTGTTCTTTTCATGTGAAACACTGTAAATAGAGGCTACTTAAAGCGTATTGTCTTAGAGACTTCCAGCTGCAGTGTTTGGCTAATATGATGAGAGCACAAGAAAGCTGAATTTATAAAACATAAATGAATAATCTCTCAAGATTTCGAAACAAGATGTGTAAAAGAATGCTCTATATTTCAGACTGTAGCTTTCTGAGTCTAAGAGTTTGAAGAATAACTTCTGTACCAAAAATCCTACCCTCACACAGAGGCCCCGCAGGAGTGCAGGCAGCACAACCTGATTCTCAGTGAGGCACTCAGAAAGCATATGGACACAGCAGGGAACTCATTTAAAATAATGAATGAAAAGTACATTTCAACTTGTGACAGTCAAAAGATCAGAACCGTCTTCGGAGGTCTGTGGTTTCTAAACTTTTCAAATTCTCCAAGATAGGGATTCGACATCATCCTTGAGAAATAATAACACTGTAGGAGGGAGGCATTTCTTTATGTCCACACCTGAAGAGGTTTCTCCCATAGAAAGGGTGAACAGATGGTCAATATATATATATATTTTTTAATTTCACTTACGAGCAAGGTATAGCTGTCATTCCTTGTCGCCACAATTTCTAGTCCAATTATTATCAGCTTCCTTTGCCTTTTCTTAAAGTTTCTCTTTTCTAAATTTGTAATCATTTATTTGCTCTCATGAGGGCCATCTATTGTTTCTGCTCATTTCTTTTAAAAACCGGAATCCATAAACTTCAGGGCTCTCAATAACCTTTAGGGAATCTGACAGGGCTCTCTGTCTTTCATTCTATTGTTTTTCACCAGGTTGGTTCCTCTTTAGAGATAAATGTGAGGAATACTTACCTGGTCCGCCTGAGTCACAGATGGAAGAGAATCAGGGAACAGACATTAAGAAGAGCTCCAGAGAGCTAAGATAAAGTGTGAAGACAGTTCAGACACAGAACATGCACACAGGAGTCAGAACTGAGACAAGAGAAATGGGTGACTGGGAGCATTCAGAAGCGGGAGAGCAGGAAGTGGGGGAGGTCAACAGTCAGGGCTTCAGACGCCTCTCCTCAGCCATGTGTGAAGAGCCTTGTGCATTCTCCTTCATCCACAGATGAATTCTCCTAATGGGTCGGGAGGGTGTGTGTTGGGGGAGGTGAGTTGATGGCTAAATGAAAACACCTAAAATACCTAAAAGACTAATAATATATTTTCAAAGATAATTTTGTTCTCCTGGATTTCTCTCTCTTTCTTTCTTTCTTTCTTTCTTTCTTTCTTTCTTTCTTTCTTTCTTTCTTTCTTTCTTTCTTTCTTTCTTTCTTTCTTTTGTTTTACATTAGTTTCAAGTATACAGCACAATGGTTAGGTGTTTATATGATTTATAAAGTGATTCCCCCAATTACTCTAGTACCCATCTGGCACTACACACAGCCATTATAGTAATGCTGACTATATTCCTGTGCTGTACTCCACATCCCTGTGACTGTTTTGTAACCACTAATTTGTACTTCTTCATCCCTTTACCTTTAAAAGTTCCTGTAATTTTCACTGTTTTTAAAAGTTGTTTACTCTCTTTTGCTTTTTTTTCTTCAGCTTTTCTTCCTTTGCCTTCTCTGTAAGTGAAAATAGTTTCCTTTTTATTTCTAAAGTTTCACCAACTTGAGGGAGAGATAAATACAAACTATTGAGGACAACAGAATGCTCAACACATGATACCACAGGTGAAGTTCTGTGGAAGAGCCAAGGAAATAGCCATATTAACTCTGGCTGAGGCATAGAAAGGAATTCAAAGCAGAGGTCACGTCTGAGCTGGACTTAGAATGAGTAGGCATTCAAAGGGTGAGGGAGGAGAGAAAGAAGTCAAGATGAAGGAACTAATGTCAGGAAAGACACAGCAGGGATGAAGTAGGGTAGAAGTCCAAATGATTTTAAATTTGCTGCAATGGCTGACTTCATATGGCAACAGGTTAACTGAGTTTGACACAATGAAGAGAGTTGAGTCTGGCATGCATTGAGTTTCAGGTACTGGTGTGCTATTTAGAAGTAAAGTTCTGGAGGATGGAAGAGGACTGTAACATGCTTTGCATACTGAAATAATGTTTGCTCACTTATGTATTTAGCCTTCCCTAAGGTAGATGTTAAATGCGCTAGCCCCTGTACTGGATGTTGGAAACACAGAGCTAACATGTATATGCCCAGCATTCAAAACCTCAAAGACTAGTTAGGAAAATAAACAAGGAAACAAATAATTATATTTTATAGCAAGGTCTATGATAGAGATAAGCACTAGGTACTGTGAGACCACGTGGTTTTTCAGAGGAACCAGATTATGTCTGAGCTGGATATTAAATATTGTTATTAGTTAAAAAAAAAATAGGGATGATGGTTCTGGCAAAGGAATAGTATATGCAAATGTAGGGTGGTAGGAGTAACCTGGTGTACTAAGCAAGCTACATGTAGTTCTCAATAGCTGGGTTCTATAAAAGGCATGATGGAAAATTAAGGCTAGATAGATAAATGGGAGCTAGATCATGGAGCACTTAGTTTACTGTGTACTAAGGACATTGGCATCTATTTTGTTAGAAATGAAGAACTATTAAAATGCCTTAATCAAATATTCTAAATTATCCCATTTTATCTCTTTTATTAATTCTTTTGTTTTTGTATCTCTTTGTATTGTTCTTTTAGTGATTGCAATATTCTTTCCTATGATCTTTATTTCTTCTTGTGGTACTGTATTTCCCTCTGAGATTATTTTCCTTCAGTCTGAAGACTTTGTACAATTTTTTTATAATGTGGATCTGCTGGTAAGTTATTTTCTCAGCTTCTATGTGTCTGAAAAATTCATTTATTTCATTTTGAGTTGGAAAGATATTTTCACTGGGTTTAAAACTCTAAGTGGCGGGACTTTTTTTTTTCTTTCAACTCCTCAAAGATAACATTCCATTGTTTCCATACTCCCATAGTTCCTGTTTAAAATCTAACTCTTAATTTATTGTTGCTGCTTTGAATGTAATATCTTTTTCTGGCTGCTTTAAAGATTTTTTTCTTTATCCCTATTTTTCACTTTTCTCTATATTTACACTGCTTGGGATTGATAGGAATTCTTTAATGCCCCTTCATTTTGGACAATTCTCAGCCATTGTCTTTTGAAATATTATTTCTTTCCAATTTCCAGTCTCCTGTCCTTCTGGGTTTACAATTACATACATGTTAGACTTTCATTGTATCACACATTTTTCCTATGTTTCTACTTCTTCTTTTTCTTTTTCTATTTTCCTTTTTGGCCTTCATTTTGGATATTTTATATTGACTTGTCTTTGCTTTCACTAATCCTATCTTTTGCCAGTCTGTTTTAAACTCATGTTATCAGTTCCTAATTTCAGATTTTATATATGTAGTTTTTCAGTTCTAGAAAGCCATTTGAATCTCTTTTATGTGATTCTAATTCTGTTGAAATTACTCATGTTTTTATCTATTTTGTTCAAATTTTCTCTCTGTTTTCTTTAACATATTAATAATAGTAATTTTAAAGTCTTGACCTGCTAATCAATATCTAGATGATCCTGGTTCTGTTTCTAATGTCTATTTTTTCCTTGGTTATTGGTCACATTTTCCTTTTTCTTTCTAAGTCCTGTAATTTTTGTAAATTTTTTTATTGCGTGACAGAAATTATATATGAAAGATATATAGATACTGAAATTAATGTTATTTTCTCCCAGAGACAGTTCATTATTTCCTTATTTCAACAGAAAGCATGAGGAGCAGATTATGTTAATTCAATTAGAAACTGAGCTTGGTCAGTGCTGGGTTATAGCTCTAGTTAGACTTAGTCTATTTCTGACTCCATATGTCTGTTTTAGGCCTCTCTCTTTTGAGGAATATTGTCTCCTAAGTACTGCAAGACTGCAGGAAACCTTACTTTGCTTCTTCAGTTCAGTCCACAGTCTCCCACAGCACCCCAGCACTCAGAATGTGTCCTATGGGGAACACAGGCCATAGTTATGGAATTTCTCTGAATTCCAATCTACACACCAACCCACATAGTCATCAAAAGCTTTTCTAATTTTACTTCTCTTTAGAATAGTCTTTCTGTTCATGGTAAGCGAGTTTCTTAGAAATGCCCAGACATGATAAATCCCCAGAGGGAAGAAAATATTTGGCAATCTCAGCTGATCTCAGAAGGATTCTACCATCTCTAGAGTTTTAATTTGATAATCTTTGCTTCTATAGTCCTCTGATGACTTTAAAAATTTATTTCTTTAATTTACCTGTTTTCTTTTTCTTTTATTTATTTTTTATTTATTTTTTCCTATCTGGTACAATGAAAAGAATGGCCTGCTACTACCTATTAAATCCTAACCAGAATTAAAATTCCCATTGAAATGTTTAAAACAAGAAAGTGACATGAACAGATTTGCATTTTATAAAGCTTTCTGGAAACTCTGTGATGAATACATTATAATGAGGATAGATTGAAGGCAGCATATTATTGTATTGGGAAATTGTTCACAGCCAGCTACCTGCTTTTAAATCCTCAATTTTCTTTCTACTATTTGTTTATATCTGGATAACTTACATAAGCTGCTAGTCTCCATTTTCTCATCTGTTAAGGGGACTAATGATACCTGTTTCTTATAGTTGTGTGGGTTAATTTTTAACACAATGACTAGCACAGACTAAGCATTCATTAAATGATATCTATTATTATTTTGAAGATAAAGAGGCCCCAGAAAGGAAGTAATTAATTTTAGAAAGGAAAATAATTTAAAGGATTATGTGCCTGATGAGATGTTAAGATATATATGACCATCAGGTTTCTAGCTTGGATAACTATGTCAAAAAAAAAAAAAAAGAGTATTATTGAGAGAGGAAATACAGGAGGGGAAGATAGCTTTAGAGTCAATTTTTAGAATATGTTGAGACAGAGGGCATGGTATATCTACCAAGAAAAGCTAACGTTTTTTCAAGAAACTGAATATAGTAGGAAGGAAAGACAAAGAGCAACTGAAGAGCAAGTACAGTCAAGATGGGCATGTTTTAGAATTAATTTCATTTTTAAGTTCACATTTTTTTCTGATTTTAAATATAAATTTTGAGCTTTATGGAAAATTAGCTAGTAAGAAGCAAAGAGAAATGCTTGAATAGCAGATCTAAAGAGCAGCCACTACTCCCAGGCCTGAGACAGAAAGGCCAAGGGAGATGCCCGCCCAGCAGGTAGAGCTTTCTGGAAGGCTGTTTTCAGGGATGCTCAGGGAAGCCATACACAGGGAGGTGCTATCTTTCAGAACTCGTTGAAAAGCCATCAAGGGAGTGCGGGGGATGCTGTTCACCGGGAGGAGTCGCACTGGTGGCCCTCTGCTGGACTCTTGGGGTGTAATGAAAAGCCATTTACTGAATAGTACCAGACAGGTGTCTTTGTTTTGCAAAGCCATCTGAGAGAGTGACAACAGAAGTTGCTGATTCTGAGCTCTAGAGAAGCCATATCTGCATTGCAGGAGTCTGGAGCTAGAAAAGTCACTGTAGGAGCTTGGTCCTGGAGAAGTCAAGCTGTAGGAGCCTAATGAGAGAGAAACTGTAGCCCAAAAGCCGATGATAGGAGCACCCTCTTGGAAGATAAATTCACTTTTTCTTTAGTGTCCCTCTAGTGCCCTCTAGTGACAGAGCTCAACATTACACCAGCTGGAAAAGAAGTATTTACAGTCCATTATCACAGAGCAAGCAGACGAGAGGGGCTTTGGAGTTGAGGGCCAATACATTGATAGCTGGCATGTCATCATTTTACTTGCTCTTTATGCTTTTCCCCTCACACCTGGTTCTTTCATAACCTTTGAAATAACCACACCTGGTTATTTCGTAACCTTTGAAATTGTAGTCATTATTCCTACTTGTTATATTAATGGTTACAGTTGCCTTTTGGGAGAATTTCCATTTATAAAAAGAATAAAACTTGGAAGATGCAAAGCAATTCAGCTATAAAGGTATAAGCCTGGCTTCAAATCAAGACTTTACCATTTGCTAGCTGTATGACCTTGAACAGGTCAATTAAACTCTCTGTGCCTTAGTTTCTTCAAATAAAAATGGGCATTGTATTCATTACCATCCTCATAATGTTGCTGTGGACATAAATGAAATAACCCATGTGAAGCCCTTAGTACAGGACCTGATGCCTAATAAGAGTTTGATACATTTTCTTTATGGGTAATATTTTATTATCCTACTAAATAGTTCTATGATGTAGGAATTATTATTGTCCCTATTTTCTACATGAAGAGCCTATGGCATAGGCATAAAGAGTTTAAATAACTCATCTAGTCTTTCACAGCTAGTAAAAGGTGCACCCTAGATGAGAAGTGTCCATGTTATTCAGGTGTCCACATTATTAATATTTTTAGGTGCAGCCTTCCTTGTTCAAAGAGTATACAAATCATATTCCCAAGGTAGCCTATTCTTATGCTGACTTCTAAAACCAGCCATTTTGCTATTATATTATCTGGTTTTTATCACTTTTATTTAAAATTGTTCATCTCCTTTTCAGAAGTATACTGCTGAATTTAAAAACTGTTATTACAAAAGAGAAATTTAAAAAATCTCTATTACCAATATATCCCTCCTGCACACTATCATTACAGAGTGTCCCTTAAATCTTTGCACTGCATTTTGCACACATTCCTGCAATCTCCATAATTACAGTGTGCAGAGGGTTATTTGGCAATCGTATGATGAGAGACATTTTGCCAGACTTACTTTCAACGTTCCAAACTATCACTTTGGAACTAGGGACAGTTTTCAAACACTTCGTAATCCCTAGGTGACTTTTTATTCTTACCTACAGGTTTTTAAATGTCCTTTTGCATCCTCTTTCTTTCCCTTTCAAGTTGAAACATCTTTCACACTCTCCCTTTAGCTTCTAAGTTGTTCCCTGTGGATTCTCAAACAGCTTGAACCTCCTCTTTGATATGCTTGATTCAAAAATCTGGAAACTACTTAGAAGTGTCTCTGGGTCAAGTTTTGCCAATAAATTCACATTATATCTGTAAACCTTTAAAACTTCCCGTGCAGAGAAAATGTTGCATTAGTGATACCACAGGTGAAGTGTTTTGTTGTTGTTGTTGTTCTGTTGAAGACAAAATGAATGAGACAATTAAACAGGTGCTTTCAATCAGGCCATTGCGATAGAGAAAATGCTCACTAAAAAGGAACACCTCGAAGAAAAGGAAGTGAACCTGAGCTGTAATAGAGGCAGGTCAATGAATCCATGAGTCTTACTAGACTTCTGAAGAAGGGTAGAAAGGGTCTTACCTCAGAATGTGAAAGAGCAGAGTGGTTCTTTGCTGTTATCTGTTTCTGGAATACAGAAGTGTGGGAGGATTCTTAACTGTCTCTGCTTTCCCGGAGCACAGGGCTCAGGTAAAGTTCAATATTGTCAGTCCCCTTACTTTTGTTCATGATGAATGAATATCACTAATCACTGAACAACGCAGAGTTGATCGTAAACCTGGGTGGAGCAAAGCTCAATCTAAGAAGTCATCTCTCAGGGATTCTTTTTGGCCTTGCTCCTGCAAAATCAGTTGAACAATATGTTACAGGGTGATGGCAGTCGTTTTGGAGTCCTGGAGATCCTGAGAGAAAAGGACAACTGCAAGGCAGCTTAGAGTCTAAATAGGGATTTGGGCTATAGGCTTTAGTTCTCGGTTTTAGTCAGGTGTGAGAGCTGGAAAAGTTAGTTTGGAGGATAGTCAGATAGGAAAGGCAAGTGAAAGATTTGGAAATTTGGTTAAGAGTTGATAATTTGTGCAAGGTAGCAATTTCCAATCTAATTTTCAGGTAGGATCCCAAACTGGTTATTTCCAAAGAAGGGGAGGGAATCAATTGAAAATCTATTGCATGAGACAGATAAGACCCTGCGAGACCACATATCCATTGGTGAATTGCAGTTTACAAAAAGGGGACAAAATAGTTCAAAAATGGTGAACTCGGCTTTGAATCTGACCACCTGGATGGGTATGCTAGAGATAATACATGGTTTTCCATTGAAACAAAATTTCTCTCTTAGTTCTTAAACTACAGGTGAAAACATATACAGATAAAGTTTTTAAAAATTCTAGTTTAATGTAGCTTTGCTTTAGAATATAATCTTAAATCTAGTACCAGTAAAGAAAAAGAATCAATGATATTATAAAAACCTTCTTATTTGAACAAATGATTAAAGCTTATGAACAAAACATTTACAAATATATTTATTTTAAGTAAGAAATGAGAGATTGCTACACATGAGTCACTCCAGGAAATTTTAAATAACTAAAGATCTATAATGAGCACAGAACTCAAGAGACATTTTAGATGTAAAAATCTTTCCTATTATTATATATGTGCTTACTCAATAGCACCAAATCATCTTGAAAGTCACACATACCCACCAAAATTTGGGTCACACAAAAGAGAAGTCATTAATATGTGAAAAACATTTTCAAAAAGTTTCAACAGATGCTCCAAACTGTATGTCATCAGGGAAATGCAAAGTAAAATAACAATGAGATACCACCACACACCTGTTAGAATGGTCAAAACCTGTAATACTGACAACACCAAATGCTGGCAAGGATATGGAGCAACAGGGATTCTCATGCATTGCTGGTGGGAAGGAAAAATTATACGGCTACTTTGGAAGACAGTTTGGTGGTTTCTTATAAAACAAAACATATTCTTATCATACAGTCCAGTAATTATGCTCCTTGGTTTTTACCCTAAGGAGCTGAAAACTATGTCCACTCAAAAGCCTGCACATGGATGCTTAGAGCAGCTTTATTCATAATTACCAAAATTTGGAAGCAACCAAGATGTCCTTCAATAGGTGATGGATAAACTGTGGTCCATGCAGACAATAAAATACTATTCCACATTTAAAAAAAAAAAGGCTCAACAGGTTCCAGATAATTATTTAAGAGTCATATGAAGATTATGACAGCATTTTGATTAATCTTCGCCAGGCTGTTGCTTTGTTACCTGTTACTAAATGATGGCTAACGTTTAATGACAGCTGAGCAATCCTATTCTAGCATCTAGTTTTAGAATTAGAGCCTTGACGTCAAAATGCGGGCTGTGGGTAACAGCATGGGCATCACTCAAAGCGCGTTAGAAATGTAGCATCACAGGCCTCAAGTCTCATCTATTGATCACAACCTGCATTTTAACAAAGGTGTCTAGGTGATTTTTTAATGCACATTAAAGTTTGAAAGCACTTATCTAGAGGACTAGAATAAGATGGGGGATGTGAATTAGAGAGGTGTTCAGAATTCTGTACACCCATAAACTAACAATAGCTGGTCACTGCAGTGCTATATTAGCATAGTCAGCAAGTCCCTTCTTTCCAGGCTGCCTTTGTGAGGTTTGCCACTATTGCTCATCTGATAGTGGCCAGTCGGGGGCAAGGGAAGGATCAGATGACAAAAGATTAACTTTGCTTCATTAAAACCACTTGAGTCATTTTATTTTAGTGAAAATGTTTTAGTAGCTTATGACCACAACATCTTATATTTTCATTTTTTAAAAAAACATTGTAACAAATCTTGTCAGGCATCCAACTATCAAATGAAGTGATGAATGTATAAATGTCATATTTTTCCAGGTAGGAAATAGTGAATGTAAATGGTTAGTAATAACATGAGATGTTGAATTTAAAAGCAGGGGTTATGGTAAAGGTATGCATGACACAGAGGACCCCCTTTCTATCACAGTTAGCTAGCCCTCAGGTCTCTGGAATTCAAGAATTCTAAAGTTACAGTGCCGAGCCCCACCTGGAGGTTCTTCATTTATTTGTTCATTTGTTCAACGAATATATTTGTTGCACCTCTCATGTACCAGACACAATGCTAGGTGCTAGGGGTATAGGGGGTATAAAGGCAGACAAAGTCTTCACTCTCATTGAATTTATCACCTGGGGAAGAGATAGATAATGAATAAATAACTAAATGTAAAAAGATGAGTTGAATAGTGATATTGATAAGAGGTATGAAGAAAATAAAGAAAATAATGTGATAGGATGTGCTAGAGGGAGCATCAGTGCTTGTCTCTCTGATTTTTTGAGCTGAATCCTGAAAGAAGGAAGCAGACTTCCAAAGAATTGGGGGCCAAATATTCCAAGGACAGAGCACAGAAGTGTAAAGCTACTGAGGTGGGAATAAGGTTGACACATTTGAGGGATGGAAAGGTCAGTCTTGCTGAAGGTGAGTGAGATATGGAGACTGGTACAAGATGAGTTTGGGGGGAGGTTGGGATCAGGCCATGTGGGGCCCTGTAGCCTGGTTTAAGCATGAAGGGAAGCCTCTAGAGGGCTTGAAGAAGGGATGTGACCCCCAAGAATTCATATACTTTGGCTATTGCTAATCCTTCTTAGAGAACTACTCTCAGAGATTCTTAGTAAGTTGTGGGGCCCAGAAAGCAAGCAGTGTGAGACTCTAGGTTCCTATGTTAGCACCTCTGTGGGAACTTGAGGGTGCTAAGATAAGCTGTATATTTAAATAAACATAAACTGTCTTTACAAGGCGTATCTAACATATTCCAGTCATAAACCACAGGAAACTTGACAAACCAGTCTATTTGCCTCTTAGAACACTTTACCCTTGCAGTTGTTCTGTAATAAACAGTGTATTTCATGGCAAGTAGGTCAGTCAGGGTTCTGGGAATCAGAACTAGCAGGACCATGTATTGAAATTTATGCCAAGGAATTGGCTTATGCGATTGTGAGGATTGGTTGAGTAAGTCCAAAGGAGTAAGGCTGAGTCAGGAAGGGAAGATCATGGACAGGCTGGGCACAGGCTGAAGCAGTTGTCCACGGGCAGTCAGGAAAGGAGGAGAGGGGACTCCACGGGCAAAGGCAGACACTGTTGTCCAGTGGCAGAATTTCCTCCCTCTCCTAGGGATCCTCAGCCCTGCTCTTTAGGCCTTTCCCTTTTCCCCTTTCGTAATCCTTCCTCACCTCCATGGTCCTTATTATCAATTAAAATTCTATCCGGACTTTAAGTTCCCTTCAGATAACATCTGTTTTTTTAAGTTTTTCCTCTGATTTCTGCATATTCTTATAATCTCTTTGTATGTTTAACCACAATTTATGTTGTATATATTTTCTTAAAACTATTTCTTATTGCATATGATATTTTGGTCATTTGGGCACTGCTTCTACTTTCTACCAGTTGGAAGAAACCCTATGACTTAGTCATGTTTGTGCCCCATATACTCTTGAGCACACAATGTTGTACATAACATTCAAAATTATTTTTTGAATATGTGGCACAATTTCCTCCTACTTCTCACTGATGTACAATATAACCACTCATGGGAATAATTTGACTGTTTTTTTTTTTTTCTGAAGCCATGGATCCCTGCAGATCAAAGTATCTTATAAGAATGTGATTGCAGATGTGATTGTTTAGTCATGCAGACAGTCAAACTGTGTTTTGATTATTCTAATTGTCTTATTTCAATACAGAATAATTGACTCTTGGATTTTTATGAATCCTTGATAGCTGTTAAGTAGATTGAAAAACAAAAATGGAAAACAATCTTCTTTAGTCTACTGTTAAATGGTGGCTCTCTATCATGATATAAATATATTAATAGAACTAACTGTTAAAATTGAAATTGAAATCAAAGGACTGGCAGAAGCTTAAGAGAAATTTTCTCCAAGTAAACTCTTGCTTTTAAAAACAAGTGAAACTTGAGAATTTTTACCCTACTATTTCATTTAATTCAGTCTCTTCCCAAGTATAATTTACATGTCATTTTCTTCATCATTTTGTAGCTTTGAAAGCTGTATTTGTTGAGAAAAACCTGTTTCCCAAAGACATTCTGGATCGTGAACAAAGAGCCAAGCAATTATATCAAGAAACAAGTAGTGACGTGAAGATAAAAAGAAATAAGAAGCAATTATAATTGAAAGAAAAATAAATATTTTATTGTCACATAAAGTACGTGTATAAAATGCAGAAAAGGAATCAAGATTTCTGACCCCCCTTTTTATTTTATATTCCAACTTCAGGAAGTTTTGTTTTCAGATGATGTTTTAGTTCTGCTTTACCCATCACCTTGCATTTTTTTCTGTGTTCTCAATAAAAGAAAGATTGTATTAAAGAGGGACTAGTATCAATTGATATTATCTATTCTCAAATGTTTTTATGTAAAAAGATACAATTTCATAATAAAGTATTTCTACCAGTTACACCTTTAATGGCTTCTCTAGACAAATATTTTTGGTCAGTTTTCATTGTAAAACCTGAATGGAAACGAAATAAGAAAAGTACTGACATGGTAAATACCTACGGACTTGACTAAGACAACAATTCCCACTTAATTACACTTTCTATTTTTTTAAATGATTCTGATAATACAGTTAGACCTTGTCATTATCATCTGTTCTATTAATTCTCATAGACATATCCATTCTTCTATGTACTTATTGAGAAATTACTGATAAGTTCTACTTCTATACTTTGTTATACTGTACTCTATAATTTAGTGGCATAGTACAACCAAAGAAATAATAGCCTCAAAAAATTTTTTTAAAAATCAAAGGGACAGGGTCTATATAAAGGACTCACTCTATGTGGAAAGTTAAGTAGAAAATGTTTGGTTTTGAAATATAGGCTTTACTTTTTTGATCCATTTTTTAAAAATAAATATAATCTACAAGGCAACTAATATTCTTATGCTGCTTTATTTATTGTCTCCTGTACAAATAACTAATAATATCATTCACATAACAAGTTATTTATTGTATATTAGTATTTTAAAGAGTCCTTTCAAAAATATTTGTACTTTAAGAAGAATTTTGCAATAACACACACAAATAAAATAATTAACAATGTATACGGGCCTACTCTGTCTAGTAATTGCATCCAGTTATTGATGGCAATGTTGGGTTGGAACCCAGATCTGTTTATTAGTATAGTCTGTGGAATGAACTATAACAATAGAACTTACAGTATCAGTGGAGTAAACGTTTTAATTTCGTGGACAGGGTGGCAGAGAAAAGTTTTCAGAGGACAGTTGCCTACCACTCTGTCTACATTTAAGTGCATCCTGAGGCAGGCATTCTGTATACATTGCTTTCCCTTCTCATTGAGTGATAGTCACACATGGGAAAGGTGTAGGAGAAAAATATATTTGAAGGAATCAATCAATAAATGTTGGAGAATGTCTTCAGAGTGGTAAAGGCCCTAGAAATTATGTTCAAGAGGAATGAGTAAAGAAATGGGAGGTCTAGTTTAAGAAAGGGAATTTATGGGAGATACAACCAATCCTCAAATATTTCAAAGCTCCAGTGAAGAAAAAGAATAGAAGTAGAACTGATGGGCACCATTTTAACAAGGCAGATTCTAGAATTGCTTCCTAATACCTCTTAAAACATGAAAAGTTTTCTCATTTTCCCTTTTCTCCTCATTGTCACTTCCCATCTTGGTGCAGAGAAGTTGGCAGAGGGCCCACTGTAGGGCAATGAAAGGAAGAAGGAGGAGCCTAGAGAAGACTCAGCAGATGATGCTTACTGGACCCAAGAGTATGGGAGGAGTGAGAGGGAGGGGAAATTAAAGGACGGGAAGGCAGAGGGAGTGAGCGGAGGAGCTGATCCGGTGGTTGGGAGATTGGTCACATTGAGCAAGTAAGTACTGAATAAATAAATGAATAAAAGTAGTAAATATATTGAAGATAATGAGAGCCAGATATCTCACTGTTGTCGAAGGTAATTATAAAATTCGTAAAAAGAAAAACTACAAAGGAACTTGAGGTTTTGGATTGAGGTTATAGATATCAGTATGAACTCATGGTTTCAGATGGATAGATAGAAAGACAGACAGATAGATAATGAAATATTTAAGAGTGATATAAAATTATATTTGCAGCTTGCTCTCGCACAATTAAAAAATATGAATTATAATATGTATATATGTATACACACATGGGAGAGAGAAATATAGATAGACAGATAAATAGATGAGATTAGTTATAGACAGAGCACATATATGTGGTGAAATTATGACAATTGGGAAAACAGAGAAAAGAAGAAAGGGAGATGGTATTATACCAGCAACTTTCTGTAAATTTAAAAGTATTTCAAAGCATATTTATATTTTAAAAATGAAAATGTTGCTTGGGACAAGGGATTTCTTGAAATGTTCAGGCAGAGGCTGATTAACACTCTCGCAGGGTTACTGCAGAGAATTATTCCACTGGTTGGGAGATTTGACTGGACAATCCATCATTTCAAACTTAGAGCATATGATTTATGAATCATATATTGGTAACAGTACAGTGGAGTAAAATTTAAGCCACATTTCCAGAAATTTAAAGGAATATTAAGATGTTAAAGAGCTGTAATATGGGTACCAGATACTTTGTGAAGGCTCTTTTCTCCATCCATTCCTCCATCCTTCCATCTCTCCCTCCCTCCATCATCCATCCAATTATTGAAGACATATGCAAGGGACTATTTTAGATACCAGGTATACACAAATAAATAGAATACACTTGTCCCGCCATCAGCTTTCTAAAGTGAAGGCACATAAAATGCAGTGGTGTATTAAGCAAAGATTGAATGAGCCCACTAGTTTTTCTGGTAAATTTGGAAATTCTTTTACTAAACATATTTTATCTTTTTTACCCCTACACATGATTTTGTTTGAAGTGATTAGTCTGAAATATTTTGGTTCATAAAGACAGACCTTCTCTCTATAGCCTACTATGTGTGCAAGGTACTATGCTGTGTGTGACTCTAATCTCATCCTTAATTAACTTCAGTGCTCCTTCTGTGAAAGGAATTAAGAAGAGCTGTCTCACAAGTATATTTAATGAGAATACAGCTTTTAAAGGTAGAAAAGTCTCTTTTAATGTTACTGTTTCTAATACTTAGGGACAAAACACACACAAAAGGAAAAATAAAAAGACATTTAGTTATTATGTCTTACTCTTCTTTTATACCTTACAGCATGTAATTGTGCTAGGTAGGTAGCATGGTCTCACCTATCAAATGTTAATAGAACTGAAGACTTTATAAGGTGTTTCTGAAATTAACATTTAGATTTAATTATTTAAGATCCATTTTTCACAATGAAAAGAACTTGTCACATTAAAATAGATTGTGCCATAATTTTCAATGGGCTACTTTGTTTGTAGTATGAAGATTTACACTAAATATAATTTAATCTGTTCTCTTCAGAACATTTTCCTCCTATCACCCAAACTATATGGACAAACTAATAGGGGGAAAAAAATGCCTGAAATTAATCTATGGAAAAATTAACTTTTAACAAAGTCCTTTATTTAATAATGAGAGCATTTGATTATATGTTTTTAAAATTTGAAATTAAAAAATTTTTACTTTTAAAAAAACTCTAAAATGCTAAGAAAGATAATGAGTTTAAACTTGTAACCACTTGCTATTATTTTTATACATATTCCCAGGTTTATTTTTTTACAGTGGAGGTAGCGATGGTGTTCAAATTTATACAAAGACTCTTTGGCTGTGACTAATGATAATTTTTTTTCTGATGCTCTAAGGGCAAAATAGAGTTATAGAAGGAACAGATTTGTGAGAATATTTAAAAGTTTTGCAGTAATATTTTATAGTCAATTGTGATATCTTTATTGTCTATTAAAAGAGCTTAAACCAGGGAGGAGAAATTCATGGCCATTGCTTTTTACTCCCTAAGAGACAGGAAAATATAGAGTCTTCTTGAACTGCTCTAACATAAGGTCCTTACAGAACAACTTCATTAAATGATCTTACTAAGACAGAGCATCTGTCTCTGTCACTGGAAGTAAAACCGATAGCCTGTTCCTTGGTAAATCACATTATGATCCAAGAAATGTGGGACGTAATAATTTGGTAGCCAAGTGTACTTGTGATGAATGTTTACTGGTGTCACTACATGGTAGAAAAGCATTGATTGAATGATAGTCTTGGACATTAGGACTTATTATTTATAAATTGCAGAGCAGAACAAAAAAAGATAATGTTCTTGTATGGTATAACTGTGTTTTGAAAAATTATCTCTAGCAGTGTTAAAAGCTGGAAATAAGTTTGCTTATATTAGAGTAAATGCCATCGACATTATTGATTTGAACTAAAACAGAGTTCAAAAGCTAGAAATAAGTTGCTTATATTAGAGTAAGTGATATTAGGATATAATCTAAAATTTAAAAAAAAATTTGAATATGCTTACTTACATGGTAAATTAACAATTTCAGTAAATTAGGAGATTATAGCCAGTAATGGTCATTATGCTACTCAGGTCTGTTATTAAGCTAAAACCCTATTAAGATGCTGGAAGAAGTTAACAGGGTCCTTGAAAAAGTATTTTAAAATAAATTCCTTTTAAAGGTACCTATATTCATTTCATTTATTTTTCATGAAATTATCAGAATTAATATTATATTTAGTAATCAATAGTGAATACTTGCTTAATTGTAACTGGAATGAATTTTTCACTTCTATTATCAGAGGCCACTGACAAATAATTCAATGTATTTAATATCTGATTGCCAAGGATGTGATGAATTAGAACTAAAACAATGAGATCAAAACCCATTCAATTATGCATCCTTTTTTAATTAATGAACTGTTTGTAGACAAAAAAAATATGTAAAATATTAAAAACACAAAAGTAACACCAATGTTTATTATCAAATTACCTATATTGAATAGTATTAACTTGATAAAATTTTATCAATCAATAATCTTAACCTGGTCTTTTTGTTTAACATAAAGATTATATTTCTTCAATATCGAGTCTTTTTCCTAAAGATTCAAATGGGCCTTGTATCTACAAATATTCCTCTGACTGTTGTATAATTTGATGAATTGTTGAGAACTCTGTAAATGCAGCAGTAATTTGTCTCAGCATTATGGACTTGATTTAGCTTTATTCTTTTTCTCATAGGCATTCTGAAATATTTATGATGGAATACATTGGTAATCTGACGTGGGAGTCCTGTGAGAAACAAAAAGAACTAATTACTAGCAAATTTACAAGCACTGGCACATTCTTTCAAATTCTGTTTCTATTTATTATAAAAGAAATGAAATAATGAGTGAAATAATAACATAAACTTAATGTTATCTTTTAAAATTCTACTATTTTCTCTCTTAGTTCTTGCATATTTCATCACTGATCATTAACCTGATCATGTTAGTCCTATACAAATGTGGTGAACACCTGCTTTGATTTTAGAGGAATTAATCGAGCGACGTTCAAGATAAATAGAGTTGGCCTTGGCTGTCAGGTGTTGCATGTGCTAGTGTTTCCCAGGAAGCATATTTTAGTTATTACTGTGAATGATCAAAAGTGAATTTTGGGTAAGTACCTTAAAATTAAATAGCTTTTGAATAAAGTATGTATACAATAATATTGACTAGGAGTGCTTAATAGGATAGGAATGACATTTCAATTCACTTTGGTAAACATTATTTAAATTTATCAAATTAACACATTACTTTTATTCTCTCTCCTTAAAAGGTATCACTATAAATTTAAATATCAAATTCTTATAGAACTATTCATTAGATTGTTTAGTTCATCAATACTTTGTGATTTCCGATGAGATATGATCCAATAGCCAATGACGTAAGTGAATTTTTAAAACCAATTTTTTGTATGTTTGCAATTTAATAAGTACCTAGAAATTTTCTTGGAGAAACTGTTGCTCAAAGAATGTAAATTTTAATTATTAAGATTATTAATAACAATGAGAAGATAACTTTCAGATTCTATAAGGAAAAAAATTATATCCTTTATAATATTATTTATTAATACAAACCAAACGCAAAAAGATGTCTAATGGATTGCCACATGATGACTTAAAAGTATTAATAACATTTTGACTATATATCTACAAACTATTTTGAGCAAAAATCTTCTGAAATATTGAATGTATTAGAAAACGATACACAGAAATTTATTTTGTATGTAAAACTTCTCTTAGCCATTAGCTTTTACTGTTGTTGTGCTGCTACTTACAACCTTATGTACTGATTTAATCCTCGATAAAACATTTGCTTCATAGTATAGATGTATTTATACAGTTTACCAAAACATTACTTTCTAACAATTGTTTTGGATTGCATTTTGAGTTCTTCTTCCTTTGTGAATTGTATACCTAAACAAATAGTTTACTACATATATTAGAAAACAATTTGAAATATCTAGATAATGACTCCCCAGCTTAGTTTTGGAGAATATTTGATGATTAGTAATTTTTTTGCTATATATGTATTTTGGGTTGGTTCTTGAAGAAATACAAAAAATGTCATTAGCAATGTCCTATTTCTCCTAATAGATGTTGCTTGGTCTAGAAACTGGCATTAGAATCTTCTTGTGATAATTTGTCTTAATAAGATGGGAAGTTCTAATAGGTAGAAAGTTTTTTGTTAAGCTTAATATGATAAACTGTGGTTATTTGAAAACTAATAAATTTTGAGTTAATTCACAGACGTCAAAATGGATAAAATCTTACTGTGGAGTCTCCTTTTGACTTTTTCTGGAAGTCAAACCCCAAGATCCTTGGCTCAAAGAAATACTGAATTTGCAGTGGATCTTTATCGAGCTATTTGTTCAGCTCATAAGAATAATATTATATTCTCCCCCCTTGGAACAACTTTGGTTCTTGGAATGGTGCAACTTGGAGCAAAAGGAAAAGCACAACAGCAAATAAGACAAACTTTAAAATTTCAGGAAACCTCAATTGGTGAGATTCTTACATATTATCATTTATACTCGATAAGATCTGGCCAAATTGATTTTTTAGATAGTAGAAAGAAGTTCAGGGTCATTGAACTTTAATAAATGAAAAACATTATATAAAACATAAAATTATAATAAGGTGAAGAATCATAAATGTAAATAATATTCATTCATTTATAATTGTTTCATAATGAAAATGTTACCAAAATTATGTATTAAAAATTAATTCTATGCAGATATATAATTTTATGTCTGTATATTTTTTCTAGTCTGTTTTATCCAATTTGAATTAATTTAGATTATGTTGTATGTGTACGTTTATACATATATATACTCACATGTATATACAAATATTCTTACACTTGTGATCATTTTCTCATATCATACCACTACTTCAGTGTATAAATTTTAATTGTTGCATTTCATTACCTCTCTTGGAAATACCATTACTTTCTTAATCCTTCTTCATTAGGTTGCTTCCAATACTTCTCTTATAAAAATGCTTTAGTGAGTACCCTCACCCAGAAATCTTTGTATGCATCTGTATTTTGTTAGTTTTTAAAAAGTCATTTTCTAAGTAAAATTTAACATTTTCACTTAAATCAGACAAAGGAAAAGCATTAATGTATACATTTCAAAAGCTTATTTGATTAATAGTTTTTAAAGAAAATTTTTGGGCAAAAAGGGGTTTATATAACCCCTCAGAGGCCTTTTGCTCATGAGTGGTTGTTATTTTGGAGTCTCCTAAAGTCCTGAGATACCATGTAGAAGCTTTAGTGCTGGTGTCCCATTTGAAGGGGTGGTTGCCCATTTTTCTGACTATCCTGTGGTCTTAATGTCCATAATAATTTTCATTTCAAAATTTTACTTCTCTATTAGATAATATGTTCTGAACATCAGAGGAAACATCCAGGTTTTTGATTTGGAAATTTATTCACTATAATTAATTTCAGTATGTTTGTGTTAGTGCAGAGTAGTTATATTTAAGGATTTGTTTTTCTTCTTTAAATAAAGGAAATTTCATGTAGAAAAGAAGTCGATGAGCATGAAGTTCATTGCAACAGGTTTCTTTTGTGAATAATGTAAAATGAATCCACTATGTTCCAGATTTAGTCTTCACTGACTAATCTCACTACACAGTCCCAGAAACATTTCAATCACATGATACTGCTTTAAAAAGTAATAGAACATTTATGAAGATATGTAAATTTGATTTCATGGTAAACTAGCAAAATTGTCTCCAAAATCTAAATTATTTTAAATAAATTTTATCTTACAGAGAAACACAGAAATCCTAACAATTCTTCATTGCAAACATACTAATAATCGTAGTAATAATAATGATGAAATTATCATATCATATATGGTGTAGAAGTCACTGTTTTATATGCTTGATATACATGATCTCATCTATTCTTCACAATCACTCTGTGAGGTAGACATAACCTTTCTGTACACATGAGGACAGTGAGGAAAAGAAAGGTTAAGTAACTTACCCAAAATTAATTCCAAAAATGATTCAGTGAGGGTTATAGAGCACAAGAGCAATAATGAAAATTTTAATATTTTCTTTGGAAGAGTATATATGGAAAATTAAATATTAACATTTTAACACATACAGCAAAATGTACCAAGCTTGCTTTCTATTCTGCTTTGTTAAAGGAGAAAGGGGCACAGATGGAAGATAACTGCAAAAAGAAAAGAAAGGCCAGTCATAAAGGGAGAAGATATGAAAAGAAAATTCTGAAAAAGTAAAGAAAAAGAGGAGGAAATTAAGGAATAAAGAAAAAGAAGACACAGAGTTAAGGAGGGGGACAGAGTGAAGGTGCAAGAAGATGGAGAAAATGTCCAGGGGATTTGGAGAATAAAGAGCAAGATAGCACTAAGGTTAGAGAGAAAGGTGTAACAGATCAGAAGGTAGTGCCTGGCAGAGCCCTACTGGAACCCGAGACAAAAAGAAATCAGTATACAAAAACTTTAAATAGATAATGATCCTGTCTCTAAAGATTTTATATTTAGTTCATCAAGGATTTCTTTGCATTACCACTGATTTTGAAAATATACATATTGCAGTAAAATATTATTTAGCTTGATTACTGAGTTTGTTGGCATCTGCTTAAATTTTATGTCCAAGATGAGTGTCTTATTGACACATCTTAGTCCTGGCCCTGTCTTCAATTTTTATTGATTATTGAAAGATACACTCTGCTAAATCAGTTTATATTTTACTTTTTCTGCTACCAATCTGTTTCCTTTAACAGCCGGCTTATTCCACAGATAGGCATACAACTCCTGGCACCCTACCCCGCTGGGGTTCTCAGTGTCCTCAGTTTTCCTCTCCTGCATTGCCAAAATATCTGCTCATAATTTACCTTCACCAATTTACTAAGTTTCTGATAATGCCCCATTTTCCTTGGCATCTAATAATGCTGCTTACTAATCAAATATAACTTGAAGGTGCTTCTTTATTCCAAGAGAGTTATGGAAAGACAACTAGGCGTGAATTCCTGACTTAGCTCTGCACCCAATGACTTTGTGATGTGGCACCTCTCAAGTTACTATATCTCTCTGGATTTTTGGTGCCTCACTATAAAAAAGAGGAGTTTGGACAAGATGTTTTATATGGAACTTTTGGCTAAAATAATCTATTTTCCTATGGCTGCCTTTGTTTTCATCTTTGGATCTCTCACATTGCATATAAAGTTGGCCTTTGGACCCTTCATAGCAGGAGAAGTAAACAAGGACTGAATTTTAGAACAATTTTTAGAGGTCTGGTATAATCAAACCAAAAGTCACATTTACTCCATGACCTGCAGGTTTTCCATGGCTCTATTTTAGGAAATTAAATAAACTTATTTTCATTGCCTATGAGGAGTCATGTATATGTGTTCTTTTTGATCTGTGCTAAAAGAGGCTATTAAGCTGTAAATTAAATAAAATTTATAAGGCAGATAACTTTATGTTCTCCTCCAAACTTCTGCTATTTGGTGACATGTTTTTCACTGACTTCTGAGTCCAGCAATTTATCAAAGAGCAGCTGACTGTTTGTTACACAGTCTTAGACCTTAAATATATGACATATTTATTTGCTCTGACAAATGAGTTGGGGCTATTTTTCCTTTCCCTCTCCTTTCTTTCCCATTCCTTCAAAGATGTTCATAAATTACAAGCTCCATAAAACTGGTTTCAAATTTTGCCATTTTATTTCTAACTTTAACTTATTCTTTTAGAGACGTTCTCATGACTTTACTCAGGAAGTCTTCTTCATAGCCTCCCAGATGTTAAGATATTTTTCTTGACTTCAGATAGCAAGAAAGGATTGCATCCGAAATCATTGTGTAAACAAATAAAGTAGATTGGCCTTCTTCCCTTTCTTATTTAAGGAGTTCCAAGGTTGTAAAGAATTACTAAAATTCTTCAGATTCAATCATTCGGAAAGAAATTTTTGTATCTAAAATCTTTTATGTCTGTGCTTTTGTCTCACGAATAGAGACTCATAATTTGAAATATAATGCAATATACTTTCCAGAACCTCCTGTACAGTTCTGTAGGTTGTTCCTATACAAGAGAGCCAGGACAAGGAGGTTAATAGAGACTGAAATGTAGCCTCTACTCAGCTGGACATGTTATAAAGCCATGGGCTATAGTACCTGAGTGAGGGCATCTGTTCTTATTTGCACAGAGATGCCCTATGGGCTGCTAGCTCTCTGATGAAGTCTTTATTCCTCGCTCTCACATATACACACACGTGCTTTATTTCCAATAGACACTGAATAGCAAGTTTCTCTCAGTAGCACTTCTTTTTATCTCTTTATTCAATAGGCATCTTACAATGATAAACCATTTATATTTCTTTGATATAAATTAATTACATACAATCAACTTTAAAGTTATGAAAGTGGTATTTTCAGTATTTAACTGAAAATATAACAAAGGCCCCAAATAAAACTTTGATTTGAAATACCGTTTCCAAACTAAATGATTGAGTTTCAAAATTAAGCCAAAAGGAAATGAAAAATATCTGTACCCTTTGGTAATAAATAGGAAACCACTGAGTAAAGATCAGAGCTGAATTCTCTCATAGGCATATATATGTTCCTAATGACATTGTGATCAGAATGATCCAACGATAAATAAATAATAGGCCAATGGTGATTCTTAGCTGACTCCGACGAATTCCTCTGGCTAGTGGTTATAGTTGGGATAGTTAAAGAGTTTTATTGTTCATGTAGAGAACCAAAGTATATAGATTCATGAACCTGAAGAAATAGGCAATTCTGATTCTTACGCATCTCTAGAGATGATTATAGGGGTTGCCTCATAAATTTCAAATCTTGGACAGGTGCAGTTGCTCATAAAAGAGCAATCCTTTCTTAAGCTGAAATAAAAGTAATATTGGAAAGAATAGCTCATCACTGTCATGCCCCCATCAGTATTCGTTAGCATTTCTCTTTTATAAATATTGCAAGTTATGTAAAGAATGAGGTTCTAAAGATAAATTTCCAACAACTAAGAATAAGCTAAATTTGACTATAAAGAGGGAATTTCCTTTACACTGTTTAAATGCATGTTCTTGTTTTTGACGAATTTCAAATTTACATGGATTTTTTTTTTCTATGTAAG
Organism: Pteropus medius; assembly: GCF_902729225.1. Taxonomy (NCBI): domain Eukaryota; kingdom Metazoa; phylum Chordata; class Mammalia; order Chiroptera; family Pteropodidae; genus Pteropus; species Pteropus medius. The sequence continues at coordinate 8,574,315 of NW_024355205.1, forward strand.
ATCTGGTTTCTCTAGAAAATGAGTATTCTACAGTAGATAAATGCTTAAAATATTTATGCTAAATTAGAAGAGATTGTTAGTTATATCTAAGGGTGCAAAAAATGGTGATATGAATCAGATTGCGTAGAAGCAAAGCTGAAAAGCTGTTGTTTTTATTTGTTCAATATGTCAGTGTACATTATAATTATTTTTTAGGAGAAGAATTTTCTGCACTGGAGTCATTTTTCTCTGCCATCTCAGAGAAAAAACAAGAATTTACATTTAATCTTGCCAATGCCCTCTACCTTCAAGAAGGATTCACTGTGAAAGAACAGTATCTCCATGGCAACAAGGAATTTTTTCAGAGTGCCATAAAACTGGTGAATTTTCAGGATGCAAAGTCTTGTGCAGAGACAATAAGTACCTGGGTAGAAAGAAAAACAGATGGTAAAGTTTCCCATTTTCATAAAATCATTATTTGACATTGTGTGCATGGTTTTTAATATCCTAAAGTAAAGAATGGTTGAATATTTTCCCACTAAACTGGCTTGGAGGGATCAAATCTCCTATTTTGTTTCCCTATTATTCAGATTAATACTAAATTGTAAAACCGAAATTGTAAGCTGCTTTGAAAAGTACACAAATTCTTTTTTGTTTTTTTATGAGAGACACCCATTTGTGGAATCATTAATGAAAGAATTGTAATAATAATTTTTGTTTAAGGGTGGAGTTCTTAAATATGGCAGTAAGAATAATATCTTTGGCTAGATAAAAATTAGATCTGTCAATCCCAAATGCTTCTTTCCCACACATACTATAAATAATTAACATATCTTAGTTAAATGTGTTAATGTTTAATAATCAGTGTTGTTAATCCTATCATAAATGTGGTAATCTTAACTTTAAATTAAATACAAGCTAGCAAAAATTACAAAGAGACTCTGTAATGACATAGTAGAAAGAACATGAGCTTAAAAATCATACAGAAGAGTTTAAATCTTAACAAGTTATGAGCTATGCACCATTTAAAATGACAACATTATTAAAATTTCAGGATTATTGGAAAGTTTAATAATAATGTATATGAAGAGACAAGCACATATGTGGTTCTTGATTAACAGTAGTCTGTTTCTTTGATTATTCATTCCGTTACAAAAAATTGCAATGGCGTAAGATGCCACTATATTCCTCATGGGAAGCCTCATATGGAGAATTGTAAGTTGAAAACATGAGCTGTGTTCACGGGAAAGTCCTATTAATAACATACAAAATGAGAACATCCCTAGCCAGCTTCGTGGCACCCAGTTATGCTTTTGTCTTATAACTTTGAAATACTCATCAGACATAGACATAGGAGACTGGTTTTTCAGAAGAAGAAAATCATACTAGCAGCTCCATATTTGTCTCTACATAATGGGCAGTGGCTGCAGTTGTGAGAGTAGCAAGTCTGAGTATACAGTTAATATATTAATTCTGATTAACCTGCTGGAGAACCTTGAAATAGTTCGAAAAGTACCAGTAAACATGCCGAAAGAGATATTTGGTTTTTGTTCTTTCTGTCTGAAAAAGATTTACACAAATAATCTCACTAAAGAGTTCATTACTAGGTCTGTCCAAATTTGTCTAAGATGATCCCGTATCTCCTGTTTCCTAGTGAAATCTTGTCTGCACTTGTTTCTCAATAAAATATTTAATAGCACTCCCCTTTACTCTCGACATTGCTATATCTACATGATAGACTGTTTATAACTGATCTGATCTGTTTTAATTCTATTTAAAGCAGTTCTACTAAACCACTATTACATATTTCTTTCTGCCTCCTCCTCTACCCACTTAACAGGAAAAATTAAAGAGATGTTTTCAGGGGAAGAATTTGGCCCTCTGACTCGGCTTGTCCTGGTGAATGCGATTTATTTCAAGGGAGATTGGAAACAAAAATTCAGAAAAGAGGACACGCAGCTGATGAATTTCACTAAGAAAGATGGTGTAACAGTTCAAATTCCAACGATGAAAGCTCTTTTGAGAACAAAATATGGTAATATGAGAAATCATACTCTAAAGCATGACTTTGAGAGTTGCCAAGTATATTTAATATTTTATTTTCTCTATTCCAGGTTATTTTTCTGAATCCTCCGTGAACTACCAGGTTTTGGAATTACCTTATAAAGGTAATGAGTTCAGTTTAATCATTATACTTCCTACAGAAGAGGTGAACATAGAAGAAATGGAAAAACTAATAACTGCTCATCGAATCTTGAAATGGTTCTCTGAGATGCAAGAAGAAGAAGTGGAAATAAGCCTCCCAAGGTTGGTAATGTCATTTTAACATTCTGGTTCTTATGTTTTCACTTATGGAGAAATCTGATTAGCCAGTTGAAAGATAACAAGTTCTTGAAAAGGCTATTGACAAAAATAAAAAAGAAAAATACATTTGGAAGTATTACTCCATATTATGGATAAAAAGGCAGGTCTGAACATCTTCAGCTTTGCTTTACCATGAGGACTAAATTAAATGTTCAACATTCTCTGAAAGAAATGGAGAAATGTAAGTCTTCAAACTAGAATGCTGGGATTAAAAGGAATTATTATTCTTTTCATTAAACAAACTTATTTTTTTCTAATTTTTTTCCTAATTGGAATTTAAAATCTTTATCTTCCATTATGTTTAAGGAAAATAAAACCTCCAAAACACTTATGATACTGTATAATTAAAAGACATGTTAAATCACCCTTGACAGTGCTCTAACAGTCATTGAATTATAAATAGACTTCTATGGTCAGTTTTAGGTAGTTAATACAAAGGGGAAATCACAAAGGCATATCTCAGGGGCAGTACTTACAAACATTAATTTCTTAATATCATTCTTCTAGGAGACAGGAGAAACTTCCGAGAGTAAGGTATACCCAAATAACTCAATTCACACTCTACCTGAATTCTGAAAAAAAGAGACAGATGTTCAATAGATTATATTCTGTCCTTTCATTTCTAAAATGCTCTCCATACTCATCAAGGCCCACATGGTCTGTGCATCTCTCTTCCTGGCCATTGGTCTCTTAAATCTCTTGGCTTTTCCTCCTTTTCTACTTAGCCAAAGTCCAATCAATCATTTCAATCATACTGTCACCAAATATTTTCCTGTGTTTATCACCTTTGTTCCTCTCTAATTCAACCCATTCTCAATCCTAAGACTACTCGTGCTTCTTAACTACTGATTTTGTTTAGCAAAACCCAGAAAGCGGTCACTCCTAGTCTCACTAAGGCTAGAGCTTGGAATTTCTTGTTTATCTTCAGAGAACTTTCTTTTCTAATGCCCGCACCACACCAGAACTTTACCTCCATTCTCCATGCATTATTTGGTGTTGATTTTTTTACTCCAACATATATCTCGACTTCTTGTTCATTGAGGAAAACATATCATTAAGGAAACTTACCTCCTTCCCCTTCATCTTCCTTGATGCCCTGGAGGAAAAGCTGTCCTATGCTTTTCTCACCCTTGATATGAATAAATATTATTAACCATACAATTTTTCTTAAAAATCTTTCTTTAACCCCTGTGGCACTACTTACTTCTATTTAGTTTTTGATCTTTCTGTAAAATTTACCTTCTCCCTGCCATATATTTTTTTGTTTCTGTTCTCAAATAATGTTTACTAGAGTTTCATCTTAAGACTTCTTCTTCTAACTCTCTTTTATCTATGTCTCTAAAATCTGAATCTCTTCCCCCACAACCTTTCTTCCTATTTCTCGTCATTGATATTTCTCTATCTGGATGTTATTCAGTCTTTCAAGGAATATTCTTCTTAGCAAATACTATGTGCCGAACATTGGGATATAATGGTGTATGTGACAGATATGTCATGACCAGCTGCAGTAGTGATTATAAAATGTTCATTTACTTTAACCTATTGGACACGCATACAAATTGGAATCCCAAGTTTGCATTAAACATTGTCCAGCTATGTTTAATATGTGACAGAAAGCATTTTTAATTCAGCCCTTGAGGCTAATAGAGTATTCACACACACACACACACACACACACACACACACACACACACACACACCACACACTCTGGAGCTAACTGGTTAGAAAATGAAAAGAAACTACTATATTTACATAATAGTCTGGGTCCACCAGTGTCAAAAAGATTGTGTCCCATTATTATCCTTGTGTGTAGCTTTAAGATTTGGTTTGAATGGTCCTAGACTGAACTTTCCAAGGAAGACTCAAACCCACAGTAACAAAACTGGATTCCACATAATAAGGATAGGGGCCCCAAAGGAGACCCATCCAAGACTTTTTTTTCATTAAATAAGAGTCCTGGCTATAAAGGAAAAGGAAAGAACAGCACCATTCCTCAGTTGGGCCTGCAGACAGGAGTGGATCGATCTTAAAATGGAAATTCTGAATTGTTTTCTTTCATTTTCTGCAACTTTTACTTGTGTTAAGACCCCTTTAAGCACAATGGTTACATTTGACAGTAAATTGCTATCTTGTAAGCAAATAGATAATCTTTACATATGCTAAAATATTCATTTCATGATTATTTAGTAGTTAATTGTCTGTCCAGTCTTTTTGCTGCTCATTCTTTTACCCTTAGCTGTATCCATTGACAGTTTTAGAGGAAGGTCAAGGAAAAGGGAAAATGAACCACGTCTAGAATAAATATTAAGACAAAATTTGGAAGCAGTACATAATTAATACTGCATATATAGATAAATAGATGGAGATTATGATTTGAATTATTTCTTTATTAGAAGGCAGTGGGAATTAGCACATTAGCTTTGACTTGGAATGAACCCGAGTTTGAATCTTAGCACTGTCTCCTACTTGACTTTGAACCTGAAAATCAACCTTCTCAAGCTTCCATTTTTTTAATGTTAATGGGAATAATAATGCGAACTTCCTTAGTTTTTTTGTGAAGATTAAAAGCTATAATCTATATTAAGTGCCTAACACATGGAAGTACTACTTCACATGTGGCTATTCATGGTCCTAATAATTATGGATAATTAGAAACTGGTTGTAGATTTTGCTTTGACTAAATGGTTAAGTGGGTTTCTATTACTGTAGGTTTCATTGGACTAAATTATGAGCAGGATTGTTTCTTAAGTAACTCTGGGGATAATTAGGCATTATTAGAAGTTGTAATGTCTTGCAGTATTCTTCTTATTATCCTAAAATTATTGTACTATTATACTAAAAATGGCTAATTTATAGGTGGAATATTTATTCTCTTCTTTTAGAAGCCATACGCCATTCAGTTTAAAAATAGAGGTGGTAATAAAACAGGAAACAAAAATAAAGGAAGGAAGGAAGGAAGAAAAAGAACACAAAACCATCATGCTGCATATTATCTTTCTTAACAGGAAGTTCAGAGGAAGAAATTGAAAACGGTTGGCAAAAATCAAGCTATTTTTATTATCAGTAGATTTCAATGCACCTGTTGTTCCCAGTCCCGGTTAGCTAGGACTCTGAATGAGTTGACATCTTCCAAAAGTACATAATAGTTTACCAAGAAATAACTTAGGCCTAGTAAATTTCTGCCACAACATGTTCATTGTTTTGAAAAATTATAATTAAGAAACTTGTTTGATTAGTATTTGGCAATTAAAACAATGATCTCATTAGACCAATTGCTCAAGCTAATGGGCCTCCCTGTTAACTAAGCAAGGATCCTGTGCTTCAGCAGTTGTGTCTGTATCCAAACCAGAGAGAAAAGAGGCAAATACCCATGAGGGCACAGACAGCAATCTGGGCAGGAGTTGCCTGGGATCTGGCTGATGTAGAAATATACATAGCTACCTGTTTGATGGCTTTACATTCTTTTCTTTCATAAACAAAGTTTCTAACCTGGTTTTCAAATGCAGATTGATTCTTTAAGCATCTATAAGGTTATTGAATACTAGCTAATTTTATTATTGTTATTGTTATTATTATTAAAATGGTAAAGTGAGGTTCAGTAACTGCTGTTGACTTGGAATCCTAGGTCAGTGCCTAAGAGAATCTTTGAGATTCTCTGGGTAAAGTCCCTCTTCACATCAACATGGACAGGTGAGCTGAATCTAGAGTCCTAACTTATGGCCCTGCATTAGAAATACTGAGCTTTTTTGTTTTTCTCCTATAATTTTTATCTTTTATTTTATTTGTAAGAAATTTAGTTCCTTTTCAATGTTTTGCCCCTTTTACAGGGTTGATTGAAAAGATATTAGGTGTGTCCATAAACTGAAGAAAGTCACATCAATTATGACAATGGATGGGAAGGATAATAGGTTATCAATGCCTCTCTGTATCCCAATAGCCAACAATCTCCTCTAAAGACTGTTGGCTCCTGTTTCCCTCTCCTAACATCTTGGGCATCTGCCAGGAGTCGTCTTGGATGGTGTGAAAGAAACTGAGTGTATGTGGTTGCTGGAGGAATCCTTTATACTTCTAAGGAAGGAGCCAAGCAGTTGAAAACTTAAAACTCTCACTCTGTTTCGTAGGGTAATTGTTACTTCAAAAAGTATTCTCTTCCCTCTTCCCACCAAACATTAATCTGGGAAGCAAGTTATTAGTAACCCAGAGCTACTTCGTGGAATTGGGGAGAAATGATGTGAAATGTGAGGAAATGTAATTGGGATAATGAAAACAAAAGATTTCACAATATAATCTCTTCCAAGTTATTCATTTTATATAAAAAATTAAAGAAAACATTTTGACATCAAATGTGTACTGTGTTTCAAGACTTTTCTTCATCTTTTTTTTTAAACAGATTTAAAGTAGAACAAAAATTAGATTTCAAAGAAGCTTTGTATTCTTTGAATATAACTGAAATATTTAGCAGTGGCCGTGACCTTTCCGGAATAACAGGTAGTATGATAAATAATTCTTATATTGTCATGTTAATATGTTTTCTTAATAACTATGTTAACTGACTGATTTAAAACTGAAATAGCATTTGGACCCAGAAAATACATACACAGTGAATAAATGTCATGGTCATGTTGAGTCGTCTATACATAAACACTCTATTTTGCATTTAAGTACTTTTCTTTAATGAAAGCCGAGAAACATTTTAGAATGTTAGATAAGCCTTCCAACCATGCTTGTAATGAAACTATATAGGTAAAGTATTATATGGGCTTTTATTTTGGCCCTATTTGCATTTCCTTATTTGAACAACAAGAATTAAAACTTTGAGTCTCTCATCTAAGCAGAGCTAATAAAACTCTTATAAACCAATTTGCAAATGTTAATTCAGTAATATTAGAGCCTATGAAATAGGCATTCACAACATGCTAGATAATGAACATAGTCTAGAAACTGTAATGCTACAGCTTGTAGATTTAGCTTGGGACTGACAACAAATTTGAGGAGACGGAGCTCTTATGCTAATTTGCACCAGTGAAATTGTGTAGGGTTAAGATGCTCACTTGCACAACAAAGCTCAAGTCTTTTAATTTTTCTCATCCTGGCAGTATCCAAAAGTTCAAAAAGACCTAATAAAAGAGAATAAAAATGGATAAAGAGAGCCAATTTGTCCCAAGTTACTTACCCTCTTTTAAATTCAGTCTCTGTTTTATAAAAAGGGGCCTAATGATACAGATCTATCTATTTGATGTGTTTTTGTATCATAACATGGAAATTTTGTGCATTCCTATATAAGTATATGGGTTTTGGAAAAATATTCATTCATTCACTCATCACTTATGTGGGTAAATGAACAGAATTAATGAGCTTGGTGGAAGAGTTGGGTAGGAGACACAGGTGACATAGATGTTCATTGTCACTTTCATACATGATTAGTTACTTGTTCTCACACTGACAGGTAGTTCTCCATTCTCTAACAATTTCATCATCATCAGAAATGAGACAGTCAACAATAAATACTGCAACAGGATCCTATCTAAGTGTGCCCTGGAACACAGCCACCTCACCAACCTGAAATAAACCAAGCTATTTTTTAAGCACCTCTTCCTCTTAACTATTTTTCTGGTTTTCGGAAGCTTACTCGCTATACCTCATACATTTCAAACAGCCACTCACTCTGCCAGTTTCCAGCAACGTGTGACTTCTACAAAATCTCCTATTACAGGCAGATTTGTCAAGAAAATACCTTTAAAATGCTTCATAAAATGATTTCTGCAAGAGAATAACCCTGAACAGAGAATAAAAGTCCAACGTTTTCAGCTCTTTCTCTCCCGAGTTACCTATTTGAACTGTTTTAACTACTTTGGCTCTGTCTTATTGCCGGAAATAGAATGACTGCAGCCAAGGTTGGCCCTACACTCAGTCATCAAAAATTGTGAATTCCCTGCTATTTCTACTTTTCATTTGTGCAATAAGCATTTACTAAAGGCTACTGTAAACCAGCCCACCACTAGTGCTATGGAATATTTACACAAAAGAGACATTACCTTTTACTCATATAGCTCACAAGTTGTAGATGACATGTTTTCAGAATTACTTTAGAAATTTTGAGATGAATATTTGACTTCTGTTATTACTTTGGATGTCATCATTAGTAAAATATTTAACCTTTCTGAGCCTCAACTTCCAAATTCGTTAAATGAGATAATATATCCTCGTGGTGGAATTAAATAAAAGAATGTATGTATATCACCTAGTTCCACATCTGGCATGTAGTAGATACTCAGTAAATGTTAAATTAAAAAAAACAAGAGAGGCAAATGACATATTGATATTTACCTACACATCTGGCAAAACTATAGAAGATTTCTTGTCTTCTTAATTTGACAAAGACATATGTGAAATTTTTATAGAAACAAAAGGAAAGAATTATTACAAAAGTGTAGAAACTAGTGAGTTTATGGAGTCCAGATCCCTTGTTCTGGCTACTACCTTTCGGATCCTGTTCTTTTCCCAAGACTGGGCTTTCTCTGTGGTGAGATGGAACACGCAAGACCAAGTTGCTCATTCTAACAGCCAGAGAGTAACTTGGTCTTGTGCTATTGTGAAACTGGGTCCAATTTTCCACTAATCCCCAACATGCTTTTTTGTCTTTGCTCTCGGCAGTATGGGCCCCTAGGTCACCTACCCTGTGCTTTTTGTGTGAATTTTGTCTTATTCAAAGCAATCCTGGAGAAAGAAGGTGTTTTTTTGGCTAATCTTGAAAGACCAATCTCCCGTACTTCAGTTAATCCACACAGTGAGTGGATGTCCCCTTTTCTCCATTTTATGTGTCAAAATTAGACAGGGTGGTGAGGGAAAACTAATATTAGGAAGTGACATTTTTTCTGAAATCTGAATAACAAGGGAGACAATCAGGGGAAAATCTGGGGAAGGAGTTCTAGGCAGAGGGAGAGCTAGGGTTATGGCCTTGGTGTTTGACTTTGTAGCCTGAGCTTCTGGATAAGGACAGGAGAGTGAGAGATGAGGATAAAATATACTGAGGGTCCAGACAGAATCACCATAAGCAATTTGGAGTTTATGTTTAGTGGAATGGGGATTCATTTTCTATGCAAATATCCCTTTGATGACTTTTCTCTATCTTGCCTGAGGGGATTTACTTTTCAGTAAGCTATCAGAGCTGATTCCTCTTTACTAAATTATTTTTTCATAATTTTCTTTTTTTTTAATTTTGTGGTTTTGGTGGCATCTACCAGCATCATATCAGCTTTCTCTCTCAAGAGAGACAAAGTTACTTTTCCTCCTTCCTCTTAAAGTTTCAAGACACATCTTCCTCTCCTCCACTCTCTTGTCATCAATGAATGAACGACCTTGTTTCAGTTATTTCTCTGAAGAACATTGTCAGATTTATCTGGTCTTGACAGAACAGAGATGGCTGATGGCTTCAAACTTATGGTTTCACTTCCCCCTTCTCAAGGAGACTATCCTCGCAGGTCACTAAATCAGAAATGCCTCACATATATACATCAGTTCCACCAAGGGGAGAAGAGAGGCATTCTCTCCCAGCCTGTATCCACACTAGAACAGAATGTTGTAAGACCCTATCTTACACTGAAAAATTTGACAGGTTTTAAAGCATAGCTCTGAAGTGATTTTGTAACAGATACCACAAAAGCTCTTTAGACTTTCATGGCCTCACCAGTCTTGAAGGCAAGCAAATTTTGTTTTAAATCCAGATCAAAACTGAATACAGAATTTAAAAGGCAAGTCAGCTTTGAGGTTGAATACATAAGGTGGGATTAATTCAAATCTATAAAGCCTCCTTCATCCTGTCTGTAGACCATGACCACGGCGGGCAAAAACTTCTGTCCATTCAAATATTTCACTTAGTGGGATACCCGATTTCAGGCTTATACCCTTCTATCTTTACCTTTTATATCTGAACTAAGCTCGATCTCCCTGTTTGTGACTCTACTAAGTCCACAAAAGTTAAACTTAAAACACCTTTATCTCTATCTAGCAAATTAACCAGCTTGAAGTTTTTTTTTTCCCTTTTCTTTGTTCATTTGAAAATGAAATTAACCTGAGACCTAATAAGCAATGGCTTTGAATTTTAACCCTTAAATATACTTTCATATTTTCCAACAGATTCATCTGAGGTATATGTTTCCCAAGTCATGCAACAAGTTTTCTTTGAGATAAATGAAGATGGCAGTGAAGTGGCAACATCGACTGGTAGGACAAAAGATTTCACAAGCAGGGGGAAAGATTGGGGGGAAACGAGCATTAGGGTGCTGGAGCTTTTGCAATACTCTGATCGCCCTTTTCTCTCCTGCTGTCTAGGACTCTCTAGGAAGAAATAGAAATTGGTTGTGTAAGATGCTTTGCATCTCTGCAACCACAGCTTAATGCAAAGGAGAGGGAAGGGATTTGATTAAAAGTTGAGGCTCATCTACAGATATTTGCTTATTTTCAAACTGTATTACTTGTCAATTAGCAGATAGGACTTGTGGAGAAAAATTTAGGCTCAACTATAAAATCATTATTGTTCAGGAATGCTCACTCTTAAGTAATTGTATTAATTTTATTCTTTCATTACACCAAGTTAGTCCCTGCTTTTTAAATTAGATTCTTGTCATTATCTCTATGGCACATTAGTATCACCTAGAAAGCTTTTTAAAATCCTATAAAGTTTGTATGTTTGGAGATAAGATCCAGGCTCCAGTATTTTCTTGTTTTCCTGTGTTTCTTATGTGCTCCCAGGATTGAGAACCAGTGCTCCACAGTGGCCGGCAGCCTATCTTTCCTTCTGCAAGTATAGTGCATAGACTAGCAGCATGGGCATCACTTGGAAACTTGTTAGAAATGCAGAACCTCAGGCCCAACTTTAAATCTACTGAGTCAGAAACTGCATGATCTGTGTACACGTTACAGTTCGAGAATTACTCCTCTATATTTCCTTGAACAAATGGCATTTTGAGTTATGTCTATGCTGTCATACAAGAAAATGATTAGAGCAAAGCCTTAAATTTAGTTAGAAAGGGAAAAGCTATTTTAATGAATCCCTCATAAATATATTTTAATTTTTTAGACTATTTGGATTCTAACCAATATGTAAAAGATATGTATTATGTAAATTGTCTTATTGATAAATTTCTATAAATTTATATTCACATTGTTAATTTCTTGATTAATTTGTAAAGTGACATAGTGTCAGTGGATTTTGACATCTGAGTGTGATACACTGGACTCTCTCTACCATTTTGTCATCTCCTGAAAGACTTTGCATTACTGTGCTCAAGGAACTTATATTGGAGGGGATGGAATATTTTAATCCTTGGAGAAATGAAAACGTTGCATTGGGATGAAGTTACTGGCCCATGAAGACAAATTTTACAGCTGCTTTTACATAGAACTAGAAGAGTTCTTAAAGATCATTGTCTGATCCTATTATAATATTGATGAAAAAACAAGCCCAGCAATGTGAAGTGGTTTGCCTGTAATCAGACTATTAATTGACAGCACAATTTGTACTGAAATCAGGTTGTCTAACATCGAGTTCAGAGCTCTTTCTGCTATTGCTCACTGACTCTCATTTTAAGTCTAGAGTTCTCTAAAATGATGTAACAGTCCTTAAGGGATCAGTAGTAACCCCGGTGCATCACACCACGGAATAGTCAGCATGGATATTTTTACTTTCAGGCCTCTGCTCAGAGCTTGCTTAAGAACAGAAGAGCTCAAGTATTCACCCAAAGAAGAATGGGAGTGATACTGGCTATGTTTTTCTGGTTATCTCATTAATTCAGACATTGAGTCTATCTATATTCATTTGTAATTTGGGCTGTGTATCCCTGATATTCCAGATAGGAGAAGTGCCCTGTATTTTATGTTATTAAGGTTATGTTTGATTGTGAAAGGGATCCAAATATGCCACGACAAAATATGTCATTTTGGCAAAAGAATTATTTTGAGCTGAAAGCAATTGAGAAACAAAAAAGATCTCTCTGCCCTCCCCATATCTGCCTAAAACCAGGACACAAATTTGACCTTTATCACAGGAGATGGAAGTTGACACAGAAATGACTGCATAGCAAACCTTATTGAATAACACTTATCTGCCATTAATTTCTCTCATATACTCATTTACCTTCCCACAATTTATTGCCCCCAGAAGTCCAAGCCCTTTTTCTTTGTCTAGTCATTTCTCCACAATTTACAACCCTTTGTTCTATGGTATACAAGCTCTCACCCCTAACCACTTCTTTGGGTATTCACTTCTTTTCTGTGAAGCTTCTGTGTGGATAAAAAGTAAGCCATGTCTTCCGTTAGTCTGTTTTTTGTCAGTTTAATTTGCATACCCTAAAGAGTAGAAACAGTTTTTTCCTTCTGTACAATTGTTTTTCAATTCTAATCACACATGTTATATTTTTTTAAATTATTTTTTCATGGGTCTGGGAAAATGGTACAAGAGCATAGTATTATTCGTAAAGAAAACATCTAAATTGAGTGTAGAAATATTTAACTTAGAAAGAAAAGAAATGCAACCATTTAAATTTACCCGCTCTAAATATTGACAAACAATACAATGGAGCAGCATAAAATAAATTGTGACGGTAAATAATTGTTAAAGCAGCAAATCTCTTCTAATCTCATAATAAAAACCTCATACACATTCACAGCACAAATCCTAAAAGCTCTGAGCTCTCAGAATAATTTTGGAAAAGTAAGTTAAAAAAGTAAATTTAAACTCAGACGTGATTGCCATAAACCTGAAGAAGAGAAATAAAGTGCAAACATATCTCCATAGGAATTTGAGTTGAAATATTATAAGAATAAACCATATAATGTAAATAAAAACAACAGAAAATTTTTGTTTAAAAGATAAAATAGTTCAACTGCTTTCACTAAACTGAAACTAGTACCTGTCTTTCTTCTTCACTGAGCATAAATGTGAAGTTAGAATTAGTCTATGAATGATTCAATATTTATTCTTCTGCTCTTTGGTTTTTAAATTTATTCTAAACTTCTCTGTATTTAGAAAATAGTAATTTTTACATATTAACTCCTCAAACAAAATGAACTTTTCTGTCTATAAAAAAAAATTAAAGAAATATTTTCTTTACTGATTTTAGTGTAGACATCTAAATAACTGTTGTCTTTATTTCATAGGTATACACATCCCTGTGATCATGAGTCTTGCTCCAAACCAATTTATAGCAAATCATCCATTTCTGTTTATTATGAAGAATAACCCAACAGGTACCTTTTTGAGAAGTCCTTAGAGAAACTGCTTAAGTTAAACAGACCTATTCCTGGCTGCTAATTGCAATCTACATATCTGAATCACTTATTCTTTCAACGGGTATTTGTTGAGTTCCTGTTTTGCAGCAGGCATTCTATTTTAAGAAATGACAGGGGCCCAAAATAGGATAGTGGTAATAATAGCTGCCAACATAGCTATTATATATGCTAACCACTTTAAATACCAATCTCTAAAGCTAATACCATTTCAATAGGTTAGATACTTGACTAACAAAGATATAAAAGCTCAGAGAGAGGTTATGTAGTTTGTCTAGGTGGCAGACTGAGAACAGGACCTGTTTGTTTCCGAAGTCAACTCTATTTTATGCCACAACGGGGTTGGATACCGGGAGCTGTAGAGTTGTGAAAGCTTTCAGAGGTAGATGCGAAAAGAATAAATGACTAGGTACAGGCCCTGGGTGAGAAGGAGGGCTCGAACATAATTCCAAATCTCCAATTTGGAAATCTGGTGAGAGGTGATGCAGTTAGGTATGAAAGGTGGAGGTAATAGTGAATTGGATTGGCCTTCGACACAATGTTAACATGTGGAAATGCAGACTGGGTAAATGTTTCTATATTTTCTCTTAATAAAGAGAGAGGTCAGGAATGAGGATACAGTGAAGGAACTTCCTTTAAGTTTATATTTAGGACTCTTCCATAGTCATAATTACCATAAACCAGAGGAGAGCAGAACTCATTTTTTATTCACTTCTGTATCCAGACCAGTATTGGGCAAAGTGCCTTGCACACAATATCAGTATCTCTGGAGATTGAGAGTATGGTCTTGGGTGTCAAACCTGGGTTCAAGTTCCAGCTCAATTAACTAATAGTTTTGACACAGTCACTTATACTTTCTAGACTATATTTTCCCAGCTCCTACATGAACATATTATTAGCATTCATCTCATAGAGTTAAAATAAAATAATATTTGAAGCCTGTAACACTGTGTCTGGCACATAGTGTTTATTATGAATAAATCAATAATCATAATTGAGTGAATGCTGAGTAAATGAAGAAAAGAAAATTAAAAAGTTTCTCTATATAAATTAATTCACATGGAAATGAGATATAGTTAATTTCAGAATCTGAATCTGTTTGATTAACTAGGGATACTGATGTTATTGGCTCCTTAAGGGATACACTAGTTTCTTTTTTAGGCTCCATGAAACTAGTGCTGAATGACCTTTCTGAAAGTTATATCTTGGAAACAAAGGAGCAGTTTTAGATTTGCTGATATTGCCTTAACACAACTTCATTTCCAGTAGTGGATGTGTCAATGTTAAAAGATATTCTGAGTTTGTTATTTGATCCATCTTTAACCTTTGGATAACTTTAATTTTTTATAATTAGTATGTAATTATTGAGTATGGAGAACAAAAAGAAATGAAGCTGCACTGGGCATCAATGCACAAGGAAATAATTGCTTTTAGAATAGTGATGTCTGACTCTCTATTTTCCAAGGCCATGTAATAGCTATGTTAAACAGAAGTAAAATGCAAAACCCAATAAAACCCACTCATTCACTTATTTGTGATAGTGCTTCACTATCACACCTTAATGACAATTTCCACTATTTTATGAACTTAATTGTAATGAAAATTTCTAAACTAAGGTTTCTCCTTTAAAGTATTATTTAAAATATATGGCCATTCATTTATCACTGATGAGGGGGCTGTAAATTTTTACCTTATAAAGTGTAGAATGGGCTATTATCTTAGGACAATAGACATTCAGTGATTTTTTATTTTTCTCTCACAAATGAACTTAAAAAATCATTGAGATTAACAAAGATGGTGATTTTGCACAACATAGTAGACACTAAGTGACTTAATGCTCTACATAAAATATATTCAATTGATAATTTCAGAACTGTGAGGATGAATGATTTTAGTTTTGGTACATCAGTTTTTATCCAGATTTAAAAATTGTTTTGCATAAAACAATCCTTTTGTGTAAAGTCCATACATTATTTGTATTTTACTATCAAGTTTTAAATTTTAGTATAGTCATCCAAAGCTCTTACTAAGCTGAACTTCCAGGGAAATAAACTTTTTTTATTCTTTTAGGCTGAGATTATGGGCCAGCTTTACAGACTTTCAGAAGCAAACTGTGAAAGAGGCTACATGAAATGTGCCATCTCTGAGAAAGCAGTGAATCATGGTTTTGAAACTGATAGTACTTTATACATATTTAAAAATACTGTATTCAGAACTCATTCAGGTCTTAAGTTGAAGGGAGAAACAGACTGTAGAGTATTTATTAAGAATTTTTTTCTTCTAGGTTATTGGTTTTGGTTATGCTATTGTATTTTAATATTAAGAGATAAATTTGTTTCCATCTGATGGGGATGTTATATAAATATAAAGATTAAATATGGAACACACCTCTCTAAGAAGGGAACATGAAGAGAAAAATGGAAACAATAGTGATTTCTGCTTCAGCCTGCCTCTATATCCATTGCTATTATGTCAAGCGAGATTTCACTAATCTGTCCAATTTAGTAGTGACTGGATTTATTAGTGACTGCATGAAGACTTAATTTAAAATGTTGTTCTCCTTGGTCGAAGAAACAGATTGAAAGGTCTGAGACAAATGACTTTCATGTAATATACTGCTCTTCTCCGTGTATAAAATTTTAAACTATTGTCTTCAATTACAAATTTCTATAAGATACTTAAAAATTTCCTGAACTAATAATTCCAATAAGCATTTTGATGCCATAGAATTATAAAAATACAAGAATCACTGATAATTCCTATTGTGACTAAATGTAAGATATATTCTGGGAAAGTTGCTTGTGCATCCTTAGCTATCTGAAATATAGAGATTTTTGTTTCTTTTTCTCAGAATTATTTTGAGATTTTTGATTACTATTGACTATAATTTTTCAGGAAGGCATTATTGATTGTACTTACGCATAAAAAGAAGAAAAAAAATCTGCTGGATATTATATCAATTTTCATGTTTTTGTTTTTTCTAAGAGTGTGTCAGTCTTTGGACTGATGTAAAGAGTTAATGAAAAAACTCTCTCGCTGTTATTCCAAATACATTTAAATATACTTTTCATCAGGTTTAAAATTATGTGAAAGTTATTTTATCATTTTTTTTTGAAATTAACCTCTATTACACATGACCCATAGGAACTTAAAGCAACACTTGACATGGATCCATTCAAGCCACTTTCCTTACTCCAGTTGAAAAGTGAATGGATTTTGACACATTATTTGTTTCTGTTTTGTCCTCTAGTTCTTGCTTAGTATCTTTTCACTTGCAAACACAGAATGGCTGGAAATAGGTGTTTGCATTTATGCTGTATACTATATCACTTCTGTGAGGTTTTGAAAGCACTGGTGATATGAAAATATTGTCTTTAACAATGAGTTTTGATTCAGAGCTGAAGGAGATCTGAGAAACTGTACTTTTAACACTAAGGGCTTATGTTACATGCATAAAAAGATGTCTGCCTGCTAATGCTTTCAATTTAAAACTCTGCCATGCTCATCACCATTTTATTATGCTGTGTTTGCCTGACTGAGTCTCTCTCTATATTTAGAAGAACGCCTCTCGGTCACTTTATTTTTGCTTTCTTATAGAAAAAAAAAGACTAGTGTATTTTTCATGACAAGCTCTTGTGGGTGTTAATTTACTTCATAAATTACCAGAAAATGATTAATAATGACATAATTACGTATTTGAGACAAAAGAGACAGTTCTGCTGTTAGACATTGCTTATTTATCTTATAGAGAACAAAGACTAAATGATTTGTTAAAATACTAAGAAAAACTAATTATTAACTTTTTTTCCTCAGAAATTCCTAAAGTATGTTTTTTTCTTTTCTCAGAATCAATTTTGTTTATGGGACGGGTGACAAATCCTGACACCCAAAAGATAAAGGGAAGAGATTTAGCTTCACTATGAATGAAAAGTACCACCTCAGACTATAAGATGATTCTTTGGAAAATAGTTGATTTGCACAACATCATCATCTTGCAAATATAGTCTATATATCATTTTCTGTTTTAAACTGTGCTTGTGTTAATCTGTATTAATATATACATGTGTTAATGAATAGATGAAATTATTAATAAATGAAAATTCATTCAATGCTTCTATTCTATGTTATCAAGTCTATATAAAAACAGTAACCTACATAAAATATTACTATTAATATCTTAGAACAATCCTTTCTAAGATATTTTAGATATCAAATTCCTATTTTAGATATCAAAATCTGTATTTCTAAAAGACTGGGATATCTGACTCCTAGGTATAATGGAATTATCCAGACCATGGGAAAGTAAAGTCAAGATAGGGTGGGTGTATGGGTGCCTCTCTAGAATGCCATTGAAAGCACAGAAATCCAGTATCTATGACAATAGATGAGCTTTGAGTTTTTCGCTAATCTTAATTTGGTATTCCCTGTGTTATATTTAATATTTGCCTTGTTTTAATACCTTTTGAAACATTTTAAAAATACTTTATGCTTTAAATATGTATAGAAAGTAACAAAGATAATAACTTTTCTAAAGCTTTCCTACATATGAAAGTGGCAGCTAAATTAGCATGATTAAAGAGACTGACCTTCCACAATATTACAACACTGAACTAAGAAAGTATGAGAGCCATGATCGTAATCTATAAAGATTAAGTGTAGAATTCTTCCTCTGAATAATCTGAAATGTCAGATGCAAATATCCAAAATAGTACCACATTCCAATGACTTAATATAACATGTTTCACAGTTTTTCTATTTCTGTGTTAATGATGTAAGATGTCTTTTTGTTTGTCTGTCTTTACAATTCTTGGCAAAGAGCTTAATGATAATGGCTACCCATTGTGTCAGGCACTAAAGTAAATACTTTATCTGCATCATGTCAAATGTACTAAAAACCATATGGAATATTATTACTCATCTTCCTGATGAAGGAACTGAGACTCAAAGATGTTACATAAATCAGTCAAGGACATATAGCAAATAAGTATAATAGTCTTTACCATATTTCAAAATTTGAACCCAAGAGTATCTGAGCTAGAAGTCTGTGACTGTAATCACTGAGTTATAATTCCTTCTATTTAAGTCTTTCAATGTATATAGGTCTCCCCCTGAAACATTATGCTGTCTAGCCTACAAGGTCTAGGTGTCCAACTACAGCAAAAACCTAGAGCAATAGTCAAGATATTATGAAGATGATTTTAGAATTAGTTGTGATTGCTTAAAACCATAGCATAATTGAAAGCAATGTTAATTTTCTGAGACTTGTCAATTTGCGCTTACTTAGCTATAACACAGCAAATGCTAATCTACTTGTTAATGATATACCACAAATTTGTTTCTCACCATGGAACTGGTTTAAAAATATGCTTCCTCAATTCAGGAAGAAGAGAATAATAAGCTCAGTTAAGAGTAATATAGTTTTATTCGGGCCTGGTCAACATTCCTGTCTTCCTTGGATTGCCTGAGTTCTTATGATCAAGTCGGTCTATTCTGGAGATTCATTCATTTGTTCCACACATCTTAACTCAGCTTCCACCATGTTCTAGGCACTGTTCTAGGTATAGGGGATAAACTGGTGAACAAAACTGACATGATCTCTGCCTTCAGGGAGTTGACATTTTACTGGTGGCAGGAAGACAGTAAACCAGTGAACAAATACAAAAACAGGTTAATTTCAGATGATGAAAAGTAATGATAGTAATAAAATAGGATGAGGAAATAAAAGGGGTTTATAAAATGAGATGATGTAACAATGGACTGCTCAAGTTTCACTTTAAGTACATGTTTTTATGTGTTCCTGATGTGTTTGTTTTTCTTCTATAAGATCTGCTAAATGTCTGCCCCAGATTCCCTCCTTTGGAGCCTGACTTCACATTGTAGCATAGTTTCGGCTATTGTTTTTCTTCTCTGATTTCGTGCTCTGTATCTGGTAGGTGCTACTTGCCTTAAAAAGGGAGAAAGTTTTAAGTTCTTATAGAAGAGAGAGTAGCCTTCTGGTGTGTGTTCAAGCTGAAAATCTCTTCTACCTTCCTCTGGAAGTATAGCTGCCAAAGCACTTCGAAGGTTAAAACATTTAATCTTCACCTTCAGCTGCAATTAACTCAGTAGTTATTATTGTTCTATATCATAAAGGTTAGAAGTGTCTGGAATATATTTATAAAATGTATATCTATTATAAAATAAAATAAAATAGAAATAATTTTCTTTGCCAAATTATGAAATTTTTAAGATTCACAACAATATCTAATTTTGTAGAATAAAAATATTATCAATTAAAACCCCTTATAAAAGTCTACTATATCACATATGTATTTTTTTCCTTCCTTGAGGAAAAATAATCATTTAAGCAGTAGGATTTTGGGGAAAACTTGGAATTGGGTTTTTATTGACTTCACATAGTTATAATTCATGGCATATTTTAGAGGGGTCTGCTACATCACACCGTGAGACCCAAGAGGCTAAAGGACTGAGATAATGAACAATTTATTTTGGGAGGTGAGCTTTATAGAATTCTCCTAAATTAGATAATAAAGATTCAGAAAACTTGAAAGATACAGAGAAAACTTAAAGCAGATTTCATTAGAAGTCAGTGCTTTGGACCTCCGGACATAAAGTGTTTTCTTACAGTATGGCCTCGGGAGGAGCTGTCCTGAGCTGTGGATCCTGAGACTGACTCAATGTGGGTGGAAAAGTGGGCCCACTGTAGTCTGTTTGCTAGTAAGAGTTCTGTTTTTCTGACTGTCCCCCTCTTTTTTTCTCTTAGCTTCTTATGTGATCATCTTAAATCTGAAGCTCCAAATCCAAGCGGTCAAAAATCTAGTTTCTTTCTTTCTTTCTCTTTCTGGTGTCTAAAGTGGCCACCCTGATGGTATATAAAAGAAATAAAAGATGGGGCATTTTTCACTGTTGAACATTATATTTTTGGTTTGTCACCTCAGTTCTCTGGGTCTTCAATATCCTCACCAATATAGTCGAAGATCGAGCAAATCCTACTGAAAGCCTTTATTCCAAAGTCCTATATTTAGAAAAGCTTGGACTTCTCAACAAAGATACATCTTTGGAATAATGTCTTTTAAACTGTTTTTGTCTATAAGCAGTGTTTATTCACCAAAACAAAACACAACAAAAAACAAGATCTTGGTCCATTACATTATCTTTATTTATAGTTGTCTCTTTATAGCTTTGAGATTTAAAAACAGAGGACATATAAAACAATTTTACTATTGTGGCAGAGACCTCTATCTAGTGAAGATTTTTGACCGTGGTTTCCAAACTGTGGAGCTGTGGCTGGGCAGTGGCGACCTGCCAGGGACTTCGTTTCACCCACTGTTGCATTTATCTAAGCGGAGCCTTGAAATTAGTTCTCATCAATGGAATGTGAGTGGAAGTGAGTGCATCACTTGTGAGGAAACAATTATCCCTCTCTAAGGGTTCTCTTCTCCTGCACCAGCTAGATGCTAATGCTCAAGGTGACCCTGGAAGCCCTAGAAGATGACAGAGCCACTGTTAGTCTGAGTTCCTCTATTGCTGTGCATTCATAGGTCCTCTCTGCTCCGTGGGTCAAAGCCAACCAAAAGCATCTACTGGCGTTGGACTCTGATGTGAGCAAGAGTGATATTTTCATTGGAATCTGAGAAATTTGTTAGTGACAAATTTGTTAGTGACAAAGAATGAGTGTTAATTTGGTACCTTTATTGGGGTGCTCCTGTAACAAAACCCAAAGTATGTGGCATAATTTGAAGTCAGACAGCAATAACAACCACACAGACATAGAAGATTGAAAGGCAGGAGAACTTGTTAAATTGTGGAAATATTTGGTAAAATTGTTGCCTATGATAAGTTAGAAACTGACCTGACCCAATATTCAGCCAGAGACTACAGAAATTATGAACTTGGTAGACTACTTGACCTGTTCTCACTAAGTGGAATGTGAGGAGAAATGCTATGTGTTACTTCTGGCTGCAGTGATTAGGAAGTAAGTTTGTCTATTTTTCATTCTCTTTTGTCCACTTTGATGGCTGTATATCAACATTAAGGATGACCACGGAGGACTTACAAGGCGGCTGGAAGACGGCAGAGGCTTCATCAACCTGAGTCTCTTAGTGATTGCATAGATCATACCCATTCTGTACTCTGTACTACCACCATTGACCAGGAATTCCCGAGCAGGACTCCCTATGATCAAGAACTACACAATATGGTGTTAGGCCATAGGAACTAGGTATCTAGTCTCACCAAAATAATATAACTATGTTCTTAATATATGTTTTCCATGTATTAGCCTGTAGTAGATGTTTACTCATTCTGGTGCTTGACCCCTATTAAGAAAAAGTTCTAGAATACTATTTCAATTTGCCTAATTCAGTGAAAGAAATTCAGAAATGATATTCCAGTGTATTTTTCCTATGCAAATTGCTCAGCTCCATGACAAAAATGTATCTTCGCAAAAATAGAGAAAATAACAAAATGCAGAAAGCCCACTAATGGGGTGTTTTGCTGGCTGCCCCACAGTTCTCTTGATTGAGATACTTTCCATTATAAAAAAACAGCCTTCACCCTCTACCTCTTCATTACTCTGTGTGTGTGTGTGTGTGTGTGTGTGTGTGTATGTGTGTGTGTGTGTGTACTGGTAGGGTGTGGAGAATAAGGGTATCTTCTTTAAAGATTTATCTTGAACAGGTTTTTGACTAATCTAAAAAAATTTTGCCTGCTTGCAAGGGATGAAGATGTGACCTTGTTAATGATGTTTAAAGCATGTGCTATCTGATGCTCCATAGAAAGACAAAAGAAAAGTTGGTCTGAGAAGTTCTTTTTTTTTTTTTTAGGAGAGGCAACCCTTAGTTGATCTCAAGGATTGCAAAGACCTTGTTAGTTTATAATCCCTTATTTTTTTTTAAATTAATTTTTATGCCTACAGCACCTGGTCTTCCTAGGTGGTCTCCAATACCAAGTACTAACCAGGACCGACCCTGCTTAGCTTCCGGGATCAGATGGGATCAGACTTGTTCAGAGTAGCATGGCCGTACATGAGAAGTTCTTAACAGGAATCTGTGGACACTAAAAAATTGTTCTTTGAGATTTCATATAAATATTAGATTTGAATTATTTGATTTGTTATGCCTTGTATCACATTATTTACATTCTTGCATTCATGAAAATATATAGAGAAAAATTTCTGGCAATTAAGTGCCTGTTTTATAATTAACAATAGCTAATATTTATAGATCTTACTATCTCTGAGTAATATACATCCAATATCTTATATAATCCTCACATCTCTGTCACGTTCTTTATAAAATGAGAAAATTGAAAGCAAAGGTTAAGGAACTCTTCTTAGAGATACACATGGAGTATAATTGGTAGAATCAGTTTTTGAACTCTGGTTCTCTTACTCTAGACCTCACCTCTTAATTACTAAGCCAGTAGTTCTCACACTTTGATGTGCATCAGAATCACCTAGAGGCTCGTTAAAACGCAGATTATTAAGCTCTACCTTCACAGTTTCTGATTTAGTAGGTCTGAGTTGGATCCTAAGTATTTGCATTTTTAACAAATTTCCAGGTGATGTTGACAGCTCTGGTCTGAGAACCAGTAATATGAGAACCACTGAAATAAGGTATACTGCTTTTCTTCTATGATAGTTCCTTTGCTATATTCTGAATGATCTGACAATCAATAAAACAGGAAGGAAGCCACCAGAATGTAAGTTTCAATGAAGAAAGAGGCCAGTGAAAAAAGAGTACATTAAAAATCCAAATGAAAGGAGATAAGTAAATTATAAAGATGAAGAGTCTTCATTGCAGGAGAAATAAAAGCAAGACCGTGGCCAATATTCAAAGCCTTTCATAATTTAATCTTGCATTTCTAGACTAATCTTCACTCATGGGTACTTGGTCATCCAGCACATTCCCAGTCTCCCACCTTGGATGGTGACTGTTAAAGCAGCTTCCTCTGCCTGAAAATTATTTTCTCTCCTCTCCTATAAAATTTGTCTGACAAAGCTCTAATTTTGCTTTAAGAGCTAGTTCGAATATTTTTTTCCTAAAAAACAGCTATTCAAGATGCTCTCAGTTTCAACTTCTTTCCATTAACACTCTTCCCCCATATCATAATAGTTTTTTGTTTGAGCTGTTCATATAACAATAGGCCTAGTAAGAATTGTGTAGTTTTAAATTACACCGTAATGTGGTCTTATTCATCTTTATGTTTCTCAAAAGACCCAGGACTCCACTGCATCCTGGCAGATGTTCTATGAGGAGTCATCAGATTTAATAAAAAACAAAAACTTTGTTAGAGTCACCAATTCAGGTATATGTTTGCCTTATTCATTTGTACAAGAGCCTGAAAGTTGTAGATAATTGTATAATGTAGGATGTGTTTCAAATATGAATAATAGTAACTCAAAAAGAATAGCTTAAGATAACAAAAGTTTATTTGTCTGCCAAGTAAAAGAAGTCTAGAAGTTGTCAATTCATGGCTGGCATAGGGGTTCCACAGTTATTAGACACTCAATCTCTTTCAGTAACTCCGTCCTTCTGGTGTTGTAGCTTAATCAGCTTGGGCTGTTACAATAAAATACCATAGACTGGGTGGCTTGGACAACAGACATTTCATTCTAACAGTTCCAGAGACTGGAAAATTCATAATCAAGATGTCTTCTATAGGTAATGTGGCCTTATTCTTTACTTCCTTTTTAGCAGTTTGTTTACAGTGTATTGTGATGTCAATTTCATTGTGTTTATCCTGCTTGGAGTTGTTGTCCTTATTGGATCTGTGGGCTAGTAGTTAACATCATATTTATCAATTTTTGGTTATTATTTTTCCAAATATTTTTCTTTCCTCCCCCACCTCTTCTAGACTTCAAGTCCATACCAGGTGGACTGCATTGCAATCTCCACAGGAGACTAAAGCTTTGTTTACATTTTTCTTTATGCATTGGTTTGCATAGTTTTCATTATAATAGCTCCAACCTTTTCTTTGGTAGGATCTAATCATCATTGAATTCTATCCAGTAAAATTTTCATTTAGTTATTACCTTTTTTAGCTCTAGAATTTCATTAAAAAATATTTTTATTTTTCTCCAAAATATATTTAGGTTTTTCTTTAAATCCTGGAATATTTTTACAATAGCTATTTTAAATTCTTGCTAGCTAAATTCTTTATCACTGTTATTTTGGGGTCTCTTTTTTTATTGATTGATTTTCCTTTTATTTATAGATCATATTTTTTGCTTCTTCACATTAATAGCATTTTTGACTGGTGCTGGGCATTGTTATTATTACTGTGTTGCTGTGATTCTGGATTTTTTGCCTGCCCTTGAAGAGAGTTGAGTTTTATGTTAGCAGCTGTAAAATTGCTGGCAGATCAGCTTGATCTTTTGAAGGCCAAAGAGAGTGAATTCGGCTATATAATGGATTAAATCTTAAAAGAATTTCTGGAAACTGCTGATCAGTTGCTTCTCTTGGTGATCGTTAAAGTCAATATAAATAGTTACTTATTTAGTTTTATATCTACATTTTTTCACTTTGTCTCGACCTTGCCATCACTCTTTGCAAGAGAGCAACAAAAATCTAGAACTCAACAGGGAAAACATAGATGCATATTTCCTCCAGTGCCTGGTGCAATGACCCACTGAAATCCAGGCAGCTTCCTTCTTAAGTTGATTTCTTTACCTTTAACATCACTGTGAAGTGTAGTGCATGGTCATTGTGGAGAAAAGAACAAGGAGATAACTTTAGATACCTTTGTAAATATTGACTTTGGCATAGAACTAATAATCTAAGAACAGATAGAATATGATTAAGTGAGTTCTACTCTGGTGCATTTTCAAAAGATTGTAAGAGAAGAAATTTCATTTGATCACACTATCTAGAGATTACTGAAGAAAGATTATTTGGAGGCTAGGGTATTTGAGCTTTCTTAAACATACAAAATCACAGCATACATTCTCTTTCTTTTAGAGAGTTGTAGAATTCTGTAATTTGATTTTGACTAGCATATATATATGTGTATATATATATGTGTGTGTATATATATACATATATACACATATATACATACATATATATACATATATGTACACATATATACATATATACATATATACACATATTATATATACATACATATATACACATATATACATATATATGTATATATGTGTATATATGTATGTATATATATATACACACACACACACACACATATATATGCTTATTATACCAGTAGATTAGTATAAAAAATATATCAAAAGTGAAAAATGCTAGAATAGTTCATCTCTATATGTGGGCATGTTTAAAGGAAAAAAAGGTGATGTTAGTCATCTAAGACATTTAAGTAAAGTCAGTTATTAATTTATCCATTCTATCTACATGATGATAAAAATGAACAAGCCAGTCTGCTGTATAGATTGATATATAAACTTTTTTAGATCCAACTTATATTACTGCAAAATATTTTATGTATTACCAATATTTAAATAGAAATGTGATCTACCCTTCAGAAGTTATTGTTATAGGGTTCCTCAAATATATGAATTTGATTAGTTTGGTTAAAAGCCAAAACAACAATATTTTGTTAAAATATTTACCTTTTTACTTTTTTATTATATAGGAATCAATTTACTTTTGATTTTAAAGGTAAATTGATACTGCGATTATACAGTATACAGCAGTACTCCTCAAGCTTCTGTAGACACTATTAAGTAAAATTATTTTTATAATATTACAAAGTTAATTGTCCATTTACCCTCAGACTCTTATGAGTATACAATGGAGTTTCCATAGGCTATAAGCTGTGTGATGTTGCAATAGATTGAATACAGACACAGATACGAGACTGTCAGGTATCTAGTCAGACATGAGCGACAAGGGAACAAAGGAATGGGGGCCCAGCCTAGAGATCGCTCACAGACTTCTGGGCACACACATGCGCACTAGGCAAAGTTATGGCAGCTAGGTGCCAAACAAAATGACCTCACTTGCCAATCACCTAGGAATGCCTTTGGAACCACCCATCACAGCTCAAATGTAAAGCAGACATTCCCACTTCTGGGTCCTTTTTGCCCTTCTGGGCTCCTCTCTCTTTTTGGTGGTCTTTTGTGGTCTGTTTGCCCTTTCATAGCCATATAGGCCCTTTCGTGTTGGGTACAGTGCTAGGACCATATGCCTCCTTGGGGCATTCTTTGTCTTTCTAAAACATATTTTTAATAAAACTATTAAATCTCAATGACCTGTGATTCTTCACTACTCAATTGAGGAAGAACAAAGGAAAAATGCTAACTACAAATCTACACCCTCATTATCCCTCTCCCTCCCCGCTACCGTTGGGGCAACACGGAACTCCGATCAGCCCCAACAGTGACAAGACTATTGCTGTCTTCCATTAAATAAGATATAAAAGAGATATGAAAAATATAAAAAAAATGCTACTCTTCTCTGTGACTTTTTTAAATTTGGTAAACAGTTTTTTTAAGTAAAAAAAGATAATTTAATTAAACAGTTTTTTTAAGTAAAAAAAGATAATAAGTTTATTATTGCCATTTTAAAATGAATTAATATAAATACTTTTTAGTTCCTCAGTTTTATTTTCTAATATCTAGCTTTTTGGTACACACAATGATTTTTAAGATATCTTGAGACCAAAAGGTTTGTAAACCCCTGGTGTATATATATAGGCCACATTGACATGAGACAGTCAAACATTACCAAACCAAACCAAGTAAAAACAACTAGATGATGAATGGGAAGATGAGTAGAAGCAGGAGTCTGGGAAACCAGGACCGTTTTACACAGTGAAAGAGGCACATCGCAGTCATGGATCCCCGCATAATGTGAATAACATAATGTGAATATTTCAAGTACTACAGTTTTTTTCTCACACCACAAAAAGGACACAGAAAAGCTATAAAATCCTTTACATGACCACAGGACAGATGGACTACAAAGCAGAATATAGCTACAGGGAGGACCACAGAGAATCAATGTAAATTAAAAAAAAAAAAAAGTGTATGTGTGTATGTGTGTGTGTGGTGTTTCCCCTTTGAGAGAATATAAAATCATAGAAATTGTTTTGTAGAGAACACGCATTAAGAGAAAAGCAAGACTCATTTTTACTTTCCCAGTGTTCGCGAAGATCTTTACAGAGTAAATGAGAAATTCGGGTAATATTTTGTCAAGGCTTTTTGGCTACAGAAACCCACATGCTGAAACGGAAAGAGGATTTCTTTAAGGACATAGGGATATTTTCATTACCAAGGAAGAAATTGCAACCAAGTTTCAGGAGGGAGCAGAATCTGGAAGTGACCAACATCAAGTCTTCAGGATGTTTTTAAATTATCGCCCTTCCTTTTAGACCACTGTGTTTTCTCATCTTTGCTTCTTTCTGGAATCCTGATAAATTCATTTGTCTCTGTAGATTGGTGTTTTTGCTGCTTCATAGATATGGTTAAATATGACCCATGTAAGTTCCTATGTTTATAAGCCAAGCCACCATCAGAAGCTGGCTATCATCAAATTCCAATCCAAAATGTTTAGAGTAATCTGATTGGCTCAATTTAGGTTATGCCAAGTCCTGATCAAAAGAGTTATTGTCTAGAGGTATTTAGGAGCTAATGCTCATACAAGCATATAAATCCAGCCTTGTGAGCTGGACAAACCTTTCACTAGAAATGAGATATGTAAATATATCCAACAGATTTCTACTTATCCCTAGGTAATTTAGTTACCTTACCCAGTAGCTCAGCCAATTGTGATTTCAGCACATAATCACTGCAGTTTTAGTAATTTGTACAAATACTCTCTTTGCATATTATTATAGGTAACTGTTTTGGTAGAAATCCCTTGGCCAATTCTTTATGAAGCTTGAGTCTCCCTAAACAATTGCTATATTGCAACGAAAATTCTTTCTTTGGGCACCAGACTCTCACCTAGATTGATCAAAATTTATATATAAATGGAGACTGATGTAACCTGAGAACATAACTACTGTGGATATGCATGGGTCTACAGTAGAAGCATACAGTTGACTTTTAGCATTGAGATAAATTCTTAAAGTATTCTGTTTGGAATGCCTCATCACTGTCAGTGATGTTAGAACTATAACCAATTGCATTCATAAAATGGAAGGTCTGAATGCTATCCCTCTTTTACAGCCTGAGCCAATGGGACGTGCACCATCTGGTCTGACATGCAACAAAGGATCTTTAACGAAAAGGTCTAGAAACAGACCTGTTTAAGTAGAAATGTGATCCACTCCCATTTAATCTGGCCTAGAATTCTGAGAAAACATATCTCTTATTTGGCTATGCATTGGATCTTTTGTTCCTCTAGTTAATGGGAGAAATTTGAAGTGGCATTCAAGCTTGCCTGTGTTTGTCAGTACTGTTTTGCTTGTGTCTCTCTATAAGTACCCACTTAATTAAAGGGGAAAAAGTAATTTCAATAGCTCTACACTTGGGACTAGAGAGTTAGATCTTAATTAGACTAATTTAATAACTAGGGCAATATGACATATGCTTCAGTGATAGCACTTTTTATAAACAATTCATTTGAATTCTCCATTTTCAGTGCTTATCATGTCTGCCCAGAAATGATTTCTTCCTAGTCTTTAACAGATTCTAGAGACCCATGCCACGATATAACTAACAATCAATGCACTCAAACGGATACTTTCCTAAAGTTTGAAATCAGAAGATAGTATTAGGAAACAGGACCAGAGCCAAACTCCCAAATCTCCTGGCTACCTACTGCTGCCCTAGATTCAGTATCACCCTTAGACCCAGGCAAGAGAGTTTGGATCCCACATTATATACCTCCTCAGACTATGTGCTCTGTCCAAGGAGCTAAAAGTCTGCAAAACCAAGGGGTATATCCATCTGGAACTTGGGCCTCTCTCTTCTTGGATATCTGAAGTCCTAGAATTCACTTCCTAAACAGCCCCAAACCTGCTTCCAAGGTTTGTGTAGGGCATTCCTAGAGTCTTTTCTCTCTAAGAAATGTTGTACTGCTGGAGAGTCTACACCAAGATACAAGAAAGGGCCAAAGGACTGGTGTTTGCATAGGCAAAGATGGAAGTACAGGTTGAGATGAGCATGCAACCAAGTCCCTCTGAGAGTGGGATAGAGGCAAGGATAAAAGAGAAAGAAACGGTTACTTCCTTCTGGAGATAAGAGACCAGTTCTCCTTATGCTGTCATGTTTTTGTGTCTTTGTTTGTTTTTACAAAAACTCAAAAAGTTCAAGAATTTTAAATTCAAACTTGGCCTGTCAGGTTATTATAAAGGTTTCTTTATTGAAGTAGGAGAATATTTCTTTTTACATTTTGGCTTGATTTTTAACTTATAAATACTCAGACATATGGTATCTGGGCCTCCATTCCTACTCTTCCCAGGAACCCACAAATGTTAAAGGTCAGCATGTCCAGATTTGTATAAGTTTCCAGGAAAATCAAAATGCTTTATTCATATATGACTTTTTGTCCTAACTCGAAGTATTTGTTTTCTAAGCTGAGCTGAACAGGAAGAAAAAAAAAATCCTCTGGCTTATGATAAGACAGTTTACACTGGAATCAAATAAGGCAGAGCAGCTTGTTTATGTCTCTGTGAAGCACAAAGCTATATTTCATTCCTTTATATTCAATATTCAAAAGCAGAGTGGAGGAGAAAGGGTTCACTTTAAACCTCAGAGAACAGCAGACTAAAGCCATCTATTCTAGGATTTCTGTATCTGAGACCTATCCTGGGTCCTGATAGATATTTTCTCTACATTCGATTGTGATTTCTTACTGAAGAGACACTGAAAATGACCAAGTGGTATTATTAGTATTACTTGGGCAAATATTAGGTTAAATAACTATAGATTACGTGCTTTCTTTCATGACACGTTTCGCTGTTACAATCAAGCCAGGAACAAAAATCACTTTCGAGGATTGTTATAGCTGGGTACCTAGATTGGCAGATCTGTAGCTAAGATTACTATGCATAGAGCAGCCTGAGAAATGTTTTCAAGCAATGGGTTTTGGAAAATAATGCTTAAATGAGGCCATTGTCTGCCCAGGTGTGCCCTAACTTGAACAAATGTAGCCTTCGATGATGCTCCAGGGAGAGAAAGGATTGCTATTACACAGCATCTGAGTAGTAGCATGAATGCTAAAGATTCAAATTTCTTATTATTCTTCATCTGATAAATGAATCCTGCAGTATTTTTTTAATTAAGCCTACAGGTATCTCATTATTCATGCAATTTTGTGACACCTAATATTAAAACACGGTTCAGATGTTAATAAATTTAGCGATGTCAATATTACTCACCGCTGATCTTCTGATGAAGTGCCACGTTTTCTGGCAGGTCAAAACGTGAAAGCATTAGCCATATGGTCTGTTTCAAGCTTGACATTATATCCAGCTATGCAGCAATGTTAGTGCTAATAAAGCCTAAATTTCGCAGGAGTCACCAGTGTACAAGCAGGTTAGGTGGCTGCTTTTGTGGCGTGTTTTTAGAGAGTGCAAACTCTTCCTATTCTCAATATTTTCAAACACCTACTTTGCACCTACCATGGTACCGTTACGGTTTGGGGGTGATTTGAACTCCAGTGTCGCCCCGGCAGTGGGGGTGGGAAGGATAACAGCGCAGAAGTGTAATTAGCTTTTTTCCTCTGTTCTTCCTCATTGACGCAGTGAAGAATCACAGGTCAGTGAGATTTAGAAAAGATTTATTAAAAGTATATTTTAGAGAGACAGAGCATGTTCCAAGGAGAAACATGATTTCAGCGAAGAGAGCTATATAACAACCCAGAAGTTAGACGGTCTGAATTATTTTTGGGCCATGAAGAGTGGTTACAAAGGCATTCTTAGGTGACTGGCAAGAGAGGTCATTTTGATTGACACTTGGCTGCTGTATAACATTTTGCCTAGTGCGCATGTGCCTACCCAGAATTCATTCTGTTACAATTAGATTCATGCACTTCCAGGCATAAATGTGGTATTATTATGACAGTATAATGAGGCTTAGCTTGTGGGCAGGTTAGTGTATTACCTTCTGTGATGGCATCTGTGGCTGAATTAAACCAGCCATAGATTATGGCCCTCCGGTCCTTTGTCTTCTGGTTGCAGGAGGGTTTCTCTAATTACCAACAGGGTGTTCTTTGGGCGGTCTCTAGGCTGAGCCTCTACTCCTTGTTTTCCCTGTCACTCTTATCTGACAAGTTACCTAACTGTACTAAAACTTGTGCTAAATGCTAAAGCTAGAAAGACACAGTCTTTGCCTTCCAAGTCATTAGTGCTGTGAGAGTAGCAGACATGGTTGACTTGCCAAGATGTGAAGAATTCTTGCAGTAGAGGTGCTCCTTGTCATTAAGCAACTAGGTCTCTATGCTGCAAACATGGAAGATAAAACCTACTGGTTTAATAACATCCATATTAGGTAAAAGTTAAGCTGATTTATATACATATATGTAGGTCCCAAATACAGTGGCTTTAAAAGATCTATGGGTTCCTACGCAATGTCTTCATCAGCATCATCAAAGCTGAATTGTAGACATGCCCATGTAAAGGCTCAAGGCAAGAAAAAATAACAGATGTGCAGGTCAACCAATTTTTTTTTTAAACCAATGAGATAGACATTGCTCTTATCACTTCTACTCATCTCTTGGTGAAAACTAAGTCACATATCAGAGACAACTGCAAAGGAGTCTGGAAAAGGTAGTCTCTGGCTGGGTAGCCACACACAGTTTGAACTCTATTACTATGAAGAGTAGGAGTATGGATTTTGATAGACAACTAAAAGTCTCCCCCACAGAATTATTCAAAACATCAGGATTTTCTGTACAATCCATTTAATAAAGTGGCAATTGCTTTAGTAAAATCTTGAAGTTACGGGACATAGAAGAGTAATATTTTTAATAGGGAGTTAGTGAATAAGCACTTTGAAGGCTAGCTGGGCCTGATTGTGAGTTGGGTGTGGAGACAAGACTCTAGTTGTCTAAGATAAGCTCGAAAGAGAATATGGCAACCAAAGATAAACTTGGAGGCATGATGGGGGGTCACCTGGGGGTACAGTGGAGACATCACACTAGGGTAGTAGTCTGACTAGGTCAAGATCTTCTTAGAGCAGTCTGCAAGCACACCAGTAAGTATAAAACTCATTTATATTCAGTTTTGCAAACCATATTACAACTATATTTGCTTCTCTGATTGGAAAAGTCATATAGGTATGGGCATTACCATTGGGCTTGTACATGTAAAAAATGTTTTAATATTAATAGCAGAAAAAATTGTTTTAAATTAATGTATTTGCATTGGAGAAATTTCATACTTTTTTTATTTCTGGTATACTTATTTGGATTTTGTTAGAGAAATTTAAAATATAGAACGACGGTCTTAAGCACATATCTATATTTATTCATTTAAAGTTTGAAAAGCGAGATGCTTCTGGGATTCTGTAGTTATGTGATGATCTGGCGCCACCCAGCAGACCAAGCAAACATTGACTTTCTGGCCACTTGTAAAACAGGGCTGAGAGTGGAGCAAGCTTGCAGGAAGGCATTCCTAGTGGTGGACTGAGTGGAGCTTCCAATAAAACAGCCTGTCCTCATTCTTAAGTCAGGAGGCCATCAGGCTGTTCAGGAACTACTTGGAGAAAACTGATCTTTTAAGTTAGATTATTACTTTTCAAACACCAAGTTCTACCTTGCACAATTCCCATTCCTCACCTTCTTTTGAGGAATAAAGTTAGAGTTTGGCTCTTTGCTGCCAAATTCTCATGGTGTTCTCACGCCCTTCATCTTAGTCCTGGAGATTGTGGTAGAGAACCTAGAGAGCTCACTAATTTGCAGTGAAATCTGAATTCTAGGACATTTTCCTAGATGCATACATGGTGCTCAAATCAGGGATTATCCTAAGGAGAAACATCTTATTTATGGGACTGTCATTTAGATTTCTCTAGCACTTACATCTTTTCCATACACCCTTTCAATTTCATGAGTTCCCTGGAGACTGTCTCAATTGTATAAATTATAGAGAAAGCTATGTTAAACCATTCCACTGTTTATTGTGGAAAATATAAGTATGCTTTTGCCCAAATTGCCTTGAAGTGTTTATTGCATTTTTAAAAATAAATGTACATCTTTCCTAGAAACGTCACTCAGTGCTGCTCAAAAAAACTTGTTATTAAGAGTTAATTATCTCTGAAGATGTCAATTAGGCTGAAAATCAACATAACATAAAAGAAACTATGGTAATCTCTCTAGCTGGGAAGAATTTATTGGTTGCTTAAGTTGAAGAAAGTGCCTTGTGTATCTTTCTCATAGCTCTTAGTAGTCTCTTTAATTATTGATGACACTAAATCACCAGGAATGCCTTTGATCACTGATTTTGGGTCAGAAGTTCCTATTCAGTTTAAAAGCCAAGCTCCCTGAAAAAAATAATCTATGCTAATTTTTTCTTCACCATCATCTTTCATTCTGTCCACTTCTTCACAAAGAGATTTTGTTAAGGTTGGGAGAAATCTTCTATTCGTCAAATGCAATATACGCACTTTAGTCTTCACTCTCTTGCAGCATATAGCTCCCTTGGACGCTAGCTTCTTGAATTAATATTCCTCCTTGGTTTTCGTAACGTACTTTTTTTGGTTACAATCTCATCCTTTCCCTTTTTGTTTCCTTTGCAGATTCCTCAGACTCTATCTGTAGACCCTTTCTATATCAGAGTTCAAGGGTTCTGTATTTGGTTTTCTATTGGACTTTTTGGGTAATTTCGACCTTTCCAATAACTTCAATCATTGCAACTATCTCTAACCTGACCTCTCTCCTGTCTTCTAGTCTCGCGTATTCAATTATCTACTGGACATTTCCAACAATGTCTCCTAGACATCTCAAAAGTGTCCAAAAGTGAACTCATTACCTTTCTTCTCAGATATAATTCTCCTTCACACCATTTTGTTGAAAAGCATCCACCTAGTCTCCTAGAAAGAACCCTTGAAGATGTCTCCCTATTGCTACCTCCCACTGGTACCAAATATGCAAGAAGTGACCAGTTTCTATTAATTTTAGAAACCAAAATATATCTCGTTTATTATCTTCTACCCTCACAGTTTCTTTATTAATTCAGGCCATTATCATCTCTCACTAGATTACTGTAATGATTACCAATTAGTAGACTCTCTCTCCCTTCCCTCTCCCTCCCTCCCCCGCCTTCCCTCCCTCTCTGTCTGTCTCTGTCTGTCTGTCTCTCCTGTCTTTAATACTTCCATGACAATGGCACCAGACTAAAAATACAAATATGATAATATTATTTCCATATTAAAAAGTTGTTTAATTATTGGCAGAAAAAAATGTTGGAATCTCCTACTCTAATTGGAAATTTATCCATTTCTCTTTGCAAGAGTAGTAAAGTCCTGTGGATTTGTCTATATTTTGTTCTTGTAAAGTTTGCTTTGCTTACTTTTAAGCTCCGTTGTTGGGAGCATGCATGTTTAGAAAAATTATGTCTCTTTGGTGAATTGACCTATTTATCATTGTGAAAGTCTCTCTTTATCTTTAGTAATACTCCTGTTTTGAAGTCTACATTGTCAGATATTAATATAGCTATACCAGATCTCTTCTGATTGGGGTTTTCATGGTACACCTTTTTTTCATCCTTTTACTTTCAATCTATCTATGTTGCATTTAAAATGCAATTCTTGTAGAGAACATATTATTAATATTACTAATTGGTTAACTGTCACTACTTATAATCAGTAATTATTTTTGATTCCCTCTGACAATATCACTTTTTCTTTGATAAGTTTAGTCCATTTACATTTCATGTAACTATTGATATAATTTACTTGAAGTTTAATATATTACTTTTATTTTTCATTTGTTTGCTTTGCCTTTGATCATACTTTTGTGCTTTCTTTTAAATTAATCTAATATTTTTAGTGTTCTATTTTATCAAACTTGGATTTTTATTTTATTTTTTCATTTTATTTTTAAGTAATTGCTCTAGGGACTAAAGTATGCACATTTAACCTATCACTTTCTGTCTTGAATTAATATTATTCTATTTCACATACAATGCAGAAGATGCATCAACTTATAATTTCACTTTATCATTTTTACTATTTGTATGTATATTACTGTTACATGTTATGATCCTCACAACATAAATGTTTTTTTCTTTAAGTAGCCAAATATTTTTCCAAGAAATTAGAGGGGGAAAAAGAAATTAGAGGCATATTTACCTCACTTACTATTTTTAACATTCTTCAATTCGTCCTGAAGACCTGTGTTTCTAAATAGTATCATTTCTCTTCAGCCTAAAAACTTCTTTTAACATTTCTTATAGTACCGATATGATGGTAGCATATTCTCTTAGCTTTCATTTATTATTTACTCATTTATCTGAAAAGTGTGTATTGCACTTTCAGTTTTTAAGGTTATTTTTGCTGTATATAGGATTCTAACACTAAAAGCCATTGTGCTATGGCTCTCATTTCTTTAATGAGTTTGTTACCCCTCTACCGTCCCCGCCACGCACATGTGATGAACTTTTTACTCTGGCTCTTTTTAGAATTTTTCTCTTTACCTTTGGATTGCAGTAGTTTGACAACAATATGCCTAGGTGCATTTTCTATAAATTTATTCCACTTGGCATTCACTGAGCTTCTTGGGTTTGTAGATTTATGGTTTTTTAAACATATAGGGAACAATTTCAGTCATTTTTCTTTTTTCTTTTTTTCCTGCCTTATTTTCTCTTTTCTATCCTTCCTGAACTCCAATTACATGTATAATTGACTATTTGATATTGTTCCACAGGTCGACTAATGATCTATTCGGTGTATTTTTTGTCTTTTCTTTTCTCTCTCTGTTTTATTTTGGATGAGTTCTCTTGATTTGTCTTCAAGGTCACTAATCATTTAATTATTTGTTGATTTTTCCATAAACATTTTTTTTTTCATGTATTGTGTTTTTCAAATATATGATTTTTTTTTAGTTTTTCTTATATTTTTCATTTTTTCTGCTGAAATTACCTATTCATTCACCTATTCTTCCCATCTTTTCCTATTTAAGACAGATGTTTTAAATTTTTTTCTGTTAATTCTTTTATCTGGGTCATTAGTGATCTGCTTCTGTTGAGTTATATTTTTGCCACTTCGCAGGTTTTGTAATTTATTATTGCACCCTGGAAATTATGTATATAAGAGTGAGAATTGAAAAAAAAATACTGTTTTTTCTCCCAGAAATTTCAGGTTCTTCTTTTATCTGTTGGTTAAAGTGAGGAGGTGATTATTCAAATTTCAGCAAGGGTTCATATAACTGGGACTGAGCTGCAGCTCACATGTGGTCAGTCCAACCCTCAACATCCAGCTCCCTAAGCAAGGATGCCTCTTTGTTCTTATCAGGATTTGATTTGGAATTCCATATAACCCCTTTAGGTCCCTCAATTTTAGATATATGGATATGTGGGAGATGGGGCAGATGGAATGATGATTTCTTCCTGCTTATTAGTCCTGCTTTTACTTTGTTTTATCTTAGCAAATTTAGAGTGAAGAGGATTGTCATGCTGAGCAAATTATTATCATACTTGATAGTTTTTCAGACTCCATCACATTCCATCTATATCCACCATTGCCAGTAGCTGAGATGGTTTTATCTCCATTCAGTAAATTCTGAGTTTTGAGCAGCCTTCCTAGAGAACTTCAAAACATTTTTGAAACTCTGTTCAAATGTTACTTCTTAGAAGTCTTTATAGAACTTCTCATTTGAAACTAGTTCTTCTGTTGTAGCCCCTGTATACAATTCTATAATATCAACTGTAGTACTTTAGAGTAACTAGTGGTTTATAAAATTTCACTTTCTATAAGATAATAAAATATTTGAGTCCAGGGGACACATTTTATTTATCTGTTTAACTTCAATGCCAATGTATATTTGTCTGTTTAACTTCAATGCCAATGTATACTGTAGATTCTGTCTCGCAGTAGATACATAATAAATATTTGTTGACTATATCATATTTTATCTTGCCCACATGACCTTGCACACACTTGTCTGTCCCTTGGCCCTCCCCGTCGCCCCTGCCACTGCATGAAATTCCCTTTTTCCTTTACCTGGGAAATTCAATCAATCCTTTTTTAGTCAGACTTTCAGAGAACTTATCATACTATATGGTAATTTTAATTATGCCCCACCTTCAGCACCAGAATGCAAGCTATGGAAAATAGTAGAAGGGAAAGAATTTAGTATGGTTGAGAGAACATTAGCTTCAGTTTCAGAGGGACTGATATAAAAGAATGCTTTTGTACTTAATAATTCTAAAATCTTTAGCAAATTTCTTAACTTTTCTGAAACTGCATATGTACAATGCCTGACACATATTGGCCTCTATAAGTGGCAATTACTATCGTGTGATATTAATAAAATATTTGATATTATAAAGTATTCACAAAATATTTATTGAATGAGTGAGTTCATGTGTTAATGAGTAAATGAACAATAGCTGGATTTTTTACTTGGATTATCTCTGTAAACTACCTTTTCTTTTATCTGAGATTTGCTCATTCTCATCAGTTTAACAATGAATCTTGATTAACTGTTCCTGTACAAGGTTATCAATGAAGCCAAGCTGGCCTGTGATAATACTCTGCCAATTTAAGAACAATTTATTTCTGTTGTCTCACATATTCTTAGATTTTGCTAAAAGGTTGCAAATATTAGATATCTAAAACTAAACATTCTTTCATGTGCTATCATAATTCTTTACACAAGGTAAAAAAAAAAAAAGGCTTTATAGTAAATACCAACCAGTAGTGATAATAGTTGCTTATTAAGTCTTTATACAATTAATGTGTACATATTACATAATCAATTCACTAGGTATAGAATATATTTTCCAAGTAATACAACATACATATCACAATTTATGGTCTATAATTTTAAAGTTTATAAAATCCAGACTTAATATTTTTTCAACAATTGGAGATTTTTAAATTTCCTGTAGTAAAAGCATATTGACTATGTTATATAGTCCTTCAGAGAATCTTATTCTTTTTTGTTTGTTGTCGACTGACAATAGTATATCTGACATTTCAAGATAAAATAAATTTGCATTTCACAGTTATAG
Source organism: Pteropus medius (assembly GCF_902729225.1). Lineage (NCBI taxonomy): Eukaryota > Metazoa > Chordata > Mammalia > Chiroptera > Pteropodidae > Pteropus > Pteropus medius. The sequence goes on from NW_024355205.1 coordinate 8,613,043, forward strand.
TCAAGTCATCCTTTTCTGCTGTGATAAAATATTGAAAAGGAAAAAAAAAAAGTAAGACAACCTGACACATCTACACATTTCTGAAACATAAACAAAATGAAGAATTTGAGAGCCCACAAATCAATTTTTCATTGTAGAGACTCATTATCTGTTATCTTGCTTGACTGAACAGCTTTATGACTGAATGAGAATAAGAGCTCATTCATTTTTTCCCCCTTCCTAGAAGAAGCAAGTCTGCAAAACAAAGTGCAGGGTGAAATCGGCACATTACCAACTATGTGGATTTTTCTTTTGTACATCAGGATGCTACCCGCCCAAACCTGCTTTGTTTCTTTTCTTCCCAATCCTTCTTCTTGATTTTCCTTAACCACAATTTACAATTTGCTGAGCTTAAACTCATTCTTATTTTACATGCAAATATAACCTTTCAACCTCTTTTCTTTTTTTCTTTTTTTTCCAATGGGTTTGAGTTTAGTATTTTGAAAACCACACAAGATATTTCCTCCCCCAAATGCTGCTGATTCAGCAGGGCATTTTTCCTTTTGAAAGGCAAAGCCATTTCGAGTGAAAGTTCTCCTAAAGATGATTTGTTTTTTCTTAGCCTTATAAGTTTTGTTGTTGTCCGCATTTCTCTCAGCATAAAAGGTTCCCTTCTGCTTTTTCCTTTTATTTATTGTTTGCTGTACCAACAATAGTTTTTCTGGAAGCAGAAAAATTTCTTACCCTCTGACTTTTTTGCTGGTCAATACAACTTTCCACTTTGACATGTTACATTTAGGAATGAAACATTAATATATGAGAGTAGGAAGTGTTTCAAGGAAGATAAAATAAGGAAATAACACATATCTGATTATTTCTTGTGATGTGGAAAAGAAGAAATGTGTGTTTGTGTGTGCAGGCATATGCTGGAATGGGATAGGGAGTAATTTATTTATTTTCAAAAGAGCATCTTGGGCCATTCACACAGTGTGTATATGAGATGACTTGTATATCTTTGCAAACCTAGGGCTATGTTTGTGTTCTTCCTTATTCAAAGGAAACAGCAATTCAATTGGTGGCTGAAAGAAACATCTAAAAATTGCAAAGGAACTGGAATCGGAGAAGATAAGTAAGATGTAGGTGAAGGAGTTTGCAGAAGAAGCCAGATTTCTACCACCGAGAATCTCTGTTTAACGAATATTTCATCAGTTTTTCAGGCATGTTTATAAATGAGATACTAAAGGATTTAACGATTAGGGAAAAAAAAAAAAAGTAAGCAGTGTCATGCTTATCATATGAGATAGGGTACAGTTGCCTTTCTTTCTGGTCTTTCTTTTCCAGTATTGACAACTAGACCTGACATTGTAGCAGTATTTTATTTAAGGACTGTGAAGAACAGAGACAGATATTTAAATTCCTTGTAATTTTGCTATATCTCAGCCTTCATCACCCTTTGCTCTTAGGAAGAAAAGAGCAAGAAAAATTGCTAATGTAATTTTTTTCCAATTAAAATGTTCACTGACAAAAATTAAAGACTTTAGTGTATCATAATTACTGTATTTATTTCGAAAGGACTTTGTCACTTGTACACTCTTATTCATAAACCATAAATATTTATAACATGCCCAGGCATTCATAGCTAGTTTCAACAAAACAAAGCAAAACAAAATGAGCTACTTCTTAAAAATAGGTCAAATCTGGGCATAAAACTGTAACAAAACTCTAAGATTATGAACCCCAATTTTATTCACTTATTTGATATTGTATATGAGTCCATTTGGTAATGTCAAAAACAAATCAACAGGCCCAAAATGGAGTTGCTTATGCTAAGCCCAAGTTGCCAAACTAAAACTTACAGTGTTTGCTCTCCTAGAAATGGAAACTCTTAAACCAGTCAATCAGCAATTGCCTGATCAACACTAGCTAGGTAATGTGCCTGATAGACTCCTGCCATGTCCTAAAGAAAAGTGACTTTGCAATAACCAATGTGTTTTTTTTGCCTAGTATAACTTTCTTGTTCCTGCTCCCATAAGGCTTTTATTCTATACTGGTCCCTAGCACTCCTTTCTGTTTGCTATATTGGATGGTGCCTGATTCAAATCATTTTTCCTCAAAAAAACTCTTAAACATTTTAATATGCCTTAGTTTATCATTTAACAGATATCACTTTGATATATATATATATATATATATATATATATATATATATAATTTGATTATATATATATAATTTCATTGCTATGCAGATAAAATGTTTCAAATGTGACCAGAATAAGATTTTCATGGAACTTTTTAATAGCATATTTTGTTAAAATTTGGTTCATGGGTTATCTGTATTAGAATTATCTAGATCAGGGCTTCTTAAGCTGTGTATGGAGAAGATTCTTTAATTTTTTTCTTTTATTCTGTGGAAGACTGAAATTTTCATTCTCTGCTCTGTACAATGAGACAAGTCCGTTAATCATGGGGCTTGGATGTTCAGAAAGTTTCTAGTCCCTTACTCTCATTATCTGTACTTTCTCCATGACCAGTAACAAAGAGCTCGCAAACTTACAATGATCCTCAAAGCATACTTTGAGTAGCTTTGAATTAGCAGACTGGTGGATGTCCTAAATAATCAGAATCTTGTGAGATAGGTCTTAAGGACTGGAATTTTTAACAAGTCCTCAGGCAAGATATACACCTGAAAGTTTAAAAACTATTGCCTCAGATAAGTGTAAGTATTGTCATTGCTCTCAATCATAAACCCATGGAACTTAATACCAGTTATAATGCTTTTTAGAGCAAAAGAATTTTTAACAAGGAATTTTTCTCCACAGCCAAGCACATGGCCTTTCCCCGCACAGTCACTTTAACTCTCTTTCTGGTAGTTACTGTATTCATTTTTCATCATCTGAAGATTCCTGTTAGATACATTTGGTCTTTCTGGTTTTCTTCCTTGGCTTTCAAAACATTGTATCAGTTGATTCATCTCTTCTCACTTCTGCATTTCTTTCTTTCTTTTTTTTTTTTCCCTGGAAATGCTGGCCGTTAACCTTGCTCTAAGTTCAACCTTACCTCTGTTATATTTTGATACATACTTTTTTGCTCAGCGATTTTATCCATTGTGATAAATTCCTTTCATCACCTCTACATTAACAATTCCAGATTTTCCCATTTTAATCCAGTGTTCTTTCCACTACTCTACTCTGTCTATAAGATTATCATTCTTAAAACTCTTCTCTTCCTTCCATTTCTATTTCTGCCAATGCTAACAGCCTTCTGCCCCATGCCTTGAAATTGGCCACACAAACTATGTTCTGTACAACTCTGCTACATGCCATTCAGGCGTACTTCAATGTGAATGTTTCCCCTGGAGTTGTTCTCCATAGTAGTCATAACTGTCTTGATTCTCTCAATCATCTAGGCCTAGAACCATGCAGACAAACTTCATTTCCATAGCCATTCATTTATACAGTTGCCCCTTGCATGGGTCCACTTATTCATAGATTTTTCTTTCAATAAATACTGTAAATGTATTTTCTTTTCCTTATGATTTTCTTAATAAATTTTTATTTTATTTAGCTTATCTTATTATAAGAATACAGTATATAATACATACAAATGCAAAATACATATGAATCAACTGTAAGGCTTCTGGTCAACAATAGGCTATTTAGTAATTGAGGGAGTCAAAAGTTATACCTAAATTTTTGACTGTGCAGGGGAGTCAATGTCCTCAACCCCGGCATGTTCAAGGGTCAATCATACATTGAATAACAACAGAATCCAATTGGGAACAGCTGACATAAAGCCAGGAAAAGGCATCCTGTGGCAGTCAGCTCCACTGCAGGACAACAGAGAGAGCAAAGGTGGATCTGGAGGCAAACAGGCTACTTAGATTAGAATACTAGCTTAGATATATTCAGGTACTGTATTTTTTGGATGGATCAGATTGGGCTCTATTGAGGAGAAATTTTGCCAGGAGGATAAGAATTCTGAAATCATGTCATGGCAATTATCTTTTTCCTCAAGTGATCCCTGATTAAGATATGAAGGGGTAAAGCAAAGCAAAGGAATGCCTTATGTTAACATGTTTGTACTCAAGGATGAAAGTAGAGCTCTAGTAAGTGAGGGTGAACCTTGTACAAGTTTCCTTATATTCCAAGTAAGCAAATCGCTTTCCCTTAAACCACATGGCTTTCTCTCTTAATTTCATACTCTTGTATTAGCTCTTCCAAATTTGTAACTTATGATACATATGGACAAAAAGGCAACGTGAGCCAGAATCAAAGAGAGAAATGTAAAGAAAAGTTAAAGAAACTGTGCTCTGATATGGCAAAGCTTGCTTGAGCTGCCTTCTGGGTGAGCCTTAGGCCAGACCAATTTATCTAGACCTAGCAATCATGTGAGAAAAGAAAGATGAGGAAGATGACAGGTCACAATAAGGGAGCAGGTCCTAGCACTCTCCTCAGTCCAGGCTGTACTGAACGGAAGAAAGGGAGAAGGTGGGACCACTCAGTAAAAGGCGTTGACCTTTTAGCTCTTCCCAAACTTTTTAAAGCCTGACCCAAGTCTGTCTTCTACCCTTTAGAGTTGGGAAAGGAGGTTTAGATCTTTCTCTATGCCAGAGAGAAGGAAGCATAAAGAGAAAGGAGTCATGGTACCCAGGAAGCTCAAGGATACATGTGAATGGAGGAGACCGACATGTAATTAATTGATCCTATTCCTTTTTGCAGATGTAAGTGACATGAGTCTGGTATGTACTTTTAACATGTCACACATAGGTTAATTGATGCTGTCAAAAAAATAAGAAAATAAAATGTTTACTTTTCAATATCTATTATTATGGAAGCACATTGATATGTCATGCTATTCAGATAAAATATTAACCTACAATTAGATAGTTTTATTTTTTAAGTATACCTTTGTCATATTACTTTTAACAAAGGTGTTCAGCACATAGCATCAGTGTATCATTGCTTGCTGATATTTCATGTACACAATCTCGCCTTCCCAACTCTTTATTGACTAAAATACCAATAATAGAATATATTATTCTTTGAAAACATGAGCTTAACCAAATTAAAGGGTATTGTCTGAGCGATATTCACATTGTGTAAGAGTTTGGGAAAAAATAGCTTATAAAATTTCCCAGTTATTTTCTCATTATAACAATATTCTTGCATTTGTTATAGAATACTGATTCTCAAGCCTCCTGGGGATTCTGATTCAGTAGCTCTAATGTGAGACCAGGACACTGGAGTTTAACAAGTACTCTAAGCAAGTTTGATGATCAAGAAACACACCCATATGGCTTATTTCGACTCTAATATTTTATAATTCTATTGTAATCACCTGGACCACAAGGAACATATTAATGACTGTATCAGAGTTAACATTGCACTGAGAACAGAGAGAGTGTTCAGTCTTCATGTAATTGATCATTGGTGAGCATTTTGACAATTCTCAGCCTTCAATTTGTGTGCAGTTTACAGCCAGTGGTGTTTTGGGTAGTGACTTGGAAGTGAGAATGTATCATTAGAAATGATATTATTTTGATTTTCAAATCACTTCACTTATTGTATGTTGTCTCGAAAACCTCATCACAATGTGATTAAGTGGTTAAAGCACTATTACTGATATTATACAAAGGTAAACTCAGATGTTAGGGCTCCTTTTTCACTCAGCTACTACATGTGAAATTAAGATTCAAATTTAGATCTCTGGATTCTTTACTCTGTAATCTTTTCATGATACCAGTCTGCTTTTCTCACAGTAGCAATCTTACCTGTTCTTACTGTACACCCAGGAAAAAAATTTAAGACCTTGTTCCTGCATAAAAAGACCAGTACTGTAGGTAAAACCAGCTTGTACCAAAATTGATAACTATTATATACAAAATGTGAGTTCAAAAGTGGATAGAAATCTCTATATCTCATTATTTTCTCATCACATGGCTTTTGTTTCTCTAAATGGCATAAGTAACGGGTGCACTTTTGAAAGGGTTGGGGAACGAGCCCCAAGGAGTAAACAAGAAAATTTTAGGTATCCTTTCAGAGGATGGATGGTTTGGAAGTAGAAGGATTGTTGAACCAGAGGCTAGTTTTAATACGCCTCTATTTCCTTCCCTGGCTTAAGACAGAATTAACTGATGTCAAGGTCTCCATATTCTTTGTCTTTTCCTCAGGTTGATGCTTCCACATATGATCCTTGGACCATTGACTATGGTTGTAAAATGTAAAGATTCTTGAAGTCCACTTCATATTGACAAAATCAGAATTTCTAGAATTGGTTTATTGATATTTATGTACACTTAATCGGAAATTCTGTGTGTGCGCGCGCACGTGTGCGCAAGAGAGCGAGATTAACCTAATTGTGTATCTGGGTAAAAATAATTTTTGAGAAGATAGTTTCCCAAGAATATGTCAAACTTTTGGCAGCTTTCCGCAGCACCTATGAGAAAGGATCAAAGTTAATGAAGATTTGTTTATTTGGGGCATGTAGCATTTTGTCTCATAAGAACCGAAATATAAAATGCTTACCTCTCTTCTTGATGGCAGAAAAAACAAGTTGGAGAGATGAAAGGACAGAAAAAGATATATATCTTTTTTTTACAAAGTTAATTGTTATTTTCTATTTAATCTTATTGATCTTCATATCTTTTGGAAAATAAGCAACTATATCCTTTGACAGGATTATTAAATCCTAAATTGTGTTCATGTACATATGGCTTCCATTTGAAGCAATCAGAAAAGAAAATAATGCCTAAGACAACAATCTCTAAACAATTTAGAGTGAGAACAGAATATTTTTCGATTCTTCAAATAGCAGATATTGCTTAGCCATAAGCTACATAAAGCCTAGGGAAAAGTTATACAGAAAGTTGAGGAATACTTTGAAATGTTAAGTTATAGTACAACTCCACCCAATGGATTTCTGTTGAATTTCACTTGTGTTCAGAAACACTATATACTAGATGCCATCTGACTTTATATTTGATCACAAATACGTAGAAATTAAATGATTAGTGATGTGGATAGAGAAAGGGCTGGAAGAAAACATATCCACATATAAATATATGATATGTGTGGAAAAGTTGGAGTGAAGATATTTTCTATTTTAAAAATATTCTACACATTTTCATCTATCTGTCTATATTTATGTGTGTGTGTGTGTGTGTGTGTTGTGTGTGTGTGTGTGTGTGTGTGTATTTAGTGGAAAAGGTCAATGAAATTGACTTTTAAAATGTTAAGAAACATTTTTCAAACTGCCGATGGGCAGTTTTTTGGGTCCATCTACATGATAAAAGGGTTATGCTTTGTAGCTCTTGTATCATATATTTAATTGGTTGTGACTTGATATCCAATAGTTCAATAAAAATAGAGATAATTGCATTTTACTTCCACCTTTTCCATTAACTTGGTTTGCTATTATGGGCAAATAATTTAATATCTCTACTTCGTTTTCCCCTTCAGTGCAATGAGGACAACCACATTAGCTTTTTTTTTTTTTTTAACTTTAGCATCAAGAATTTATCGAGGCAATGACTGGAAAGAATCACAAGTACAAGAAGAAAAAAATTCATTAATATTCTGCAAGATATCATCATTACTTTATTTGTTGGAGTAGTTTAGAAATACTAACAACCTATAATTTTTGAAAACTAAACCCAAATAAGTAATGGTAAAACATAAACGATTGTGGTAAAATCAATAAAAATGAACAAAATAAGTAGCAATGGAGATTTGTCTAGTTGATCATAAGAAATAATTGAATATGCTTCCTAAATGTTGAAGTAAGGCTTAAGTTGCTAAAAAATATGTAGTGGCTTAAATAAAATAGAAGTTGATTTTTCCTTTTATTTAAGAGTTTGGAGATGAGCATCCATACTGGTAGGGAAACTATATCAATCACATTCTATTAGTAAGATTTACTCATATAGCTATTCCTAGCTTTCAGAGAGGATGGAAAATATAATCCTTAAGTGGTTTACTACAATACCAGGGAAAAGGGGTAAAATGTTTTGTTTTCTCTTGTTTTAGGCTAACTAGCATTCTGCTAGTTATATTTATACTTAGCTTGGTTTCTGAAAACAGTTTGTGAAATCAGAGAGAAACCATATCATTTCATCCCATTGCTTTAAATTTCATCCATGTGTTGGTTATTCCTAAATTTATATGTCTAGTTTTGATCCCTGCTGGAAATATATCAGAATGGTACAGTGAACAGTTTACTTACCCATTCTTACTTGTCTAACATTTCAAATTTAACATGTCTAATCATTCAATGGCGCCTACATTCACCCGAAATCTAAAAACCGTATTTAATTTCTCCCCTTTACATGAAGTTAATCCCTGACATTTCCATTTTGTTTTCTTCCATTTGTAATAGAAACATTGAAGTTTAGATAAGAATCTGGCATCCAAGCTACAGACTATATTCCCAGCTTTCCTTGTGGTGAGGTGCTGTCACATGACTAAACCCTGTTTAACAGACTGAAGTCACATATGTAATAGGTTATGCTTACAAAATAAGTGGTGGCAAATGGAACTCTCATACTTGCACACAAATATATCTAACAACTTTATTCATAATAGACAAAAACTAGACACAATCAAATGCCCACTGAAAGGTAAATGTATGAACAAATTGTGGTATATCTATCCTATGGGATAGTTCTCAGTAATAAAAGGGAACAAACTGCTGATATACACATCATCATAGAAAAATTTCTTAACCATTATGCTGAGTGAAAGAAACTTTTCATGAAAGAGTACGAAATGCATGTTTACATTTATAACGAATTCTAGAACAAGCAAAATTATTCTATAGTTGCAAAAAGCAGACCAGTGGTTGCCTGGGGGTATTAACTACAAAGAGGCAAGCAGGAACTTTTTTGGGATGATATAAATTTTCTATATCTTGAATTTAATGGTAATTACACAGGTATATACATTTGCCAAAACACATTGACTGTAAACTTAAAATATGTACAATTTATTATATGTACATTATGTGTATTTCAATAAAGTTGGGTAAAAGAAAAGAAGGGGTTATCACAATAGAGACCAAATGGTAAAAATTAAAAAATCATGTTAAAAGGAAGCAGTTCTCAGAATTAGAAATACAAATGGGCATTAGAAAAATGTTCAAACTCCTGAAGCTTCTTATGATAAATGGCCAAGTTCCAAGGACCTCAAATTAAAACTTGTTCTGCCAGTGGTTCTACATACCTGTCCCCCTGAACCTCTTAAAAACTTGGCCCAAACTCTGGATCAGAGAGACAGATTTGAGAAGTGCTTCCTGTGAGCCAACTCAGCATTAAATAAGTTACATTTTCTCCCCCGACTCCCTCAAAAAGCCATTGCTCAAAAATTATAAAGACTGACAGGGAAATACAGAGAATCACAACTTACTGGAACAGAAACCTCCTTTGGAACCAGTACCAGATAAGGAAACTTGAACTGTAATTGAAAAACTGCTGGAGGTGCAGTATGGACGACTCAGAGTTAAAAATTCCAGGGACACCCAATAATTGGAGGGACTCCATGCTTTTGTGAGTTTTGCTCCCTGAAATTCTCTCAGGTTCTCATAGTGACTAATGGAGGAAAATCTCCTCATTCTTCCTACAGGGGGAGGGGAAAATAAATCACTTAAACATATACCAGAGCATCCTGTTCTTTTTAAGAAGATCTACCCTTAAGAGAAATTATTTTATCAGAGTCTAACCTCTGTGTTATTTTCAGAGCCTAACTGACCTGGGGGAAGGGAGATACTCAACCCCAGCTGTCTTTAGACATTCTGACCCACCTAAAGGGGAGGTGACACAACTGAGAAGCATATAAGAAGTACATAGTCCAGAGGAACAGGCCTACTAAAGGACTGAGACCTAATCATAGGACTTGAATGTTTCTCCTCCTCCTCCCACACTTTGCACCACATTACTGAAGGCATACTTACAACAGTTCCCTTTACCCACATGTCATGTCCAGCTATCAAGAAAAAATTACACAGCACTCTAAAAGACAAAACATAGTTTGAAGAGACAAAGTCAGCATCAAAACCAGACTCAGATGTGGCAGGGATGTTGGAATTATCAGATTGGGAATTTAAAACAACTATGATTAATATATTAAAGGCTTTAATAGATAAAGTGAACATCATGCAAGAACAAATGGGCAATGTAAGCAGAGAGATTACATTCTAAGAAAGAACCAAAAAGAAAGTCTAGAAAAAATAAGTGCTGTAACAGAAATGAAGAATGCTTTTGGTGGGCATTTTTGATGTGCGTGTTTGATAAAAGAATCTCTGAGCATGAAGATATCTCAATAGAAACCTCTCAAACTGAAAAATAGATAAAAGATTGAAAAAAAAAAAGGAACAGAATATCTAAGTACTGCGAGACAATTGTAGAAGGTAACATACGTGTAATGGGAATACCAAAAGGAGAAGAAACAGAGAAAGGAACATAAGAAATATTTGAAACAATGACTGAGAATTTTCCTCAAATTAATGTCAGACACCAAAGTACAGATCTAGGAAGCTCAGAGAACACCAAGCAGAAAAATGCCTAAAAACTATACGTAAGCATATTATTCTTCTTAAATTATAGAAAATCAAAGGTAAAAACAAAGGAAAAAGCTTAAAAGAAGCCAAAGAGAGGAACATTTTATCTAGGGAAAAGCAAAGATAAGAATTATATTGATTTTTCCTTAGAAACTGTGTAAGCTAGAAGAGACTGGAGTGAAATATTTAGTGTTGAGGAAAATATCCTACTAACTTAGAATTCTGTATCTTCAAGAGTTAACCTAGAATTATCCTTCAAGATGGAAGAAGAAATAAAGAATTTTTCTGACGAACAAAAATTGAGGAATTTGTTTCTAGTAGACACTTGCTTTGAAGGAACTGTTAAAAGCAGTTCTTCAGAGAGAGGAAAATGATATAGGTCAGAAAGAGATCTATGTGAAGAAAAAAAGAGCATCAGAGAAGGAATAAGTGAAGGTAAAAGAAAAACTTGTATTTTTCTTATTCTTAATTAACATAACATGTATAAATGAAATGAATGACAACAATGATGCAATGGAAATAAGGAGGAATTAGATTTATTTTGTTATTATAAGGTGCTCACACTACCTGTAAAGGAGTATAGTATTATTTGAAAGTGGACTTATATTAGTTATAAATGTATATTACAAACACTAGAACAACCACTAAAAAACATTTCTAAAAAGTATAATTGATATGCCAAGAGAGGAGAAAAAAATGGAATCATATAAAATGTTCAAATAAAATTCCCTGAAAAAGCAGAAAAGAGCAGAAGACAAAAATAAGAACAAAGAGCAAAAGCAACAAATAGAAAAAAGTAAAAAATATAGAAATTATTCCAAGTATATTAATAATTACTTTGAATGTCAATCATCTAAATACACCACTTAAAAGATAAAATCAAAATGCATCAAAAAATAAAACTTAACTCTGTGTTGTCTAAAAGAAATCCATTTTAAATATAAAGACATATAAATTACAAGTAAATGGATGGAGAAATATAAATCATGATAATACTAATAAAAAAAAGTCAAGAGTAATTATAGTAATTTCAGACAGAGCAGACTTCAGGCAAGAAAAGTTATCAAGAACAGAGGATCAATACAATAATAAAGGGGTCAATTCTCTAAAAAGACATGATTCTTAACATTTGTATGCCTAACAACTATGTCAAAATATGTGAGGCAAACAGTGGTAGAACTTCAAGCAGAAAGAAATACATGGATCCACTATTATAGCTGGAGGCTTCAATACCCTTCTACCAGAAATGGACAGATCCAACAGGGACAAAATCATTAAGGACATAGTTGAACTCATTGACACCATCAATCAACTGGATATAAAAAATATCTATAGACTATCCAACAAGAGCAGAACACACATTCTAAAGCTCACGTGGGATTTTCACCAAGATAGACTACATTATAAACCATAAAACACACATTAACAAATTTACAAAAATAGAAATCTTTTCAATGTCTGCTCTCAGATCACAGTAGGACTAACTAGGTCAATAACAGAATGATAAGTGGAAATTTCTCAAATATTTAGAGATTAAACAAAACACATCTAACATATGGGTCAAAGAAGAAACCTTGAGAGAGAGAAAAAATATTTTAGACTTCTGAAAAAAGAGACATAATATCAATATTCATGGGAAGTAGTAGAAGCAGTACTTAAATATCTGTAGCATTTAATGTATACATTAGAAAAATAATCTAAAATCAATCATCTAAGTTTCATCCTAAAGAATGTAGAAAAATAGCATTAAATTAAATTCAAAATAAGCAGAATGAAAGAAATAATAAGAATTAGAGCAGAGAAAATCAATGAAACCAATAGATGGTGCTTTGAAATAATTAATGCAATTAATAAGCCTCTACCTGGTCTGCCTAAGGAAAAAAAAAAAAAGAGAACACAAATTACTAATACCAGGAAGAGGGGAAATCACTAGAGATCTATTGGACATTAAAAGAATAATCAAGGAATAATATAAACAATTCTAGGTCCACAAATTTGATAACCTGGATAATATGGACAATTTCTTGAAAGAGACAATCTGCCCAAACAGAAGCACCAGGCACAGATGGGTTCACTGGTGAATTCTACCAAAAATTTAAGGAAGAATTTATACCAATTCTGTACAATCTTGTTTGGAAGATAGAAGCAGAGGAAATGCTTCCTATTTAATTCTATGAGGCCACATTATCCTAATATCAAATCCAGACAAAGACATTACAAGAAAAAGAACCTATAGACCAATATCTCTTCTGAACATAGATGCAAAAATTCTATATTCAGTCCCATAAATACCAGAGACCATCTTTCATTCCTCAGCCTCTCATCTAATCAATTCCAAGTCCACTTACGAATTTTTCAATGTAAATATTGAATCCTTTTACTTACCTTTAATCTTGCTTCCTCTTTCTTGGCTTAGGCCACTAGTACCTACCAGACTAGGATTTTCTCATTAGCCTCCTCTTTGCCAGAGTTGTATGATGCCCACTTGTTTTCCTTCCTTCTGTCCTCACTTTTAAGTCCCTTTCATGTTTCAGTAATGCAGGAAATTTTTAGATTTTCTAAACTTACCATATTCTAACTCTGGGGATAAGTTTGCCTTTGCATTTTATTTTTTTCAATGCAGAATAATTTCTAATTTTACTCTCCCACCCCCACTCCCTCCTCCCCTGCTAAACCAGCCTGAAGGTCTTACTCAACCATCTGGGCCAAATATAGATAGATAGGGCATCACTTATGTTGAGAAGCCTTTCTTGAGCCTCAACTATTGGGTTAGTGTGCTTCCTCTAAGGGTGCTTCTACAGTATTGTGTTCTCACACAGTTTTAGCAGTCATTATTCTAAATGCTTACCTGCATCTACAATCTAGACTATTTTTTTTTCTTCAAGGACATAATACAAATATGTCTTGTTTGTGGTTGTAACCATTATCTATCAAAGCACCTGGGACATAGTAACTCCTCAATAAATATATGGTGAGTGTCAATACTTTCATGAAAGCTAGCTACATTAAATGCATATGATTTTCCAAATTAATGTGAAGATGGACACACGGGTCGTGTTAACTCACAGTAGGCATAAGAATGCTAAATCTAGTTTTATTTCTATATTGGAGAGAGTTGTGACAGCTCCTTTTGAATGTTTTGGGAGGAACTGCAAAGGTAAAGTTGTTATAAAATGTTTCACAAAATCTGATGAAAAAAATCTGCCCTTGGGGAACAGAACTGTAGGAGAATAAAGTTTATGCAAGAAAATTACTGTTAGACATTTCATATCAAACAAACCTGTAACTCTTGTTTTGTTCCTCTCAGCTTGAGTGCATAACAGAAAAATGCAAATTTTCCAAATGAAGTACAGCTAACGGTGCACAAATCTCAAGAAGACAATATGATACACTTATTAAAACTTGGCAAGGATCAGAAATAAATGACTTTTTCTCTGAAATGTGTTTTTTTTTTCCTTTTTAAGATTAGCTTTTCCCTAAAGCTACATCACTTATAAATAATTGTCTACTAGCAAAACAGGTAAAGCTAAACTTAAAATGAACTAAGAAATTAAACTGATTAAAAAATAAACAAGAGATTTTAGCTTTTTTTTTTTTATTTTGAGGGAATGGCTTCTAAAGAATGTCAGATGACTTTCTTGTCTTTGTATAAGTAGGAATATTAATTTAAAATTATGAGAGACTTATTAATGTTCTACTGTTGTTTAAAAGAATTCTTTGAGAATCTGTACTTTAGACTTGACTTATAAAGAAAGTTACTTTGTATTACAATTCTGGAAGCATTTTAGTCAAGATACTTTGTTCTGCACTACTGAAACTGAAGCCATGCTAGTTTAAGAAACAAAGGCAACTTTATTCTGAAGATACAAGGGTGTATCATGGAATCCAAGGGTTAGGATGTAGCTAGTCCTCAAGAAAGGAAAACTTCCATAAAATTCCCTACCTTCCTCTTTTTTTTTTCCCCCTTCCTTTCATTCTTTCTTCCTTTTTTTTTTCTTCCTGTGGTCCACATGGCAGAATATTGCTCAATTCCACACTCTCACAAGAGAGCATCTGAATGGTCCAGTTTGGAATCCTGTCCAATAATCCATTATAAGATTGGGCTAGGTCGTACAGGAAAACATGGCTGCCAAGGCTCACAGTTTGTTTGCAGGCAAAGGGAGGGGGTCGGAGGCTGATTATTGGTGCCTATTATAGTTGTGTATTGATTTCTGGAGGGAACAAAGAAATACTAGCCTCATACTAAATTAGAGGGTGTAGTAAAAAATTAAAACAGTGCTATGTTCAAATAAAGTGGCTTTCTAAAGGTCTCTCATGTGAGTTCTATCTTCTCCTACTCTGAACCTGTTCACATGAATTGTATATATGTAGGTGAATCAATATTGGCAACACACATTTCAAGGACCAATGTCAGTTCCTTTTTTCTCTTTTCTTTCTTTTTCTTTTTTTTACCACTCTGTGTAGTGCATGCTTCTCAGCAGTAAATGTATGAATAACACAGAACAATGGAATATTACATTAATACATTTACTCAGGTTGTTAAGCTCATTTGTAAGGACCCTGCAATAAGTACTGCTGGAGAAAATAGTCCAACTATGGGGTTCATACTGGTCTGTGTTGAGAGTGCTGGATAAATGTTTCTGTTAAAACCATTTCCTCCACAGGGTTTTGAAGGCTCCCAGGACATTTTCAATTCTTCCTTTAGCTTTGGTTACTCTCTATATGTTGATGGCACCTTAACATACAGAGCCTGTCCCCATCACTTTCCAAATAACTAGATCTATATTTTATTTTTATCACTTCCTATTGTGATCCCAAAAGTAAAAACTTAAAAACTGAACTCATTTCTGCACCACTCCACTTTCTGTGAACAGTCCCCACTTTCTGTGAACAGTGCCCTTTTCCTCAACAACCACATTTCTTGAGTCTCCAAGTCATGCTGGAGTTGAAGAAATCCCCTTGAATCTATTTCACTTGGCCTGTGCCCTCTGCTTGATTTATTCCAGATTCACCATTTTTATCTCGGACTAAGATAACCATATTTTAAACTTGTTCCTTTGTCTTCATCTTCTCTTTTTGTTCTATGTTGACATTGACACAAGAATAATCTTTGAAAGATGCTTCTATAAGCATGCAGAGATGATTATTTTCTGTTTTAAAAACAATTTTCCATTGTGAACAGGGTAATGTCTGTGGTGCCTTTAAATTTGTCCATGGAACAACTTTTCATCATTACCTCTCTGCCACATATATTATATTTGAACCATCTAGAAATTCTGGCCATACAACAAATGTGTCCTGCTCCTACACATCGTGAATACATACTTGCTACATTATATACTGATTATTTGTAAACCCTCACTTTCCTCCATAGACAGTGGGTTCCTCAAAGGCAGATGCAGTCTTTGTTCCCCTTTGTATTCATTTTAGGGCAGTGCCTGGGACAGAGCAGGTATTGGATGAATCTTTATTAAATGAAACTATGCCCATCCGACAAGCCTATACATTAATTTTTAACTGAGAAAGAACTGCACATTACAGGAAGCAGAAATTTATAATATGCCATGATGATTTTCCTCCACTTGTGAAACATCAGTAATAATTGCCTTTTATTATGGAAATTTATTTGCTGAAGAATTCTGCATCCTGGATGACAGCCAGAAATTACAATGCTAAAAAAATTATAAAAGGACAATGTCACCTCCTGACTACAAGTTTCTTCTTTTTTTAAGTTTAGCCCTTCAGACACATTTTACATCACACTAATTTAGCTGTTTGAGAAATCTTTTTGTAATTTTATGTTACCTCTAAAGCTCAGTTATCCTTGACAATTTGAAATATCCCATATGCATGTAATAAGATGTTATATTCAATGTCTGCCAAAGCATGAAGAAAGTAGATATTTCATTTCAAACTAAGGCTATATTGCAGGACTTGTAAAAAGGAGATGATAGAAAACTTTTTTTGCAGTCCTGAACTGACCATCAACTTCTGTCTATAAAAAGTTTGAGGAGGCAAGAAGTGGAGAGAAAATTTAAAGAGTACTTTCAGAAAGTTACTGGTTTATTATGTGCTCCATCTCTTTCAAAAGGGTAAGGCGTTGTACTCTCAAAAATTATTTCAATAGTTAAGAACATGATGTTCTATAAATATAAAATGTACTTGTTTCACAGTTTATTTAATTTATTAGGAAGCCACCAGAATGCTAAAACTGGTTCAAAAAAAATTTGATAGGCTGACTATATATAGACATTGACAAAAAATTTTGGTATATGATTTTTAGGTTAAATACAAAACTGGTTAATGTACTACAAGACAATAAAACCCAAACTCCTAGGATTATTTTATCTTAAGGACAGAAATTATTTTCATGTCTAGGTACAAATGACATGCAAGATGTAGATGATAAAAAGCCTACCAATTAACAGGTAACTTCACAATTACATGTAGATTCAGAGTCTTAAGAGTAGTAAATGACAGTTATAAAAAGGTACTTTTTAAAGAGAAACAGGTATCTTTGAGTGGGCTCTTAGAGTGGGCCTTGCAAAGACATTCCTTCTCTCATTTCCCTGTTTTAGGCGACATCAGTTAACAGTTCCTGACTGTTATTTCAAGCCTGGTAAGTCAAACCTCAGTGGGTCCCAGCAGCTGGCTTGGTTTTTGACTTCCATTTGAGGAGTCAGAAGTGCAGTTGTTAGGCTTGGCCCGTTGCTGGTCTATGATCCAAAGAGAGGTGACAGTGTTGACTGTCCTGCACCCCCACAACATGAAAGGGCACAGCAAGCAAGAGCATTTTCTGTTAAGTCAGACATAGAATGAGCAAAAACATAAGAGAAAATGGGTCATTTAAAATTCTGTCCAGGAGGACCATTGAAACCCTGCAGAGAGAAGGGAGAATAATCACTTGATGCCTAGGGGCTCAGTAAGCAAAAATCTGAGGAGAATGTATCACCTGCATCTAATGGAATGCAAGGAAGAGGTCCTCAGTGTTCCAGTTGGGTGGCCTTTGGAGGATAGGCAGTTTTGTCGACCTAAGAACGTCCAAACGTGAGAATTTTAATAAATATTTATTTGAGTCAAACAGAGGTATGCCTGGAAGCAAGATTTCAACAGACTGAGAAAAATGCTTCTTAGAATGACAATTTGCAGCTTCTCTTTTGTATTTGGAATTAAGGAGGGGCGGTAAGGAAGATTACATAAACGTAAGAGAAAGCTTGGTGGGAATGAGATTACACTGATAGTTAAGATTATGTGCTCATTCCAGGGTGGTCCAGCTTTAGAAGGAGGGGTCTGAAAGAGGCATTTCAAAGGTGTTAACCTACATGGACAGAAACAATAGACAGAGTTTGCTTAAGGCGAAGACAAGCCTTTTACTAAAGAAATTATATGCCTGCGGTGTGACTACTCACCACAACTTGCCCAGTTAGGAATTTATGATCAGATTACCATGTGAGGTTACTTTCCCTAGAATCCCCTTTTTTCCCTCACAGCTTTAAAGAGATGTCAAGCTCAGTACCAGTCAAGTTAGGACTTTTCTGCTTTAATTCTTATCCTTTCCTGTGATCCTAATGTAGGCAATTAAATAAAACTAAAGCAAAATTGGAAGATGAGGAATAGAAACATAAGTCTTTCTTAACAGGCTCTTGACTTAAGGTTTGCTTAAAGTCAGCGAGTCCAACCATTGCAGAAAAAAACCAAAAAACCAAAAAAACCCCAACCCACTATAATGCTAAATCACATGCAAAGTTTTGACAATTATGTGGAATTGGACATTTTTAATTTTCATCTAAGAACTTTGATTACCTCTGAGCGACCAGAAAAGTCCTGAGGCCTTCCACAATTTTTCCTCAGGCAACAGCCTATGGAGTACAACTTAAAGTTACTTAAAGAGTTGGGTTTGCTTAATGAAAGTGCAGGTGTGTGTGTGTGTGTGTGTAGTGTGTGAGAGAGAGAGAGAGAGAGAGAGAGAGAGAGAGAGAGAGAGAGAGAGAGAGAGAGAGAAAATGTATCTTTTTAAGCATGACCTTGAAGCTATCCCTTGAATTCAATAAGTCTGTGTTCTCGATTCCTTCCTTGTGGGTAATTTTTATCTCTTTAAATTGAATATTCCTAGTTCAGAAAACTGGCGTTCAAATCTTGTCTTCTCAGTGGCACAATGAAGCATGAACTTGCAAAAACCCTCAGGAATACTGTGCTTCTGATATAGATGTGGTAAACTATTTGCAAAATTGCTGGTATGTCAGTTAAATGCGCTCTGCTTCAAGATATTGCCTCTCTAGAGGTGTCATTGTTTTTGTATGTTTCATTTTACTCTGTCACTAATCATGGTTCTGAAAGATAAACCCTTCATATTTTTCATTTTACTATGTAACATGGCATGGGTTATTTTTTGGCTCTGCTTTGTTTTGCATAACTGAATGAGCTAAGATATTTTTCTAAATATAAGATAATGTCCTTTTAATACTTTTGAAAAGTGCCACAATATACGTTATTTTTATGAGTTTAATTTTACTATTGCACCAGTAAATGCACTTTCCTGAAGTAAAAAAGTGCTGCACAGAAGTGATAAGAGGTTTTTATGTAAAATATCACTCATGATTAAGACTGACGTGAGGTTTGTTTGTTGTCCTTCGTCTGGAATGTTCCTTGCCCTGATTGCCCCATGTCTTTCTTTCTTCACGCATTGAGGTTTCACTGACCAGCTAACCTAAATTTGAACTCTTAATTATTTTCTATTTTTCTATTCTGCTGTCTTTAAAGCACTTGACATATATTTATGTTTGTTTATTGTCTTTCTCTCCCATTAAAATATAAGTTTCACAACAGTGGAGTCTCAATAAATATTTATTGAATAAATGAATGAATGAGTGAATGCATAAACGAATGAAGGGATGCATGCCCAAAATAACCTTTCTTGGTAATTTGAAGAGCACAGCTATCTGGGAAACAGTCCTGCGCAAGAAACTTCTAGTAGTATTATATATCCACTTGAAACTTGTCATTGTATTAGATTTAAAGAAAAGATTTGGTGAATTTATACCATGAGCACTAAGATAACAACTGCTGTAGCCATACCACCACCATCATTTTTAACCATTTATTAAGTATCTACTATGGGCCTAGTTTTGTGCTGAAGACTTAATATACATTGTTTCATTTACTCTTCCATGTTACATCATGTATGGACTAAGTGTAGTGTTACCAATTAAACTGGGTTTTATAACTTGCTCAAGGTCATACATCCAGTGAATTATGGCAAGACTAGGACTCAGACTCAGGTCTGCCTTAATTTCAAAGTCCAGAGTCATGGTCACAGACTATCATTGTCTTTTCTTATCCATGCTGGTTACAATCTTGTCCAATTGAATCTGCCAAGGAAAAATATTAAATGAGTTCTTAAATGAGTATTGGTAGGCACATTAGTGTGGAAAATAGTGGTTCAAGGTTAAGGTTATAGTTAAGGTTAGTATCTTAACTATAACAATGAGATTATAAGTCCAATAACAAGAGAGATTCAATGCGGATAAACACAACAGGTTTTTGACCGACTGCAAAATATAAATTTATATTTATATTCTTAGAAATAAATTGGACTGTTATGAGAATGAATTAAATATTACAAATAAAACTCCTAGAATAGTGCTTGGAATAAAGTAGGGGCTCAGTAAGTGTTAGCCAAGTATTACTTCAGCAGAAAGCTTCTATGGCCTGCTGACTTTCCCAGACCTTTCCCTCCTTCCCTCGCCCCATCTCTTGGTAGGGCTCTCTTGCTCCCTCTGCGGGCTGACAGCGCCAGGACCAAGAGTTCTGGTTGCTATGGGTACCGAGGTAACGCGGTAACCAAGGAGCCAAGGCGGAAGCTCCGGACGGCTACTTGCGGCCCGCGGCGGTGACGCGGCTGGCTGGGGTCTCCAGGTAGGTCGGCTGGTTGCGGATGGCAGCGGCAGATGGCAGACCGCGGAGTAGGCCTACCGAGGCAGAGCGCCGGGTCTGGGCGGTGAGAGGAGCGGGGTGGGTTGGCGGGAAAGGAGACTGGGCGCCGGGTTCGCTGGTGTTTGGCGAGCCCCTGCCATGTGCCGGACACCGTATAGGGCCCGCGGGCTGCAAGACGCGGCTTTGACCTAAGGAGTTGAAAGTCTTTTCTGTAAACAGAAGACTTCTTGGCCCATAGTGCTAATGGAGGCCTGAACTGAGCGGAAACCGGGCCTGCAGAATTGTACCGCTTCTACAACCTGACCTTTTCAAATGCCAGCCTCTTTTATCCTCTGAAGTTATTTGCGCCTTATGAAAAATTTGGTGCCCTGAAAAAACATTATCACATCTCTTTTTGTAGCCCTCTTTATGCCTGGGCGGCCACATGCACCCACTTCATTCTAGAAGTAAGTGCACTCCTCCCAAGCAAAGGTCGCAGAGAGGAGTGCCAGATTTCTGAGAAATCTGAAACTGTGGAACTTTTTCCTTCTTTCCCAAATCAGCATTAGAGGTGCTCAGATATACAGATCGTTATGTATTTCTTTTGTACCCTGACTTTTCAAATCGAGAGTTTGAATCAAATCTCAAATCAAGTCTCAAAAAAAAGTCATAAAGTTGAAGCTTCACAGGATTAAAACTATGCAAACTGTATGCTAATAAAAAATGGAAAAAAAAAGCAAAAAACGAAACCCTTCACCCCCCTCTAGCACCTTATCTTGAAGGCTACATAGAGGCCTGCCCCGAACTACCATAATATTGCCAGTTGTATTACAAATTAATTACTTGAAAGTAACTCTGTCCTTTATTTCCTTCAAAACACTTAATACTTACCACAATTATTTTATTTGCTTTTTAATTTTTTCCTACTTTCTTCAGCAGAGTGTAAGTTCACTGAGGATTGATACTATATCTGTGAGGTACACCTTGTTCCTCAGTGCTTAACCTAATACCTAGCACAGAAGAAGTGTTCTATGTACATTCATTGAAAGTCTGGTAGGATATATGGAAAAAAAGAAAACAAGATTTATTGAAGTAGGAAAGAGGGTGGTGTGTTTGTTTAAAAAAATTTTTATTGTGCAATAAATTCAAAGCAGTAGAAAAAAAATTAAATGCTTAAAACTTAGCACATTATTATTGGCAGCACATTATGTCTAGGCCCCTTTATTAATTGCTGGGAATTCAAAGATCAATGGTAGGATTGTCCTCAAATATTTGAGATACTGAGGACACTACACCTATATAAGCAAAGCAACAAAAATAACACAAAGCAGCATGTAATAGCAAAAGAGTGTAATACACAGAATGTTCCTATAGAAGGAGAAGTTTGCTTTTGATGGAGGAAATCTTCATGGTGTAGATGGCCCTCAAACTGGGCATTGGATAGAACAAAACATGATGAGCAAAGTGAAAAATAAAGCATAAGGCTCAGGAAGCTTGGGATGCATAATAGAGGATTTTCTGTACCAAGCAGAGCAGCTGGGTATTTATTTCCTGTGGGTATGGGGAACTATTTAGGGACACGAACTTGTGACCTCATATTACATGGGAGCAATCTGACACCCAAGAGATTATTATTGGTGTTTAAGTGTATTACTGTAAAATTTAGAAAACATTTGATGTCAGCAACAGTTCTTTTTCTAAATTTCTTTTTTTTTTTATAGCAGGTTAAGAGTATGAAAGAGGAAAGAATCTAAATGATATGAATTAATTATTTTAAGTATCTAGAAGGAACCACATTTAGATTTCAAGTCTTAAGAGGAGCTAACAGGACTGAGAATAAAATTCTAATTTCTGGCTTTGTCACCAGTCTTGGACAGATGACATAATTTCCCCATTCTTAAGGTATTCACAAATGAGCACCTAGTATAATAGTGGATTGTATGAGAATAGGTGGGATAGATTAAATATATGAAAAGACTTAGGTTTCTGAAAGGTATAATTTTTATAAATTTAATACTTTCATTGCTATTTATAATCATCTAAAATTTTTAGTTGATACAAATTTAATAATTGTGTATTGTTTTACTGTAGTGCCTTTGAAACTTTTTTTAAGCTACAGAAAAATTTCTTTATATTAAATCTGACCCAAAGGCTCATTATGTAAAATAGATGAAATTGAGGAGCTGTGGGTAAAGCAGAGCCTTTGACGATCCCCTTGTTCCCTTCTCAAGGTAGTTTCTAACACTGCCCTCTTCCTTGATATCTGAAGGCAACTTTCTCAGTTGTTCTCAAGGGAACCTGCACATAAAATGTAAAAAAATGGGTGACTTGGGTACCATTTAGTGCCCTGAAGCAGTGTTTAATTATCAGATAGGTAGGTTGGCTGAGAGATTGAGTGCAACTTGGAAATCAATACCTGACTTCCTTTCAGGGCTTGTGCTAGGAAAAGATAGCATACATATATTTACGGGGCTACTCAAACACAAGATATTGTGCTAGGGATTATGTATTATATGTCCTTTCCTTAGATTTTTAAAAAAGACTTAAAATATGTATATTTAGAATAGGATAATATCAGATAGATAAAATATTAAAAGTACAATTCTTTTAAAAGTTGAAAACTACTATTTTTATTTAGATTTATTTTCATTTAACATTTCTTGCTTGGTTTTCTGATTTTTAGATACTACGGTAGATATTCTAATCCATCCGAAAGAGCTTACTTATTAGACTCTTTTAAAATATGTCCTAAAGTAAAGAAAAATCTTTATTTA
Source organism: Pteropus medius (assembly GCF_902729225.1). Classification (NCBI taxonomy): domain Eukaryota; kingdom Metazoa; phylum Chordata; class Mammalia; order Chiroptera; family Pteropodidae; genus Pteropus; species Pteropus medius. The sequence goes on from NW_024355205.1 coordinate 8,636,256, forward strand.
TTGGCCTTTAAGTTTTCAGATCTAAGATGATCTAGGTCATTAGAAGAATCGACTAACCTTAGATAAGTTTTCAGTTATAAAAAGTGGCCTATCTTGAAGACAGTGGTTTCTCCATACCTCCCATTCTTCTCATTGTATGATGGTAAATTCTCTAAGACACCAGGGCAACTCTTGATGAATTCTCTGAGTTTCTAGATTTGTAGCTCATTGTAATTTCCTTGTTTCTATTCTGTGGCAGCAGGCCTTGGTGCTTGGGTTGCATTCCCAGACCGAGAACTTGTAGAAAGATCATCAAACCATCATAGACAATTTTGGGTCACATTGTGTATGTGTGTGTGTGTGGGGGGCGGGTGGGGAGGAACAAGGTTAGGGACAGAAAAATGATAACAGCCTAATCAAGCAACTAAAAAATTTTCCAAGTAATAACTGAACTTTTGGTATTTCATTGTAAGAAAAAAATTGGGTGACCAAAGGATGGGTGGAGGTATGAGGTTTGCATAATAGGGATTTTATCTGTATTTCCCTGGTTCCATTAGGTGACTAAAGTTTTGTGCTTTGGTATTCTTTCTGCTGACATTGTTATATATAGCTGTCCCAAGAAAAGTGATTAATTCTCTGTTGGTTTTACAAAAAGAAACAGGCAGAACAGCATGACTCACAATTATAATTTTCCTTTTTTCTTCATACAAGAAAATTGGCTTACGTGTGTGACTTGATAAAACATTTAATTGAGAAGAAGCCTTACTAGTTGCATTCAGTGAAGTGAAGTGCCCCCTGAATAAGACCATTTATTGGTTAAATCACATTATCAACAGAGCTATAAATCTGAATCATCTCAACCTAATGAAATTCACAGACTTTTCTTTGATTTCAGTCTTTGTGTGTCAGATCAGCTTTATGCATATATATATATATATATATATATATATATATATATATACACATGCAAAATTGTATACTTCAATGTGTAAATAAAATTAAGGCAATTTAAATTATTTTAATTGGTCACACTAACTTTGGTGGTTCTTTTATTTTTTTAATGATAATGGTTATGACAACATTATATAACTTTTCATGAATAAGTTATCGACAGGAGACTAGGGTCCAACAGTTGGATTTCCTGATTATGATAAAAAAAAGAATATAGACTCTATGTTATAGAAGCAAGGTTATCTTAGAGATTTTTTAAAGGTAGCTTTTGTTGCCTCTGTTTGATAAAAATGAGACACAAGTTTTACCTACAGAGAAGGAATAGATGCATCCTCTCTCCCCAAAAACAAACAATCCTAGTTTTCTATTCCTGGGGTACCTTTAGTTTTCTTTGACACTGAGTTTAGCTTTGAGAGACAGGACTTGGTAGTTGAGAAATGAATCTGAGTTGGATGTCCCCACTATGTACTTCTGTTGGAGTATCACAAGGCATTGCCATTGTTGGTGTGACTTTCCCTTTGATTGTGAATTGAGAGAAGACACTATGTCTTATTTACCATTATGACTTCAGTACCTGTAATAGGGGTCGCAAAGGAGCAACCATATTTATGTCTGTTGATTGAAGGCACAAATATACTTAGTCCTATGATGCAACCATTGCATTGCTTACAATAGAAAATTATTTTATGAAATTTCATTTTGGAGTTATCTTCAGAGAATGAATTCCTTCACAATTTCCTCCAAGGTAGTAAAAATCTACTCTTTCATTCTAGATTTCATTTTTTGAGGTAGAATAATTTGGAACTAGATATGAGTGAACAAAGTAATCCATTCTGCTGGACAATATCAGTTGTAGTTTTAAATGAAGCACACCAAAGTAGATTTGTGTATTTATTGGGATATGATGGACTCTGCAGACAGTTCCGAAAGAGGCATCCCAAAAATGTTTTGATCAGTGGTTGCATCATTAAAATTATGAGATAGAATAGTCATTTTATTGTGTAGACTTTAATGTCACAACAGGCTTTCATTAGGTTATTCCTATTCTGATACCTTCTCTCCTTATGTCTTCGAGCAAAGGTTCTAGACTTATTTTCTGTTCTTTCCTCTAAAACTTTCAGTGACTCTCATTAGCAATAGAATAAATTCCAAAATCTTTAAGTTGGCATTTAAAGCTACCCGTTATTGGGCTTCAGCCTACACTTCTAAACTTAATGACTACTTTTTCCCCTCCATATAATGTAAACATCAACCAGATGGAACCACTCATCAGTCCCCATTCAAGAGCTGTTTTTTCTTACAGTGTGGAATGTTCATCCAATCCATATCATCATATGTAAGTCCAGCTTCTCCTTAAAGTCCTATTTTAAATGTTAGCCAGCTTAAATTCTCTTTTCTCACTTCTTCTATTATTACAGCAGTAAGTTTTATGGCCCTTATAATTTCTACCTTGTTTTATAGCTTTTATATATAGATCTTATATATCCTGTTTGACTCTATGCCATGTGAACTCAGAAAACAAATATCCTTGGGCCTTGACTCTTTCATGCTTCTCAGCGCAGTGCCTTGCATATAGCAGAGCCTTAATAAATATTTATAGGAGTTATGAGTGTGTAGAAACACATATATAAATAAATAGTATCAAATGGTTTGGGCATTTAAAACTAAAGACTATGATATTACCTCATATTTCTTTAAGGGCATTTGGAATTTGTAAATTTTTATTCATATACAATCTAATAGTTTTGCATGTGATTCAGTAATTCAGCATTACAGAATAAATTATTATAGAACAATGAATAATTAGGATACTCAGGAAATAGGGTGTTCTGAATAATTTAATTTTCTGGTTAACTTGGAGTTAAGCAGAAAATCTTTTTTGTTTCATTTCTTGTTGAAAAATTCTTCTAAATATGCTAATTTCCAATCTTAGGCAAAGAGCACCATTAAAATTTTCTTTGATAAATGAGGATATTAGAATGCCTTTGGGTAATTATTACATACCTTAATTCTCATTTTACATTACCATATATGTAAAAAAAGAGGTTTTTAAGTTTGGATTGTATCTTGAAGGTTCTTTTCTTTTCACTATGTTTAGCCTTAGATGTTATTTTTGGATGGGAACAAATACCTGATATATATTTTTATAACCTTAACATAGAAAGAGCCAGAATGTATTTTGCCTTTATGAATGCATTCTTTACTATCAGTTGAATATTTCCACAGTTTTTTTTTGCCACGTAATTATTGGTAAAATTTTATTTCCATAAGATGTATTATATTTATAACTCTCTTAGTATGTCAAGTTACATAACTTGTAATTAAACATATATAATAATTTTTTATTGTCTAACTTTTGATTTAGGCTTTTCCCTCATAATGATTTCTCTTTTTAAAATATTCTTGAGTTATATGTAATTTCAAAATTTTAAGTTAACTCCTTTACTTCTAGCATAATTCTTTTGTCTTTGTTACTTTTTCAGAAGTTTCCACAAATCACAATAATTCTTAGACAATATTAAGACAGTAATCATGAACACCAAAGATTTTGTAGTTCTTCCATGGGGAAAACCTGGACATTCTGTGAAGTTAAAATATAAGTAAGTGTATACATCTTTATTACTTAAATAGAAGTAATCGTTTTGTATATTGTAATTTAAAGTATTCTTTTTACATGTGGCTGTTTAGAGTTGAACTCAAATTTTGTGAATTCTTATATTCATGTTCTTCACAGCTGTATTTTTATCTGTAAGAGAGTAGTTTTAAGATATTAAAATATAAGGACTAAAAATATTTATGCCATAAGAATTGAAGTAAAAAATTATAAATGAAAGTTGGGCATACTAACTATTAAAACAATATGACAGAAAGTTACAAATACTTTTGTGACAAAATTACAACAGAATTATCCTGAAGAAACTGAATTTTAGGGAGACTATTAGGGTAAGTGACCTTTAGACTGGGAATAGAAAATACTAACTGCCCTCACACTTTGCAGAGTAAAAGATGTTATGTTGAATTTACCTTTCCCAGGAAGAGTACCTTCTGTCCTAGGTTGTCTGGTAGATGCATTCAGTCAAAGCCAAGCAGTTCTGGGTATCCTGAGAATTTCATGACATGGCAAGGGTACCAGAACGTTCAATATACAGTTTGCTTTTGAGGTCATACAGAGTCATTGGCAATTCCCAAGGCTTTCCTCTCAAATATCACGGAGAGCCAGCCAGCATAGGTTGGGGACAGACGGTTGATTTTTAATTTTAGTTTCTGAATTCCCTGATCCAGATCAAGAGTCCTGTGGTTATTCAATGTCTACGGAGCTTTCCTAATTCTCCCTTTATGTTTGATATACTGTGTATAAAAGCATCGTGTAAACTGGAAATGTTATACAACTTTATGGCATTATCATGATAAGGTTTACCATTTTTTTTGGAGAAGAGGTGAGATATCCAATTGCTAGTATTACCAATTTTCCATTTTTTTTTTTAATGCAATAAGAGAAGGAGACATGCATTATTTGATTTTGGTAATATGTTTCAAGTCTGTGTGTATATACTTAGAAACATGCATCCAACAAACATTTATTAAATACATACATGTTCTACATACTGAGCTGGGGAATGGCGGATATAAAAATAGGAAATTACGATCTTTGCCCTCAGGTAGTTTGTAAAGGATGTAAATAAGTAAAATTACATTTATAATATAGTGTGAAACATGATGTGATGTGAAGGCACAGGGGGCTATGAAAACATGGCCCAAACTTCTGGGGTATGGTTGGGAGGTCTCTAAGCTTTGCCTGAAATATAGTTAGTAGGATAGTTACTGGGTGAAACTTGGGCAAAGGCACACAGACCATATAGTTTGGGGACTGTCAGACCTATCCAGTTGGCTATATTTTATAGAACGAAGTTGGAGAGGAAGGCAGGGCTGTATAGGTAATAAATTAATTTATATGCCACACTAAAGAGTTTGGAATTTATCTTGGAGTTGAGGGGGAATCACTTTTTCCTGTCCTGTATATCTAACTGATCTACCACCCATAAAAACTAGGGCAGTAACACCCACCCTATGGTAACTGCTCTGGAGTTCTTTTTCTCAGCCTTTCCTTGTTCCAAGCCTATTTTTATTTGACATTGTCTTAACAATTGTCTTTTCATTGTCTGACTTTATGGTGTTTTCCAGTTCCTCACTATCTTTTTCCCAGCCCCCAACCCATTTCAATAGATTGTTCCTGGATCTTGGATTTGTTGTATTGACATGATCTCTGCAGGATTAACCATAGTGGCCTTGCCTGCCCTTCTGGCTCTGTGTCCAAGACTGTCACTAAGAGGAATCCTTTGTCTTGTTCCAGACCCATAAACTCCCACCATAAACTTGACCACTTGGGCACTAGTCCAGTTCTTTTAACCAGTCTCATCTGTTTCCTCTGCCACAGTGGAGACATCAAAAACATTAAGTTTTCTAAGCAAATTAGTGACACAGTCACATCTGTCCTTTTGAACCCTTCCTGTGGAAGCCACATGGAAGGTGGTGTAGGCCCTTGAGAACTTGGCCAGAGAGACCAGCTCAGGCACTAATTCTGTACTGTGTCCCCATCCCATCCCAGAGTGATCTAGTTCAGGAAAAGCATCACTAGCCTCCTGGTCACTCAAGTAAGAAACTTGGAATTATCTCAGATTTCTGCCTTGTTCCTGCCCTAGTCAGTCGCCTGCTTCTGGTCAGACTTAGTGCAATTAATTCTATTTCCTTATATTTCTCAAATGCTTCCAGTTTCCTCTCTGATGTCTTTATCCAGTTAGATCAGCACAATGTCTCTATTTTTAAGATTGCTGAAATAGTTTCCTAACTGGCTGCCTTGCTTCTAGCCTTGTACCCTCTAATTAATTTTTCATTATACAGACAGAGTGATCTTTCTAAAATGCAAACCTGATCAATTCTGTTAAAACCCTTTAATGATTCTTATTGCTCATAGAATACAAATCCCAGTTCCTCATCATGGCCTTCATGATCTTGCCACTGTCTACCTCAACAGTTCCATTTCCTACCACTTTTCCCATCCTGCACTTACGTTCTGCCTGATCATGCAGAACTTCTAGTTCCTTGGCTCACACATCATTCTTTTCTAATCGTGCACACACTTTTCCATTTTCCTGGAACACTGATCTAACCACCTCCCTTTAACTGATTAAGTCCTTTCATCCCTCAGGGCTCAGCTCAGACTTCACTTTCTCCAGGATCTGTTCCAGGGGCCACGTATGTGCCTTTCTGTGTGCTTAGGTACCTACCTCCCTGTACAGCTCCAATAACACCATCATACTGTGTTTCAATTACCTTTGTGCTTCTCTGTGTTCCTCTCTCTACTGCAATCTCCACTGGGTTTCATATCCTATCACCTATTACAATGCTTATATGTAGTAGGGGCTGAATTATTCTCTGTGGAGCAGATATAATGAAAATATTGCCTCTCCCTCAGCGTTTTTGCCAGTTTCTCTGGACAGCCTTTGTCTCCTATCACTTTCAGTATATCTTCATAAGTTGTGTCTATTTCAGGCCATATCTTTGGCCCACTTGCTCTTTGGTGACTGTTCACCATCTCTATAAATTAGTTCTCTTTTCTGATCTCCATTATTCTTATTTTGGTTCCTTGCCATAGCATGCATGAGTGTCACACTACATGATTATAGTAAACCACTAATGAAATAATGAAAAAAGAGAATTAAACTCATAGTAGATAATAAAAAGCTAGGGAACTAAGTTGACTTAGACCTATGAAAGAAGGAGTTAGTGACTAATGCTGACTGGAGACTAGAATTGTAAAATGAAGAAAATGACTTGCATCGAAAGCTTGATGAGCTTCAGATATTATGAGCAAAACCTCTTGCAAAAGAATCTATAAAGGGGACTGTGCTCTGTCCTCAAAAAGGTCTCTTTTTAGGGCTTTCCTTCAGAGGAAATGATAAGTAGGGCTTGGTTCAGTTCTCATTTAATTCTTTTGATGGTGTCTACACCAAAACCCTTAATAGGTACTTTCTCTCTAGTAAGCCTCAAGCAGTCCCTGCTCTTTTTTTGTGTGTATTTTTTGGATTCTACCTTTGCCTATAAAGGTAGAAATTTATTGAGCATTTCCAAAGTGATTGGTTAGCAAAAATGTATATTCTACCTATACAGAAAAAAAGTCATTTTAGATATTATGCTTCAAACTACTTGAATCCTTAGAGGAAAGAAAGTATGACAATTAGAAAGTATGACAATTAAAAAAGTATGACAAAAAGAAAGTATGACAATTGTTTTCTATTGGTGTATTATAGATATTTGCACATATATTAAAGACATTGCTCTCATATAAAGTGAATTATAATTTGAAACCTCTAGCAATATAATAGGAAAAACAAAAGCCTAAGATATGAAGATACTTTTCTTAAGAATATTAAAGGAAGGCAGATACTAACTTTAGAAACCATAGATCAAAGAAATACAAAAGAAGTAGTTAAAATACTTCATTGCTATTTATTATTCATAATTTTACTTAGGAAAAAAAGATGATATAAAATTACTTTGCCTTGTTTTTGTTTGTTTGTTTACCCCAAATGACCATTCTGCATTTAAATCTTATTCAGAAATGTTCAAGAACTAAGAATGGAGAAAGTACAATTAGAGTTGGAGAACCAAGAGATGGAGAAGAAACTACAAGAATTCCAGTCAACAAGGAGCAAAGAAAAGGAAGAAGGAGTGTAGGTGACACTTTTAGAGAATTTCAGAGGAATAAATAAAATTATATAAAGAACTATTTTATATGCTGTCATTCCTATAAAGATCTGTCCTGAATGGATAATCTCTTTTCCTGAAGAATCAGCAATATTAAATTTTCCCTGTCTTTTCTATTTCTTATATAAGGCATGCTGCTTTTTAAAAATTACTGTTACTTTTGTTTCCTCTGAACTTTATTTGCTCTTACATTTTCTCATTTCTCTTTTTACGTTATTCTGCACTATTTATAGTCTGGAATGCTTAGAATAGCAATTCAGAATTTGCCCTTTGCTCTCCTAAAATTGCTATCAACAGGAGATTGCCTGTTTATGTTTAGAGTCATTTTTATTTATTAAAAGACTTTTGAGGTCAGGAGTTTACATGTACTTATATAAGAATCATTCAGACTCTCAAGTATGTTTGAAATATTTTTAGCAAATGAGCTTTAGCTGAAATTTTATTAATGAGAATACCCTAATATTATGCTTGCATATCTGTACTAATTTTACTGAGAATTTGGATTTGTTATAGAATTATTAAATATATATGATAAAAGTCAAATAGAACTGATAGTTGTATAATGATAGTTATCTCTTTTTAGCTGTAGGCTGCCTTCCAGTCCATTTTGTAGCACCACTTTTAACAATTAAATATTCCACCCCCCAAATGTCTTATCTTTGTACAAGCCTATGTATATATATGTGTGAATGTGTGTGTGTGTCTGACATGTCTTTTATGTTTTTATAAATGAGGTTATCGATGAAATATGTGAATTGATTCAGACTCTACTTTTTTACTTAATATTGTCTTAGTGCTGTTGCCACATCAGCACCCATTGATCTCATTCTTTTAATGGTTACATAGTATTTCTTTGTGTGGATATAATAGCATTTATTTTTTGGATCTTTATGAAGTTTTTAGTATTTTGTGATAATATATGCTGCTATGAAATGCTTCTGTATATATTTTTTTGCTTATATATACAAGAGTATCTATGGGATAAAGTTTTACTTATATAATTTTAGGCCAAAGTATATAAATAGGTTACATTTTGGTAGACATTGGAGAAATTGTTTTTCAAACAGGCTTCAAAATCGTGTAACTTTCTCCTGTGGCGTGAATGTTTTATGTGCTCTTGCTGGTACTAAATATTCCCAGCTTCTTTGTATATTAAATTTGCTTTTGTTTGGTGCTCAAGGTGGTGATCATCAAATATCTATGAAGTACCTTATGAACTATTAAAGAAAATTCAAAAGTTTATTACAGTTTCAGTAGTATTTATCTTTAGAACCTAACTTTTTGAAAATATTCACGACACATACACACATCTTCTTCAATAACCAAAGCATCGGTTTAATTACGGCACCTCAGTGTTGTATGTTATCCCAGATGACAAAGTTTATTGTATATCTTGCTGTTCTTCCCTTAATGATCCAATGGTCAGTTCTACTTTTTAACCTTCTGCTTTGAACTTCTCAGCGGATGACGAACATGTCTGTGAATCAGAGTTTCTGAAATCAGCCCCCAAGAATGCATTTTCCTTAGCCGAGGAACCTTTTCCATATAATTTTAAAAAATGTTCTAAAGCTTGATTGAATTTTCAGAATAGTTAAATGCTATTCTAAGGTCATGTAGACAGTAAATGTCATGGCCAGGTGAAAACCTGCCACTCACTGGTTAGGAAGTTAGAAGTGCAGTGTTCTCATCTTGGCTTTGTTATATATTATATGTGGCCTTGTGCAAGTTTTTGTCTCATTATTTTTTAAATGGGAATTGGACTCCCTGCCCTGTTGACTTAAAAAAAATTTGTGAGGCTCAAATAAAAATGCTTTGAAAACTAAACTATGAAACTAAACAGTTTGCCTTCCTTGTAGTCTCTGTTACCTTTCAATGTGGAGGCTCGCTGGAAGGCTTAAGGAATTGATCACTTAGTAGATTTGCTGAATATTTTTGGTTATTGTTTTGCTTCCTTTTTCTCTTTAGATTTACAGAACCTTAGCTTTAAAAACTGTAGGACAATCTGTAAAATTTTCCTATAAATCAGTAAAACTGTAGTCATTATAAATATCTGAACAGTGGCATTCTTCATCTGTTTGGACATTTCACTTTTATTCATTTTCTCTCAAAAGTTCCAAATATGGTAGAGCTATATTTTAGAATTACTGAGGATATTGTGGCATTATTGATATTTCATTTTCATTTTGTATCTGTTACATGTTAACAACTGAATTTCCATTTCCTGAAACAGGAAAAATACATTTGTTTTCATTAAAAGGAGATATGTATTTAGTAATTACATTTTGTCTTCTGTTTATATGTATTGAAGGTCAAGTGGATATCACTGGAAATCTGGAAAAGTGGGCAAATTGGATAATCAATCACATCTAATGTCACAAAATAAAGGAAATGTTATTAAGGTAAGAAAATACTATTTGATTCTCAGATGATTTGCTAAGCAAGAAGATATAAATTATTTTTTCAGATCTTGCATTCCCTTCTATACTTAAGAACTTATTACTCTTATTTTAACAACTTTGCATGTTATTGGATTTTGATTAAATTAAATTTTATAGGTTATATACAACTTTCATTATTCAGGTATGTTTTTGTTTTTCATCTGCAAGTTGATTTTTAGAAATTCACCTTAAGCTGAATTGTCTTAAGCCAATTTTTTCCATTCAGTTCAGTTCTAGTTTCAAGTATGTGAGATAGAACTATATAGTTCTGTGTTAAGGTGAAAGCTGTTATTTGACGTAACAAAGGACAGATTTTAATTCTGCATTTTTATTATATCACATTTGTTTAATGTGTTTATGTTCTTCTTAAGTAATAATTATTATTCAAATATTGTTGATTCCATGTGTGAAGATATCAACTTACAGGTTTCCCAGCTATAGAATTGCTTTATCTTTACTATGTATTGTGAAATATAAGATTACATTATATGTGCCATTGAAACTAAGTAAGTGTCTTTCTTTAAAGAAAACTGTTTTGCTTCTGGATTCTTTAGTACAAGATCCGTGACCTTGTAAGTTTTAAGTTATATAGCTTTTTCCTTTTTATATACCTATCATTAAACTTTCAATGGGCATTTGGCATTTATAAACATCTTACTTGGTGCTTCTAAACTTTTTGGCTTTGAAAAAGCATTTTATTCTTTAAATGTCATTCTCTTACTGAAATATGTTTCTTTAATTTTTTGGATTAAAAGTTTTATAGACCACTTACTATTTTTTATTATTTTCTGAGATAGTGTTCCATGTTTCAGATGTTATTGTAAATATATTAAAAATGCTGACTTGTGATTATTGACTTATTTATTCAATAACATTTAAGTGCCTTCTTTGTCATTTAGTGAATTACCCTTATTCTTAAGAGGATCCTAATCTAATGTGAAAAGTTATGCATATATGAAAATATTTATAAAAAAGTCAGTATGTAATTTTTGCCGTAACTATTTAGTAGATAAACCGTCTGTGCTTTGGAAATAATGGTTTAGTTCTACAAATATTTAAGAGTCTACTAGAAGTATTTGTAAGGAAAAATTAATGAAAAAATTATAATATCAGTCCCCACAAACCTCATAATTGAGTAGGAGGATGAAAACTTGGGGGCTTGGGGAGATGTGGAAGGTGATGTAGAAGGCAAACTAGGTCTGGAGGGAAGGCCCTGAATACCAGATTCAGGAGTCTCGAGTTTTTCATTGGGTGAATGGAATTCCCTGACAGCTTTGGAGCAGGAGCATAGCAAGACTAAGATGATGACTTATGATGTTCGATTTTGTTCAAATATCTGGTACATTTGGAGTTAATGAATATAGAGCGAATACTATCCAAACTATCATATCAATAAATATCAATAATTTATTTTGAGCATGGATTTTCTACCCATGAACTCTTTATTTATTTACAAATAGAATTTATATATATACTTGTTTACTAATCTATCACATGCATCGTAAAACAAAATATGGAAATTAATCAAGGATACTATAAACACTAATAGTTATTTTTTTTGCACTCTCTGGCCTTTCTTTGAACTCAGGGCATGCATACATGCAGCTTTGGAGGCCACTGGTCTAGAAACGGGGACTATTTAGAAGACTATTAAAATAATCTAGAGGTCAGATGAGAAGAGTTTGAATTAGAATGTAGCAGAAGAAATATAACGGAAAATATGGAACTGGAAAACAGAAACAAAAGGAGGAAGTCAAATATATAACTAATATTTCAGGCCTGATTGACTAAGAGATAGAATAAAGAAGGAAGTTAGAAAAAAAGTTCCGGGGTATAGATTTAGACCTCTCTCCTTTCCTCCCTCTCTTCCTCTCTGCCTCCCTCCCTTCCTTCCATCCTCTTTCTTTTCTTCCTTTCTTTTTGTTTTTCCCAGCTTTACTGAGATATAATTGACAAAATTGTAAAAGAGTGGACAAAATGATTTGATAATGTATGCATTGTGAAAGGATCCTCCCACATGGAATTAATGAACACATTCATTACCTCACATATTTCTGTTGTATGTATGAGAACATATAAGTTCTACCCTCTTAGCAAATTCCAAGGAGAGTTTTATTTGAATTCTCGTTAGTTGAAGCTGAGAGAGTAAACGTACTTGATAAGAATTTATAAAAAGGAGAAGAAAGGTATAAAGAAAAAAGTTCAGGAAAGGCAGCTGTGAAGGATAAAACTCAAGGAATATGGAGGCACATAGAACTTTAATATTTACTCACTATCTGTTTTATACTAGTCAACAGTATAAGCTGCTGTTCTTATTTTATTTCATTAAGTATTTACAACACTTTTAAAAGGCACCTTTTAGTATTCCAGTTCCACAGATGAAGTAATTTTACATCAAATGAGTTAAATAACTTGCTCAAGGTCAAGTGTCAGGGCCAAGATTTGGAAGAAAAGCTTTTCGTGCTGGTTCTAAGGTACTTTGCCAGCTTTGAGGTAAAGAGAGCCTGAGAAGAGAAAGAATGGTAAGAGTAGAATCAAAGTAAGGTAATTTCATAAAAGAAGTAAAGAAGGATATTTTTAGAAAATATGAAGTCAGCATTGTCTGATACACTGTGTAGAGGAAAATGTTTTGAGTACAGTGTTTCTCCATAGGGGACAATTTCCCCCTAGACATTTTTAGTTATTATCACTGAGAGGCTTCTTTTTTTTTTTTTTTTTTTGCTAATGGTATGTAATGGCTACAGGTCAGAGATGCTGCTGTACATCCTACAATGCACTGGACAGCCTCACAACAAAGAATTATCTTGGCCATGATCAAGAAACCCTGTTAGACTGTATTGATTAAATTCCTCACTCATTCCATTAGCTTTGTGATTTTAGGCAAGTCATTTAACCTTTCCAAGTTTCTGTTACCATGTTTGTAAACATGGATAACAATACTTGTTTAACTACTTCACAGTTTTCAGCAATGTATGCGATAATAGGAGTGAAACCAATTGTAACATTAACTGAAAATTACATTAGAATGTCTACTTACGGAGAATGAGGATTTCTAGAAATACTACATTTGATTTGATGATTGGGTTATTAGATGTAAAAATATTTTTCAGTTATTGAACAGGGAAGATGGGTTGCAATGAGTAGACTGATGATGCAGTGAACGTGAGAACAGAAGGTGACCTCTCAAGGATTTAACAGGATTAAGGAAGGACTTTATTTTTTAATTTTTATTTTAGATTCAGGGAGAAAATGTGAGTCGGATTGTAGCTGAGGGATAGACTCACTAGTGGAGGAAAGACTGGGTATGCAAATGAAAGAGGTGCCAATTGTTGGGGTCTCATTAAGAAGCCCTTAATCAAAAAAAGGAGGGCTCACTTTCTCTGAGATCAGAAAGGTGGAAGAGAGAACCGATGGTGATAAAGGAAAAATTTTAGAAGTTTCATTTGACAGATGAGGCAAGAAGCAGTGGAAAACTCTTAAAGGGAAAATTTTGACTTTCTTAGTAAATTTAAAGGCACGATCATTTGCTCAGATTAAGGAAGGAAAATGGGGTAAATTTGAATTCTTTGGAATGGAAAAGGTTTGGAGCAGCCACTGTGGAAATCGTGATCGAGGTTTAGCAGCAAACAAGTAAATAGGTTGCTGAAGAGCCATCAGAGCCCATTGGAGTTGTTCAGCATTTATTTGTAGGGGACTCAGTTAATATTATTTCATCACAATGGTAGGTATAGATATGGGAGGTCTAGGAGGAAGGATGTAAGGTGATTGTGATTAGTACTGGGAAAGTCTTTGAGTTTGGGATTTTGAAGGTGTGGCCATTTAGATTGCTGCTTAGGTTCAAGGTTTTGTCATAATGGTCAGGTGGCTGAAGAGGCACTTAGGTATTCAGAGCAGTCAGCATGCTGGAGAGTTTTTCAGCATCAGGATGTCAGGTGAACATGGATATTGAAGTCCCCACGATCACACCCAGAAATATGATAGAGAGAAATACTGAGCAGATTGCTGAAGTTCGGGTGGAAGAAGATCCAGATACTGATAAAAGCAATAAGTGGATGGTGAGGTCCTTCAGTAGAGGCAATTTTGCTGAATGATAAGAACAGAACAATTTTCTGGAAGCTGCACTGAGGAACAAACAGAGAGAAAAATTTTCTTCTCTCCTGGTGAGTGAAAGAGAGTAGAAATGGAGCTAGTTCCTCTGGAGAGTTCTGTGGAGGAGGTTGTGTTTGAGGAAAGGTAGGTCCAGTTAACGTGAACTTTTGGAAGACATATGTTTAAGAGAGATTTAAGGCATAAGATAGTTAAATGACTGTTTAATAACGGCTCCATGGAATGGCAGGGGAGCCTGGATGGCAGGATAAGCAGTAGAGAATGGCAAAGGTTAAGTAGCTAATTGGATTTAGAATGAGACTATTTGAAGTGGTGGCTTATGGGAGGAGTGTGGGCCCTGCATGGCAGATGAGAGCATTAGTGGGAATTTGGAGGCATCTGTGAATGCCAGGGAGAGTGATGATGATGGCATAGTCTGACCCCAGTGGCCCAGATAATATGTCTGTGTGGTAGAGCCACTAAGCTGCCTTGGCCCCTGATGGCACCCCTTCAGCTTCTGCTGGTGTAGGAATAAGTGGATTAATAAGGCATAGGCTTTAGTATACTGAATTCACATTTAATTCAGTATGAATATACATTTAGTATATATATATATATATATATATATGCATAATGTATGTATGTGTATACCCATATATATATATGTGTGTGTGTATACATATATTGATATGTGTTTGTGTGTTTGTGTGTGTTTTTGTGTGTGTGTGTGTGTTTGTGTCCCTGGTCCAGCCTTATTCCACCCTCAACTCTTTCCCAAACAGATAAAAATTAGACTTAGGAGGTAATTCTATTTGCCTAAAAATAGAAGCTAGCTATTAGTTCATTGAAATATTTTTATGCACTTTGAACCATTTGAAGTAAATCTGACTATATTTAGCAGAAAAATGCTCTTCATAATAATAAAAACAAATTATAAAATTTCCCAAATAATGGGTTCAGTTTGCTTTGGAAAATCCATTCTACCCAGGTCACCTATAACCACATAGATCTTGTTGCAATTCAGGCGTATTATTAAGGTAATAATATTGGATAATTTGGTTATGAAAAATGAGATTAAATTATCTATAACTTGTATAACATTGCCAGTTTAAAAATAAAAGTGTGATTCACCAAAATTTGATTTCTTCAGTGCTATTTTCTTTTCTGCTGTTTGGTACATAGCATCTAAGTGGCTACTTAAAAGAATGTGAGCAATAAATGCCCTTTTGAAGCAAAACCACTAGATTCACTGAGAATAATTAGGCCTAACTTTTCAGATGACTGCAGTTGGTACAGCTGTAGACATAGAGGCAACCATTGTCCTCATATTCTCGTGTACAAATTGGGCAATTGAACATGTAAATTGCAAATTGAAAACTAGGCATGAATTGACAGTGTCTGCCTAAATGTGTACCATCCTCCATGCTTGTTTGTGTACTTTGAATGTTGGTTTTAATAAGACCAAGCCAGTTATATGCAATTGGCAAGTCTGTTTTAATTTTTTTAAATCTTAAGATCTAAGTGTTTTAAGTGATTATTTATCTGAAATACCTAGCAGTGAGTCTTATATACACATTTTTTTTTTTTTGTCTACAACTTGGGAAAGTTGGGGATCACAAATAACATATTTGAAGGGTAAGTCTATGATGCTTAAACACTCGGTTCTCTAAATTAGGCAAATAAGAATAATATTGGCTTGTGTAGTTATGTAAGCAGAGAAGGTTAGTCAGAATTCAGTTTAGATTCAGTCTACACAAATTTAGACTTTGTGTCTTTTAGAAAGATCAGAAATAGAAAAGCCTTTACAATATTTGAATAGTAGTGCTTTCTTAAAATCATTTCATAATGATATATAATGATTTTTGTTTAAAAAATAAATAATTTATGGCATGTTTAAAAAACTTTTTTATATATTTCAAATATTTTCTTTACAGGAATTTTAAAGATCTATATATGCTTTAGTGATGATCTATTAATTTTACATTATTCTTTCAAAATGTTTGTTTTGTTCAAGGTACACCAAAATGTTATAGCTTTCTAAATATTTTTGTTAATAACTTAAACTTTCTTTGACTAAGAGAATGTATACCTGACAAATAGTATCTATTTCATTAATACAGCCTTCTGCTGGAAAAGTGAAATTGAAATTACTGAAGGAGCAGCTTCAAGGTAAACAGTTTACCACTGTATTATTAGCTTCTATAGATACAATTTCTTTTCGTTTGCATTTGAATGACATAGAAAATTAAAGTGCTAGAATTGTTCATGCAATATAAAGTTTCTAAACCCCCAAAATGATGACTCTTTATCTCTGATATTCAAAATGCATTTTATTTATGTATTTTTGTGGGGGGAGGGGCCTCATTTCATGTCAAACAAATGTCAATTTAAAATATGATTATAATGTAGTGTTTTTCAAAGGTGAGGACTTTCATAGCACTGGTCCTTAGAGTTTGTTGATAAACTCTTTTAACCAGGAAGAGAATTTAGCACTATAAAATTATAAATTGAAACTTTAGGAAATTAAGGGCATATTGAAACATTCCTTTATATTTTAATACATCTTGACAATAGCAAAAACCATAATCAATTTTGAATGTATAATAATTCCAAAAGAAATAAGATTTTTTATAGAGGATAAACATATTTAATTTGAATAGTTAAGATAATTTGGTAGAACGAGTTCTAGAAATATATATAACATTTATTATAGAAGATGGTCTTTGTGGGCTTCAGTTTGATCCAGAGATGGGACATAATGCCATAAGAATTCTATCAAGAGCATAGTTTTTAACTATTACTTTCTGTATTACATTTTATATGTCCAGATGAAATGAGTTTTAAGCAGAGTGGCTATAGGTAGATGTGTGTGGCCCCGCGGTCACAGGGGACAGGAGAGGGACTGTGGGATCCCCAGCCTACAGGGAGGATTAGACTTGGCTACATGCCATTTTTACTGGGCAACTAATATTTAAATATTATTTGAGAATTTAGAAATATGCATAATTTCATTACTTTATCAATCAGAAAACTAAACATTGTATTTTAAAGTAATTACTCTGATTTTTTCCTTCCAGGGACAGTGAAACAGCCACTTAATTATAAAATGGCAAATTTCTTTGAAAGTGAAAAACCCAGGAAAAAAGGGAAGATCTGTGGACAGTGTGAGAACAAAGCTGCTCTGCTAGTACGTACGGTATAATAAGATATTGGCAAGAACCTTCATGTGGTCTCAGGCACCCCTCCCAACTTAACCTGCTTTAGTAGCCATATACTTCCCCAGAAGTATATGGGGAAGGCCACCAACACACTGAATCTCATCTTCTCATTCCTGTTTACGGTAGCACCGTAACTCTCATCCTCTGCATTGGATCGTGCCTGTGAGCACACAGACATGCTGCAGTGTCTCCCATCTAAAACCAAAAGCAAATCCACAGCAAACAATCTCCTTCGACCCCTGCATTTCCTTCCCTCTGTATCTCTTTTGGTAACACTGCTGTAGAGTTGGCTGTACTTGCCGTCAAAATGTTCTTTCTCTCTTTTTATTGAGGAATAGTTTACTTACTGTGAAGTGGACAGATCTTAAATGTACAATTAGACGCCTTTTGACAAGTGTCTATATCCCCATCAAGATAATAAAATCCCTTGTGCCTTTTCCAATTAGTCTCCACCACAAAGGCGACCACTGTTCTGGTTTTTAGCACCATACATGTAGTGATCTCTGTTCTTGAAATTTATGGAAATGGAATGATATGGTACATATTTTTTATGTGGAAGGTTTCTTTTGTTCCATGTGGACATTCATTCATGTTACATATATCAATAGTTTGTTTTACTGAGTAGTATTCCATTGTAGAGACATGCTAAAATTTGTTTATTCATTCACACATTGAATGACATTTGGTTGTTTCAGTTTTTTTCCTATTATGTTTAAGACTCTTGTGGATATTTGTGTTCAAGTCTCCCCACCAAATTATTTTTTCTTTCCTTAAAAGTTATGAAGTGAGATTGAAAAAAAAAGCTATAAAAAATAATGCTTTCTGACAACTCTCTAACTTTTCATCAGTGCCAATTTCATCAACTTAAAAAAAAAATTATGGTGAAACGTACCACAATTTAAGTTACTATTTTAGTCATTTTAAGTGCATGGTTCAGTGGCATTAAGCACCATTCCTGCTGTGGTGCTGCCATCATCACCATCCATCTACAGAACTCTTTCAACTTGCAGAACTGAAATTCTGTCCTCAGTAAACAATAAGTCTCATTCCTTCCTCTGCTAGCCCTTGACAACCACCATTCAACTTTCTGTCTCTGAATTCAACAACTCTAGGTGTCTCGTATAAGTGGAACTATATAGTATTTGTTTTGTTGTCAGTATATAGTATTGTCCTTATTTCACTTATTTCACTTAGCATAATATCTTCAAAGTTCATTCACATTGTAACATGTATTAGAATTTCCTTCTTTTTTAAGTGTGAATTTTATTCCATTGGACATGTTTTCCCCATTTTGTTTATACATTGATCCATTGATGGACACTGGGTTGCTTCCACCATTTGGTTATTGTGAATAATGCTGCTGTGAACATTAATACACTATATCTATCCAAGTTTTCATTCTCAATTATTTTGGGTATATACCCAGAAGAGAAATTGCTAAATTCCTATTCTCTCTTTAACCCTCTCCATTCAGTAATAGGTTGGCACTGCTGTGCACAACTATCAAGGTCACCAGTGACTCCCACATTCTTAAATGCAGGGATCAATTCTCAGTTCTTATCTTAATCTGTCACTAATATTTGATACAGTATTCCTCTCCTCTCTTATGACTCTTCACTTGGCTTCCTCTGAAATACCGTTCTGGCTTGGTTTCATTTTACTTTGCTAGCTGTCCCTTCTCAATCTTTTTTGTTGGTTTTCTGTATTCTTGATTCCTTAACATTGGAATGACACAGAGCTCAGTCCTTAGACCTCTTCTTTAGTCTGTCTATACTTACTCTTTAGGTAATTTTGTTCACTCTCCTGGCTTTAAAGACTATTTCTACTTTATTGGTTCTCAGATTTACATCTCTAACTCCTACCTCTCCCCTGAACTTTGAACTCAAACTGCCTAATTAATACCTCTGCTTGTATGTCAAACAGGAATCACTAACTTACCATGTTCAAAACCAAACTTCAATTTATCTCCAACAAACTTTCTCTCCCCACGGGCTCCTCATATCAAAAAGGTCATCTCAAATGTTACCTACCCTGACAACTCTTTATAAAATGGCAACAGCTCAGTTGCACTTTGTAAAGCCGCTTCATTCATCTATACAGAGTTATTACCCTTTAATGTATATTTATTTGTTTATTTTTTCCACCTGCCTATAATGTGAACTTTGTGAGAGTAGGGATTTTGTTTTATTCACTGCTCTGTACTACTGACTAGAATTATGCCTGGTATTTAGTAGGTACTCAACAAATAGTTTTTGAATGAACCATTTCTTTCAAAGTAGGTTGTGGTCATGTTAAAGTCTGAGGTTATTCTGTTTTTAGCTTTCATTGCTCTAGATGATAATGCTGATTGGATAATTAGAGTCAGCCTTCCTATATCTTACGATAGGGCCAAATGAGGGAAAAACTGTGTGTTGGGATAAGAGTTAAGACCTCGTGTTTTGGGGCATTTGAATCTCAACTTACCTGTTATTAACTATGTGACCTTTAACAAATGACTTAATTTTTTTATATTTCTGTTTTTTCATTTGTAAATTGGACTAATGTGGATACCAGATTCTTCAAAGTTATTGAAGATAATGAGTTAAGACATGTGAAGTATTTAGCATTGTGTCTGATATATTGAGAGGAGACACATAGATTGTGTGTTTTTTGTTTTTGGCACATTTTCTTATGTTCCAATGGTAAAAATAAAATCCCAAACTTCCAAATTTCACATTTTTTTAAAGAAGTTACAGTAGTTTTATGCTGTCTCTATATGGCAAAAGTGAAATACACAGTTAAAAATTGTATATTAATTTGGCAAATGTGGGTAATTTAACTCAAATGGGTTCTGAAGGCAGGTACAACTGATCTAGCCTTTATCAAATAAAAAAATGTTTGCTAAAAATCCACTTGGATATTCTGTCATTGAAGAAGCATCTATGATGGAATAGAGTCCTAATCTATGTTTTTAGTATGTTCCTACCAGTTATACAAACTGCCTAAAAAGATTTTCCACCTGGCGATCATTTTAGCCCAATTTAAATCCATATACGCTTGTATAATGAAATACATAAACTTACTCTGCAACTCCAGCTTTGATCTTCCAGTCCCCCGCGTCTGTTTGGCTATTCTCATTAAAGACCTGTTGTTAACAAATAGTTGGCTTAGAATTATGTGTTAAAACTGATTTTTAGTCTTCTATATTACGTTGTGAAACACCGCCAAATATTTATAAGAAATTTATTAAAATATTAGCTGATATGTTAAATAAAAATTATGCAGAATACATTTTGAAATCTACATTAATATAATAGTACTGCTATTTATGTATGTGAAATTAAAGCTTTTTAATTGATTTTGCACTTGAAAAATTATGGATTTAGATAATGTGTTTATTACCATTTCTCTAAGAGACTAGCTCTTGAGACAAGAGTTGAAAAGGTAGGACTAGGATCCATACTAGTGATAGTGTTTATTTTTCTTCAGATTAACTTAAAAATCCAGTGCTATATAGCTAATCACATTTGAAAAGTTATATTTGGATTTCGACAAATACCAGACCATGCCGTCATTTGAAATATTGGATTTTATTTTATGCAGATTTTATTATTTTTTTCCCAATAAATGATTAGTACTGCAATTAATGGTCAATGACTGATTTAATGATTAGTAATACAGGTTCTGGGTAAAAGCTTGAGCTTTGGTTCAGACTATGGGGTTGAAATCCTGGCTCTAATAGCTGCACTATTGGACAAATTCCCAATTATTATGGTCTCTTGTTACCTCATCTTCACAATGGAGATACATTGATCATTCTAACTTGAGAGGGTTGTTGTGAAGATGAGATGAGATGAAAATATGAAGCCTTAGAATAGTAAGTGCTCACTAAACGTGGTGAATATTGTTATTTGATTCTAGCCTTTCATTTTAGTTTTATTATAGTTATATAAAATTTCTCACTCTTCTAACTTTTTTAGTGTAGTCATCATTTTATATCTAATAAAGTGGGCTACATTATTGGAGACTTATAATATAATGTAATGATTTTCAAAAATTAATGGGCTAAAGTCTCTTGGGTTTTTAGTAAGAATTTAGTCTACTTTTCTATGTCCTATACATTCTAGTGCCTTGTTACTTAGTGGGTGGTCTGTGCACCAGCTACTTCCTGGGCATCACCTGGGAGCTTGTTAGAATGCAACATCTCAGGTAGCATGTCAGACTTCCTGAACCAGAATCTGCATTGCAGTGAAATCTCAGATGATTGCATGTTACAGTTTGAGAAGCATTACCGTACTGCATATTTCAGTCTGCCGTTGATCAGTACAAAGCAGAAGAGCCTTGCTTTTTGTTATATTGTAGGCTGCTGAACTGACCAATACAACTGCACAGTAGTAATTTCGCTTGCACTAAAAATTCCATTTCTTTTAACTTTCAGTTTTGCTTGGTACTATCATGAATGGATGAGATGCACAGCATTATTCAATTTATTCCTATTTTTTTTTAAAAAAATTATATCTTAATACCACAGAGAATTTGGAAGGTAATATAATCTTGTCCATAATTATTTCACAAGTCATAAACATTGTGACATTTTGATGCAGTTCCATCAGTTTTTTTCCTTATACTTTCTTTCCTTTGAAGGAACTTCTGAGAACACTTTCAAAACAACATTTTGAGAATCATCAGTGAAGAAATATTAATCAAGGAAATATATAGGGGCTTTTGGAGGCAAATAGTTTACATATCATTTGAAACTAATTGTATCCTGTAAATCCATACAGAAAGATAAAAGAATTCCTAAAAAAGAAGTAATTTTGACTCAGAGATAATGCTGTTTAGTTTTTCCCAGGTCAGGAAGTTTGACCTGATGCTGCTGATTGTTTTCTGATTTATTCAGAAATTGCACATACACATATACATCTAACACATATATCTAAAACCTGCAGTCTAGCTATTATATTTATTTTGATACAAGAGTAACTTGTTTACAAGTCAGTTTTTCTCAGAGTTAAATCTTAACTGGGACAAATAGTTATTTAGTTTTCCTTGGATTACTAAGTTCTCATGAAATTTAAGTATGTAATTGGATAAAGATAATAGCAATGATATCTTTATTTAAACATTTTTCTGAAGTCATAAGATTGATTATATAATTTTTAAAATATCTTTTAAGGTATGCCTTGAATGTGGAGAAGATTATTGTTCAGGATGCTTTGCTAAAATTCACCAGAAGGGGGCACTGAAGCTCCATAGAACAACTCTTTTGCAGGTATGACTTTAAAATGCTTTACTGGTAGTGTATTTATAGAATGTTTCAACAAAAAAAACATGTAAAACATGCTTAATTATCTAGAATTTAGGATGATTTACATTAATTTTAAAAATATTATTATGTACAGTCTTTACATATATTTTAAATTTATTTTACTGAACACTAATCCGTGTTCTATTTTGCTTTTTAAACTGTTTTAATGTAATTCCTGAAATACTTAGCTTGATCAGAATTTTTAGATCATGCATTTTATCTGTGAACTTGACATTTAAAAATTAGACTATATTTTTATCTATTGTTTTAAGTGAACACATGACTTAAGTGTTATTTCCATCTAATTTATAAATAGAAATCCCATGTTTGCTTTTCATGTTTATTTTTGAAAATTATTCTTTTACTTGTCCTGACCCATTATTATTTAAATAAGCTCGTCTCTCAGGTTTCTACTTTTCCTCCTACACATCAGAAGCTTTTGCTTATCCTCATATAGTCATTGTTTTTTGAAATGCTTAACCTAGAACCATGTCAGATGGTTTTAAAATTGTAATACTTAAGCAACAAATATGGTTAAATGTAGATATGACATTATACAGTTACATTTAATGATACATTGATTTGTCACAGATTTCATTCATTTTACAGTAATTTATTCAACAAATATTCATTGAGTACTTTTTAGGAAGCAGGGTTTACGGTAGGCAGTGACCTTACACAGATGAATATAGCACTAGGATCCTGCTCTTAAGGCCTTGGGGATAATAGTGAGAACCAGGGACCTTGTGTAATGCATCAAGGATTTTAATATTATCTCAGAGGCAAAGGGATGGAGATGATCAGATCTATATTTAGAAAGATCACTGGTAGATTTAAATCTTTACATGTTACTCGAATATAAACTTTGGTAGCTCTGATGACCCAAGTCATGGTATCCACAAAGCATAAAATAGGCCTTACTTATATCAATAATTACCAGGTTGGTTACTTTTGAGTGGCTAGTCAATGTTTAGAGCCTTCTGGCAGAAATGATGGAGGAAATAAGAAAAAGGAAATAACTACTACTTGCTATTCTCCTCCTTTAGGATGTATAATCGGAGAGTCATAAGAAATAAAAATTAATGTATATATGCAAGTGTACTTGTTAACATAGAAATAACATAGAATTTAACCAAAGGCACTCCCCTTTAAGAGGAAAGTGTAATTACCCCACTGTGAGTTCATATTAGGAATTTTCTCATCAGTGATTTATTCAGCACATTTTCAGGGTTTTCAGTGAATTTTAGGTACTGTGCTAGGTGGTATGGAAGATAAAGGAATGAGACATGGCTTCTTCTCTCGATTGCAGTATTTGACCTTCCAGATTTATCCAAGTCTGCTTCTCTTCTTTCTCTTCCTTCTTCCCCTGTCTTCTCCCCTCCTCTGTGTCTGTCTGTCAGTCTCTCTACACATACACACACGCGCGAGAGAGAGACAGAGAGAGAGAGAGAGAGAGAGAGAGAGAGAGATTAATTTCAACCTCCTGAGAGAGAGAGAGAGAGAGA
This sequence comes from Pteropus medius, assembly GCF_902729225.1. Classification (NCBI taxonomy): domain Eukaryota; kingdom Metazoa; phylum Chordata; class Mammalia; order Chiroptera; family Pteropodidae; genus Pteropus; species Pteropus medius. Next base: position 8,660,485 of record NW_024355205.1, read on the forward strand.
GAGAGAGAGATATTAATTTCAATCTCTGTTAAATAATTATTTGCAAAACAAAATGCACGAGGGGAATTACTTAGTTATTTTGCTTTGTTCTCATTGTTTCCATCACAGCCCTGTCTTTCCTGGTGTTAGGGTCTTGATGCTCTGGTGCCTTGGCCTGATGACCTTGCTCAGCAATGAGTGAATATCTTTCTGTTTAGCTCTCATTAACCAGTCATATGGTGTTTTTAGTTTTCCACCATTTTGGTGACTATCAAAGTCATGAGATTTTTTTTTTTACTGACTGTTGAATTTATACCTAATCTGAGAAGTTAGGGCAGACATCTGATATATGAATATTAAGCATTACTATATAAAAATCAAGCATTCGAGGCTAACGGTTGCTATACTTTATATTCTTTACTTATGGTGACATTTCTGGTTATTATAAAGCATAGCCATATTTGATTGTTGTAAACCATTTAAGCCCCATCTTACAGCCCAGTGAGTCTTTACAAAGTTTACAGTCAATAAGGACTATTTTGTACTGGAATATCTTGTTTTACTTAAGAGATAAATCTCTGAAAAATTGAAGGCAAACTATTACCGTTTCCTTGTTGACTAATGTAATTTCACAGGGCCTTTCTTTTGATTTATGATTGATTTATAGTTGGCAGTAATTCCAGAGATAACAGAAGAGAGGAGGAAAAAACAAACAAAAGGCATTTTGTTGTGAAGTATGACATACACAAAGGGAGATTGGATTCAATAAATCATTAATAGATTCTGATATGTATATTTTCTTAATTAGAATGGAGATTTTCTTAAATGAAAAAGAGACCTTGGGAAGTGGAGAGGTTAGTAATGAGAGAAGAGATAACTGAGGTAAAATTTTCATATTTTCTGGTGTGAGGCATTAATATGCAGCCTCTTTACATTTTTTTCTCTCCAAAGAAAGGTATGCTTATATAAATAAGGATGTAAGTGGGAATATATGTTTGCTTGAACATACCTACAGGAAAATAATTACCAGGAAGAATCTGAGTTATCATCAGAGTACGATTTATGCTTACTAACTTTTTGGTAGTTTTTTTTCTTTTAGTTGACAATGACCAGTATTAGCTTTTAGGCTCAAACAATCATTCTGTTAATGTTTAGAATATACAGTATTTTTATTTTATTTATTTTTATTGAGGTATAATTGACATAATATTATATTAGTTTTGGTTCTACAACATAATGATTCAATATTTGTATATACTGCAAAATGATCCCATGTTACCTCTAGTTAATATTCATCACTGTATGTAGTTACAAAAAATATTTTTCTTGTGATAAGGATGTTTAAGATCTACTTTCTTAACGACTTTCAAATAGGCACAAAGTATTATTAACTACAGTCACCATGCCATACATTACATCCCCATGACATTTATTTTATTAACTGGAAGTTTGTACGCTTCGGCTCTCTTCACCCATTTTGTCCACCCCTACCTAGCCTCTCGCAACTACCAATCAGTCCTCTAATATAGTATATTTGTTTCATAGCTAGTCATTTTGGATAATATCATGGTTATTTACTTTGATAATCTTAACGTGGGCCGTTTTCTCTGCTGTGCATACTCATATCGTAGATACTACAGTGTGCCACCCAGATCCTCCTCTTCAGGACTGAGATACTCACTTCCCTAGCTGCCTGCAGTGTTGCCTGTGGAAGAACCATAGCTGAGTCTTCCCAGGAATTGTCTGTGCTCAAAGAGAACTGCCACTTCTGAGCTTACACTCTGTTCCAAGAAGCAGCTCATTTCCTGGTTCAATTTCTGGTGAATTGCCAGCCATTCACTTGCCTCAGTTAACAACAACTGATGGGCCATCAGTTGTTGCCCTTGGGATTGGCAATTGCATTGAGTTCAGACTTTCTCTTTATCAATTCTCCTGTCTTCACTCGTCCACAGGTGTTCTTCTCAGGGTACTCCCCAGTAAAAGTCAAGCAGGCAAATCTCAGGATTTGTTTCCTGGGGAACCTGACCCATGACAGTATGTAAATACGAGTGAAATGATAAATGTTCGCCTAATTTTAGAGTAATTAAATGCTGCAGTTCAATATATAATATCTTTTTCTTCACTTTCCGAATTCTGGACCAAGTGAGAAATAGATATTAGGTAGAAATCAAAATATCAGTTTTATTATTGATACAATCAGATTTGATGACTGGCATGAATGTTTAGACAAATTCAGCTTCCTGATATTTCCTTGAATTGAACCTTGTTTTGTATGATTCCCGCTCCCCCCGCCCCCCCAAAAAATTATAGGTATTTACCTTTGTAAGGGCAGGGCATATCCAGTAGAACTTCTTAATGGATGTCTAGATTGGAATGCATCCCTCTGTGGGCAGGCAGCCCTTAGAGAACCTTGAAGGGGCAGAGGTGAACACTTTTTTTTCCTAAAGCCCAACCCATAAGATGGAAATTAAAGGATGGTGAGTAAATGCACCTCAAAATGGAATGATCATAATTAACATGATTTTAACATCCAGGTGATGTAAATATCTTAAATATAATATTACACTTAAGAAAAAATAAAATATTTGAAATATATATAAACAACTGAATATTGGCATGTTTTCGCCTATTTCTTCGATGGGAATAATGCCGTTCCTTGTGTCACACATCTGTATTCATCGTCCTTCAATGTGATTATCACTCTGTACTTTCTCTATCGAGGTTTTTTGTTTTTTTTTTACTATATTGTTATTGACTATTCTTTTTTTTATATCTCCTGAAAATTTTTAAATCCTGTAAGGAGAGGGATCGTTTCTGTCTTGTTCATCACAGTATTTTCAGTGCTTACTATTCATTCACTTTGAATGAATAAAAATGTAAATAAATCTCTCATGATATAATCAAGCTCCAGAAATAATTTAAAACTATATTTTAAGTAGCAAAGTTTATTTTTCTCTGAATTTTTAAAATCAAAATTGGGTAATTAAAAGAATGTATGATATGTTAATGTGTTATATTGGTGAAGGGTTAACAAAAGCCTCTTTAGTATAAGAATTTGATCTTTAGTTAACTTGCTAGCTCTTATCCTGGGAAACAGATAAAGGTAGTAATGTCAGCTATGTTTCTAGACAGTATACTTATGGTAAGTATGACTCTTGATTGGCAAGTTACATCCAAACAGGAGAACTATAAATACTTGGAGTAAGCCATAGCTCCTTGAGTGTGATAAGGCTTGGCAATTGGCATGTGTGCTGTGGCGTTCTGGAAGCCTTGCAGATTAAAACTGACTGGGAGGGAAGATAAGTCTTCTATGTGAGGTATATCCTTTCTCTGTCTGAGCTGTGCTTCTTTGTTAACTGCTGCAAGACTCTCATCCAAGAAGATGGCTGTCCTGTTGGCAAACTGTTTTCTTGTTTTTATCCTCCTGAGGAGACTGACACCAACAATGGTTTGATGACAGTCTTGTGAGTCTGAAAGTTTAGTTAACTCAGGCAGACTCCTTGATTTCCCTTAAGTCTCTAGATTAACCGGAATTAAAAAAAAAATAGACTGGTGTAGTACCCAAAGGATAAATTAAGAACACTTGTACAGGCATCATTGACAAGAATTTTTTAAAAATAACTTTCTTGAGATATAATTTATATACCATGTATTCATTCATTTAAAGTGTACAAGTCAATGGATTTTAGTATGTTCACAGATATGTGCAACGCAGCACATTTAATTGTAGAACATTTTTATTACCTCAAAAAGAAAACCTTTGCTACTACTTCCATCCCCCTCTACCTCCCTACTCGTAATCCCTTGGCAACCACTGATCTATTTTCTGTCTTTATAGATTAGCCTATTCTAGACATTTAATGTAAATGGAATCATATATTATTTTGTTTGTTTTTTTTAATCTGGCCTTTTTTACTTAGTATATTTTTAAGGCTGGTCTGTGTCATGGTATCAGTACTTCATTTATTTTTATGGCTAAAAAACATTCCATTGTACGGTTATACCACATTTTTATTTATCCATTAATAAATGGATAAAATGGGTAGTTGATGGATATTTGGTTGTTTTCACCTTTTGGCTATTATGAATAATGTTTCTGTGAACATCTGTGTACATGGTTTGTGTGGACATAAGTTTTTATTTCTCTCTTAGTTATACCTTTAGTCATGGAATTGCTTGGTCAAATGGTAACTATCTTTATTGTCTGAGGAACTGCCCAGTGTTTTCTAAAGTGGCTGCTCCATTTTATATTCCCATCAGCAGTGTGAGAGTTCTGATTGCTCTATGTCCCAGCCAATACTTATCTGTCTTTTTGATTCTAGCATCTTAGTTGGCATGACATAGTATCTCGCTATAATTTTGATTTGCATTTCTCTGGTGACTAACGATGTTGAACATCTTTTTATCTGCTCATTGGCCAGTTGTATATCTTCCTAGAAGAAAAGTTGACAAGAATTTTTGTGAAGAATAAGATATGGGATAGTTTAATAGCCTGCACTTCACTGAAACTGTATCTGTGGTGATGACCTTTTAGATGCCAGCACTAAGAAAAGCTAGGGAAAGAGAAAAGATGACATTTGAAAGCGGTACGAAACTGGAGAGTAGGATTTCTGTTATCATCAGTGACGAGTTGGAAGAACGTAGTGGTTTAGTGAGTATATTACAGAATCAATTGACAGATACAGTGGAGAGGGTAGATGCAGAGAGGGCCCGAAATCAGTATCAAAGAGAAAGGAGGTTGTTTCTGTGATATTTATGCTAAGGGAATCTTTAAGATAAAACTCATATTTTCAAGCTCAGAAACTTGCAGGGTTGTTGTGTGGATCAGATTAAATGGCAACAAATATAAAAGTATTCTGCTCATAGCAGGTGCTCCATATATTAGTTTTTTTTTAAATTTTTTTTTAGGTAGGATATATTGTTAGTAGTAGAAATTCAGCACAATTCTTACATCATATAAATTTAGAAACTAGATAGCAAAATAATATTAATGATAATGAGTCTAAAAACCTAATGAAATGGTTACTTTTTGTTTTAGGGCTGTTTTACAAAGCATTATAGTAATATATATTTTGGAAATATTTTGTGAAAAAATAGTGGTGTAGAACTTAGTATATCAGAGTATATTTAAAAATACAGACTTCTTCTGTATCCAAATAGAGAATAATAGAATCTGAATTTTGAAGGGGACCATAAAAATCATTGTTCTAACCACATGTCTGAACCGTTAATTAATCACATTGATGCTGGATATTTGAGGAACCTTTATAATTTGCAGGTGCTACTTAAATTATCTTGCAGTTTTTTCATGGAGCCTGACAAATATTGCAGCAGTTTTATTTACTATATTTTATGTCCATTGGTCTTTATTGGGTAAAAATCATCTAATTGTGATGTAACACTATTACTATATATAAAAATCAAATGTGACAAATTATTGATTGCTGTTTGTTAGTAAGTTTATTCTGCAATGCTTAAAAATTTGTCATTCAAGGAATGGCATATAAAATCATCTGTTCCTCATGTAGCTCAAATATGAGTAATTGCTGAAAGTAGCTAGCTCATCTGGATGCATTTTATATGTAATATTAGTTGAAAACAATAGTGCTTGCTAAGATAATTAATATAGTGAATGATTATATGACATCAAAACTTCAAATAGAAAGCAGATTACAGGTGTGAATTTCCTGCATTAGTTTCTCATTGCTATTCTGGCTTACTTTTAAGGCTTCTCTCTAAATAGAATTTTTAAATGTTGTAATAAAATTTGAAAGGCACAGTTATTTAGACTGATACCATGTTTTTTTTTTCTTGATACCAAGTGATTTAAGAAATTTTGACAAATATGTTTGTCAAATATGTTTGAGCTATTTTGAGCTATTTATATGCTATATTATTTTATTTTAAAATATTTTAACTACGTTAAGTGTGTTTTATTTACTATGTTGAATAGCTAACTGCATTTATAATTAGGGGCATGTGTTGGATCATCGTTTCTTTTTATTCTCTATGTGTCAAGGGGGAATAATAATACATAAATCATTAATTAATAAAACCTCTGGTTTTTCATTAGACTTTTAGAAGAAAGGTAAATCTAAGGGTCCTTCAAGTTCTAGTTTAAGTTATATTTAAATGGTACTAAAATAAACAATAAACTTCAGCCACAAGAATTTCACACTTCTGGGATTTGATTTCTATTTGACTTGCAATAGAGTTTTTTATACCATTGATATTTTTTACTGCTCATGAAAATTCCATATCTGTTTTTAGAAATATGATGAGCAGAACTGTATGTAAATATTTTGTTTTCTCTCCTTCTTTTCATGTATATTTATATGAGGATTTTTACTTAAATTTTTTTTTTTGTTTGTTTGTTTTTAGTTTTGGCCATGTTGAAATTTCTGTCTTTCTCTATTTTTTCCAGCTGGTCTGAACTTAATTTTTTTCTTTCTTTTTTTTGATCCTAACAGTAGTTGAAACCTTTGGTTGAATAATTTATGGATATCTTTTTCTTCAACTTTCATAGAAAATTCAGAGTTGACTATGGTAAATGATATTTTTAGGGAACAAATTTCTTCTACTAAGACTATCTATAAAGATGGATTCATCAGAAAAGCAAAATAAAATTTGCTCTAAGAACAAAAGATATATTTTAATATTGAGAAAAATGAATGGATAAAGCTCATCTTTTCCTTTCTTACTTAATGGATTAGGATATTCAAAGTAATGTATTTTTATAAGTAAATTACTTTTACTTTGCCAACATATTTTGACTGTGGCAATTTAATGAGATTATTGCATTTTGTCATAGATCCATGATAATTTGAGGAATTTATCTGCTTGATATGGCCAGCATTTCCTCTTTTCTATGTAGCCCCCGACTCAGAGAGATTTTGTCTGATTTGTTATTGTGGATTTTAGATAACGGGATCCTTGTACTGTCATCACGCAATGCGTTCATTGCAGTGTATAAATAGAAATATGCTGGCAAAATAATCTGTGGAGGTTTCTGTGAATAAATAGATCTTGAGCAAATAAATGTTTTGATGATTTTTAATAAAAAAAAGTTTGCTATAAATTAAAGCATGATTTTAGAGTGTATGTGTGTTTCTGCCATAATATGATACATGATTTTTGAAAACTTGTACCTCCTTCTCTGTGATGTAGGTCTTGGTAGCAATTCACTTCTGACAGAGATCATTTCCATCTAATAGATCATTTCTATCAAAATGAAAAATTCAAACTGTTGCCTCCTTTAATTGTTTTAAATCAGGGGAAGTATCTTTATAGCTTCTTTATCTGCACTCTCATTTTTTCCGGATAGCATAACTTTGTGGAGTACATGGTGGTTAAAAGCCATTAAAACAATCTGTACTTGTGCTAAGGAAAGGCATTTCTGTAGATTTTCAGCTTTTCCCTACGGTCGTCATATATCGCTAAGGCTTTGGCTTTAATTGTGAGACAGCTTGCCCATAATTGCCTCAAAACAGTAATGTGCTGGGAAAGAAAAACCTAAGAATCAATAAAACTCCACAGTTTTACTGACATCATACCCCTATTTACCAATTGCCTATGAGGTAATTCACAGCAAGGAACCAGAACAAAGGGAGTGTTTTCTTAAGAGCAGAGTTAAAAAAAAAAAAAAAAAAAAATTTTCTCTCTCTATATAATGAAAAACAATTCCATTAGATCATAATTTGATCTTTCTGAAATGATTTTATCATTAAAGGCTTCCAAGTTCAACCATATTCAACAGTTGCTGCAACCAATGAATTCATAATGTTTCTTGAATTTTGCTGTAAAACATTTTTTTCTTTGTGTGTATGTATATGTATCTCAATCTCTATTTACTTAGCAAATACAAGTGAAATAACAAAACTTCTGAAGAAATTAGTTTTCAGTTTTTAATGCAAGGCTGTGGTTGCAATAAATCTTTTCTAAAATTTTCTAATTTGAAAATCAGTCGCAGTTCACTTAACGAAGAGACATTCCAGCATTTTCTTTTTCACACTTAGGAAGCAACAAGTTTAAATTATGTGTGTATTTCTTTCACCTGAAACTTCTGGATCACATAAGGAGGCGTGGCTAGCTATGTCAACATGATCATTAATATTTATTGCTAGGTAGCCAGAGTTTAGGGTGATGATGGTAGTTAGAGTCTTAAAACACTGACACTACCATCAAGTATATCATTTTTCTAACTAAAGTAAAACTTTTACTCTTGGACCTTAACTTCTACAAGGTGCCATCCATTCCAAAAAGCTATAAAATATCAACTCTCTTTACTTTGATTAATGATACATTGTCAGAGTGATGAATTCTTCTAGAGTGTAATTTGAAAGATAATATCATTCTAGGGAGAAAAAAAAAAGTTCAGATGAGAATTTAGAACAGTTACCAGATGAAATCCTACCATCACACTGTCTAGTGAAGGATGTGGGGGAATCTGGAAATGCTGACAGTAAATCACATTGTTTGGCTCTAGTTTAAGCTTCTATTCTATGGTGAGATATATGATTTACTATGCACCCTGAAGGCTGTTTTGATTTTTAAACATTTTTATCATGTGGAGAAGTTGCACAGTTAATTTTAATCATTTTCAGTCCCCTCTGCCTCTTACTGATACCTTTTAGTACTGCTATATGTAAATTTCATATTTAAAAGATGGAAATATAATTACCTTTGAGTTTTAAAATTTGAAAATATTTTATTAATAGATAAGGTACAGTTATGATACTTAATAATGCAGTTATCCATTTTAAATATTTTATAACAATAACCTTCACATTCTTGTTCATTGATTACTTATTTAAAAATGATAGTTTTTATATTATTAAGTGAAAGATGATATATTTTGTGTTGCAAATCTGGATGTGTCCTTTTAAGCAGAAACAAAAGGCTGCAGAGATATATACCAAACTGTTAACAGTGTTTCTCCCTGAGAAGTACTATTCATGAATTAGAAGGAACTTCTATTTCTTACTTTTTAATGTGGTGGTATTATGATTTGTTTTCACTGGGTTTCTGTAAATATGAAAAAAATGTTACTAACATAAGGCTATGTCTATGTAATTTTCAGTGAGGATACTTTTGAGTATTGGGCAGGAACTTTTCTTCTTAAGCTGTACTATTCCTCACATTTCAGAGGATTCATTAAACCTGATTATCATCCATTAAACGTCAGCAATGCTCTCCAATGATTGTAAAAGCACAAAACACCTCCCCACGTTTTCAAATCTCATTGCCCTAGGGAAGCACTGATCCTTGTATTAGTTAGATCTCTTTACACTAGCTTGAGCAAAAAAGAATTTTTTCTTGTTGCTAAAGACCTCACAGATGTCTGATTGTATAGGAATAGGGACAATGTGGGTGAGTCGCAATAAGAAGCAGGACTGGATATTGGAAAGCTTTTGAGAGGCCAGGCAGATTCCTTCCACTTTCAACTTTTATATTTATCCTGGAATTCTACCTTTCTTCTGGTGGATTTAATATCTTTCAGCCTTAAAATCTTTCTTTAGTATTTCTCGTAAGGCAGATCTGTTAGTAACGAATTATCTCTTTGTCTATTTGGAATTGTCTTTATTTTTGCTTTTATTTTTGAAGGACGATTTGGTAAATATAGAATTATTTTTGGCAATTTTTTCCTTTCAGTTACCTTTTCACTGCCTTCTGGTCTTTATTTTTTTCAAATGCGAAATCAGCTGTTATTTGTATTGATGCATGCTTATATCTGATGAGTCATTTTTTTCTTGTTCCTTTCAAGTTTTTCTAATCATCTTTGACTTTAAGTAGTTTGATTATAATATGTTTTTGTATGACTCTCTTTATGTTTATCTTTCTTGGGGTTTGGTAGGCTTCTTGGATTTTTAAAGTAATAATTTTCATCAAGTAGAGAATTTTGGGATCACCCATTCTTCATATATTTTTTGTGCTCATTTCTCTCTCTCTGATACTTTTCACTAAATATATGTTGGAATCCTGATAGTTTCCCCCAGTTCTCTAAGGCTGTGTTCATTTCCTTCAATCTTTTCCTTTTTGCTTTTCAAATTGGATAATTTATCTTGATCTATCATCGAGTTCACTGAGTCGTCCTTCATCCACTTCTCATCTCTTGTTAACCTATTTTAGTCATTCTCAAGAGTTTTCATTTGGTTCTCTTTCATGATTTCCATTTCTTAATCAGTCCTTCTGTAGATCTTATTTTCAGGATCATCCCATTAAATGTTTGGCTGGTCTGCTGCTCACCTGAACTGGGATGAACACCTCAGGCTGTCAGAGCTGTAGGTTTTCTCCATTCATTTATAACTAAATTGCTAGTTCATTGATAATACTACCGTCTCTTCAGGATTCTGTCCTCTGCTAAGAATCAAGCACACTTTCTATTTAGCAAGGCCAGTCTTGCCCTAGTTACATTGACAAACTTGAGAAGGGAGATATAAGGTAGGAGCAGCCCCACGCAAGGAAGCCATATGCTCTTGCTGTTCTTCGGCAATGTCATAATGTTTTTCTTTGAGTAAATACTTTTCAACTTGCTTGCTTTGGTTGATTTTCAGAGCCCCGAAATGATTTTTAACAAATTTATTCAGTTTAATATTTGTTTTATGGAGATAGGATTATTTACTGACCCCTTATTATACCATAGTCTGAAGTCCCACTTCCATCTATTGAATTTCGTAGAAATTCTATTTTCTGGATATTTGAACTATCTATCTTAACAGAGAAGTAGTATATTGTGATGTAAATAAAATTATAGCAATCATTTGAATGCACTGCTTTATGTTACCATGCCTCTAGGTGTTTTTCATCCAGAATGTGTGTTCTTCAAAGCAGCTCTGCAAGGTAGATCTTGTCTTCATTTTATAGTTACAAATACTTAGGCTTAGTCAGGTACATTATTTGCCCTTTTATGTCATTATTAATTGTGCCATTGGTTTTACCTGTGTTGACATTGACTTAGCTTGGGTATAAGGAAGAATTTTCAAATGGAAGTTTCAGTCATTTTTATCTTAGTGAGTCTGTTAAATTTGATTCAACCAACATTTCTCAGGTTCTTAGCCAGCCTCAAGCAATATTCTAGTTGCAAAATATGAAGGACAGGGCTGCAGGGAAGAGAATTGAAAGGGTATAATGTGAAACATTGTATATAAGGAAGAATAAGACATAGTCCCTTCTCTCAAGGAATTCATAATCACAAAAGGAAAGACAGTTGTATTTAACCAGTTGTAACACAATTGACTGATAAGTGACACAGTGATGCTCAAAACTCAATATGCATTCAAGTTACCTGTTAAACTGCAGATTCTGATTCAGTTAGTTTGGGACCTGACATTTTATATTTTTAGCAAGTTTCCAGGTGACTGTGATGCTGCTGATTTATGGATATAGCTTTACTTTGAGGAGCATAGCTATAGTACCGATGTAAGCAAGGATGTATAAGAGCACACAGAAGATATGTTAATTTTGCTGCAGTTAGTTGAGGAAGAAAAGTTTGTTTCAGAGAGATTAAACAATTGACCCTTTCAAGCTATTTTGAATATACATTGGAACTGGATAACATTTGATCTGGGTATAAAATGATAAATACAATTCTAATAGGAAAGCTCACCTTTCCAAGTAGAGAGGAAAACTTTGGTAAGACATGGAAATAATGTTTTTATGTACGTTATTAGTGGGAAACACATTTTTAAAACAAGTTTTTTTTTTCTTTTTTGCTAGCTCAAACGATACCCAGTTAGGTTTGTCTCCAAATTTGAGGCTATGCAGTAGGATAATGCTTGCTTCAATAAAAGAAGAACCTTCAAATCTCAATGGCTTAAAACAGTAAAAGTTTATTTTTTACTGTTTGACATGGATGTTCCTAAGACATCTCCCTCTTAAGCAATGATTTGGTGACTTTCACCTGAATCTTTAATATGTTACTTCCAAGGTCATCATACCTCTTTTTTTTAAAAAAAAAAATTTAATTATTATTTTATATTAGTTTCAGGTGTATGAAATATAAGCTATGAAGTGATCCCCCTGATTACTCCAGCACCCATCTGGCACTACACACAGCCATTATAATAATATTAACTATATTCCCTATGCTGTACTCTAAATCCCTGTGACTGTTTTGTAACTACTAATTTGTATTCTTCATCCCCTCACCTTTTTCACCCAGACCGCCCCCCTCGCCTCCCTTCTGGCAATCACCAGTTTGTTCTCTGTATCCGTTTTCATTTAGTTTGTTCATTTCTTTTGTTCCTTAGATTCCACATATGAGTGAAATCATATGGTATTTATCTTTCTCTGTCTGACTTATTTCACTCAGCATAATGTCTTCTATGTCCATCCATGTTGTTGCAAATAAGATTTCGTTTTTTAATGGCTGAGTAATATTCCACTGTATATATGTACCATAACTTCTTTATCCAGTTGTCTGTTGATGAGCACTTAGGTTGTTTCCATACCTTGGCTGTTGTGAATTCTGCTGCCATGAACATAGGGGTGCATAGATCTTTACGAATTATTGTTTTGGTTTTCTTCAGATAAATACCCAGAAGTGTAATTGCTGGGTCAAGAGGCAGTTCTACTTTTGAGTTTTTGAGGAACCTCCAAACTGTTTTCCAGAGTGGCTGTACCAATTTGCAATCCTACCAATAGTACATAAGGATTCTCTTTTCTCCACATCTCCACCAATATTTATTGTTTTTTGATTTATTGATGATAGGCGATCTGACAGGTATGTGGTTCTAATTTGCATTTCTCTGATGATTAGTGACCTTGTGCATCTATTCATATGTCTATTGGCCATCTGTATGTCTTCTTTGGAAAAATACCTAGTCATGTCTTCTGCCCATTTTTTAATTGGATTTTTGTTGTTGTTGTTGTGGAGTTTTATGAGTTCTTTCTACATTTTGGATATTAAGCCCTTGTAAAATGTATCATAGACAAATACCTTCTCCCATTCAGTAGGTTGTCTTTTCATTTTGTTGATCATTTCCTTTGCTATGGAAAACTTTTTAGTTTGACGTAGTCATATTTGTTTATTTTTCCTTTGTTTCCCCTGTCCAAGGAGATATATAAGAAAAAAAATTACTAATAGCAATATCAAAGTTTAGTGCCTATGTTTTCTTCTAGAAGTTTTACGGTTTCCGGTTTTACATTTAAGTCTTTAATCCATTTTTAGTTTATTCTTGTAGACAGTGTAAGAAAGTGGTCCAGTTTCATTTATTTGTGTGTATCTGTCCAGTTTTCCCATCATCATTTGTTGAAGAGACTGTCCTTACCCCACTGTATATCTTTGCCTCCTTTGTCATAGGTTAAATGACAATATAAGTGTGGTTTTACTTCTGGGTTCTCTATTCTGTTCCATTGATCTGTGTTGGTTTTTATACTAGTACGATGCTATTTTGATTGCTGTAGACTTGTGGTATAGTTTGACATCAGGTAATGTGATATTTTCATCTTCGTTCTTCTTTCTCAAGATTACCATGGCTATTCAGTATCTTTTATGGTTTCATATAAATTTTTGGATTATTTGTTCTAGTTCTCTGAAAAATGCCATTGGTATTTTGATAGGGATTGCACTGAATCTATAGATTGCTTTGGGTAGTATGGATATTTCAACGATGTGGATTCTTCCTACCCATGAGCATGCTATATGCTTCCATTTATTTGTATCTTCTTCAATTTCTTTTTTCAATGACATAGTTTTCCTAGAACAAGTCTTTTACCTTCTTAGTTATTTTATTCCTAGATATTTTGTTTTTGATGTAATCGTATATTGGATTGTTTTCTTAATTTCTCTTTCTGATAGTTTATCATTGGTGTATAAAAATGCAACCAATTTCTGAATATTTTGTATCCCGCTACTCTACTGAATTCATTGATCAGCTCTAACTGTTTTTTTGGTGGAATCTTTAGGATTTTCTATATATGATATTATGCGGATCTACAAATAATGACAGTTTTACTTCTTCCTTTCCAATTTGGATGACTTTTTTTTTCCTCTTTCTTGTCTATTTGCTGTTCCTAGGACTTTCAATTCTATGTTGAATAGAAGTGGTGAAAGTGGGTATCCTTGTCTTATTTCTGATATTAAGGAAACCACTTTTAGCCTTTCTCCATTGAGTATGATGTTAACTGTAGGTTCATCATATATGGCCTTTATTATGATGAGGTATATTCCTTGTATTTCCACTTTGTTGAGAGCTTTTATCATAAATCATTGCTGGATTTTGTCAAATGCCTTTTCTGCATCTATGGATATGATCTTATGATTTTTATCTTTCATTTGTTAATGTGGTGTATCTCATTAATTGATTTACAGATATTAAACCAACCTTGCATCCCAGGAATAAATTTAATTTAATAATGGTGTATGACATTTTTAATGTATGCTGAATTCGATTTGCTAATATTCTGTTGAGGATTTTTGCACCAATGTCAATGTTCATCAGGATATTATCCTATAGTTTTATTTTTCTGTAGTGTTTTTGGTTTTGGAATGACGGTAGTGGTAGCCCCATAAAAAAGAATTAGGAAGCCTTCCTTCCTATTGAATTTTTTGAGAAGAATAGGTATTAATTCTTTAAATATTTGGTAAAATTCACCTATGAAGCCATCTAGTCCAGGATTTTTTTTTTGGAAGTTTTTTGATTATTGATCTTATTTCGTTGGTGGCAATTGGTCAGTCAAATTTTCTGTTTCTTCTTTACTCAGTTATGGGAGAGCATATATTTCTAGGAATGTGACCATTTCTTCTCGATTGTCCAATTTTTGGCATATAATTGTTCGTGTATTTTCTTATAATCCTTTGTATTTCTTTGGAGTCCTTAGTTCTCTTTCATTTCTGATTTTATTATTTGGGTCCCCCTTTTTTTCTTGATAAGTCTGGTTAAAGATTTATCAGTTTTGTTTATCCTTTCAAAGAACCAGCTCTTGCTTTCATTGATCTTTTGTATTGTTTTTCTTGACTCTATTATGTTTATTTCTGGTCTGATCTTTATTATTTCCTTCCTTCTACTCACTTTAAGTTTTGTTTACTGTTCTTCTTCTAGTTCTTTTAAGTATAAGTTTAGATTGTTTATTTGAACTTTTTCTTGTTTCTTGAGGTAGGCCTGTAGTGCTATGAATTTTCCTCTTAGGACTGCTTACGCTATGTCCCACAGATTTAGAATCATTGTGTTTTCATTTTCATTTATCTCTAGGTATCTTTTGACTTCTTGCTTGATCCTATTGTTAACCCATTCATTATTTAGTAGCATGTTGTTTAGCCTCCATGTATTTGCATTTTCCAATTGTTTTCTTGTAGTTGATGTCTAGTTTCATACCATTGTGATCAGAGAAGACACTTGATATGATTTCAACTTTCTTAAATTTATTGATACTTGTTTTGTGGCTGTGGTATATTCTGGAAAATGTTTCATATGTACTTGAGAAGAATGCATATTCTGCTGCTTTAGGTAAAACACTCTGAAAATATCTATTAAATCCATCTGGTCTAGTGAATCATTTAAAGCTGTTGTTTCCTTATTGCTTTTTTTTTGCCTGGAAGAACCGTCTATTGGTGTCAATGGGGTGTTAAAGTCTCCTGCTATGAGTGCTCCCCTGTCAATCTCTCCCTTTATGTTGATCTATAATTGCTTTATACATGTAAGTGCTCCTATGTTGAATGTGTATATGTTTACTAGGATTGTGTCCTCTTGTATTGATCCTTTTTATCATTTGTAATTCCTTTCTTTGTCTCTTATTAGAGTCTTTGTTTTAAAGTCTATTTTGTCTGATATGAGTCTTGCTACCCCAGCTTTTTAAAAAAATTTCCATTTGTATGAAATATCTTTTTCCATCCTTTTACTTTCAGTCTATGTGTGTCATTTGATCTGAAGTGGATCTCATGTAGACAACATATGTAAGGATCTTGCTTTCTTATCTATTTGCTACTCTATGTCTTTTGATTGGAGCATTTAATCCATTTACATTTAAAATGATTATTGATAGGTATGTAGTTATTGCCATTTTATATTCATATTTATGTTTTTTCCCCCTTCTTCTTTTTATAGAAATCTCCTTAACTTTTCTTATAATTTTGGCTTGACTTTCTTTAGCTTTTTCTTGTCTGGGAAGCTCTTTATATCATCTTCATTTTTAATTGATAGCCTTGCTGGGTAGAGTAGTCTTGGTTGTAGGTTCTTGTTTTTCATCACTTTTGTGCCAATATTTTGTGCCAATTCCTTCTGGCCTGCAAAGTTTCTGTTGAAAAATCAGCAAACATTCTTATGGGAATACCTTTGTAAGTAAGTGCCCTTTCTCTTGCTGGTTTTAGGATTATCTCTTTGTCTCAACCTTTGACATTTTAGTGATGATGTGTTTCATCACTGTACATTTTTTAACAAGATTGCTGAACAGTTAAAAGAGTAGAGAAGGCACACCCTTTTCTTATTACCTTGCCTTTGGAAGTGAAACTCATTACTATTTCTTGCATTCATCAAACAATTAAAGAGCTCTATCAGATTCAAGGGGAGTACCTACCTAGGTGGAGAGATGTGAGTATCTAGCAATTAGTTGTCAATTATTCTCTGGAGTAAGTATGGGAGATTGGGTCTGGAGAAGAAGTTGCAAATCATTAACATGCAATATAGGTTTCATATATCTAGGAACTTTTAATTATTGTATAATAGCATGTTATAGTACTGTGGTAAATTTCTAATCTTATAGATTCTGTTAAATTTTACACTTCTTAGTTAAGAGATAGATGGTTTAAGTTTATTCTATAATTCTACTCTTATAGAATGCTTTCTAACTTCGTTGTTCAAAGTTTTGTTTTTTTTTCAAAATTTATATAGCCCTCCACCTTCCCTCCCTTAATATGTAGATGATAGAGAATATGAACAAAAAGAGAAGCTCTGTTCCTCCTTTAATTTGCTACTGCTTGCTCAAACATGAAAATAAGCCAAAATAAATTAAAAGTAAAAACTAAACAACCTCATCCCCACATGGGCAATTGCATATAGAATTATAGTTTTTGTTTTCTTAAAGGAATAATGTTTATACCAGAAATAAAATTTAATTAAGTTCAAGAGATCAAAGGAAAGTCTATTTCCTGTGTTAACGTTATTCAGCAGGGAAAAAAGATTAGGCTAGAAGAAAGACCTTGGTTCTAACAAACTCCGATATTTCGTATCCACTTGGCTTTGACTTAAGCTTTATGAGCTTGGGTTTCCTTATGGAAGTAATGGGGATCACAATATCTGTTTCTTTTCCTTGTATGTTTATTTTAAGAATAAGAAAAAAAGTGTACATATGCACTCTTACAACTGAGAAAAGTAATATTTAAATATGCAATGTTCTGAGAAAGAATACTTCCATTTATTAGCATTTTATTTATCTTGAATTAACAGAACTTTAAGACATCCAGATATAGCATTCCATTTTACCAATTTGCCATGATATTTAACTTATTTTTAACAATAAATTTGATGTAAGAATAAAGGAGTTATTTTGGCCATTTCAGAGTCTTTTAAAATGCTACCTAAAAGTATTATAAAAATTATTGAAACATTGATAACAAGATTCATTTTAGGGAAAGAATAATCTTTGTTTCATGTTGCTTAAATAAACATATATACTTGAATTGAATTATAATTCTTTCTTGATAATTTTATATAAAATTAATTGTATTGTTTTTGATATTTAAAAAAATATAAAATGAAAACTAGACATTTTAACCACCTTTGAAATCACAGATCTTTATTCTTTATTTAAGGGAATTTAAAATCAGATAGATTGGATTACTTTGTTTAAAAAATATTTGTCCAAATACAGGTATATCTGGAAGGATTAAGCATTACCATTGGCTTGAATTTTTTTTATTATTATTTTTTCTTTTTTTTCTTGTTAAATCAACTGTATTTAGCTTCAATTTATAAATGATAAAATGCACCCATCATTTCTTTGTGCTCATTGTTTAAAAATCATGGTTAAAAAACAAATAACATAAGTGTTACTCTCAATCATTTTTAAGTATACAGTTCAGCAGTGTTAAGTACAATTAGTAGTAAATAAGCCATAGGGATCTACTGTAAGTATAATGAATATAGACAATAATATTGTACTATCATTACATATTTCTTTTTTAAAAAGGACTACATAGGTCTGTATGGGCTTTTTAATTATCATTGGGAAAATTTGGAGCAGATATCATAGCTTTGTATATGGACAACACTATATATGCATAGGTCACATTAGTGATTTTTCATAGCTAAGTTATAAATTCAGTGTGAAATAACACTAGTTAATCTGATGTACATTGATTTATTCTAAAATCAGATGGCAGTGAATCTTAACAAATTTACAAAAGGTCATATTGGAAAGTTTCAATGTCATCAGCTATTTAAATAGGTAACTTGATGAAAATTTAAAAATAGGAATTTTCCATGGGAGAATACAAAATAATTATGTCTGATCTCTGCCGAAGTTTTCCTCTGTCTTGAGGACATTTGCTAAGAACTAAGACTGATTGTTTGCGTTCCTACTGCCAGGTTCTCAGAGAGCCTCTGAAGAGCCTGCCTCTTTCCCCTGGAGTTAGTTTAGTTCAACTTCAGATGGTATTCAGAATCCTGCAGGGTCTTAGGGCAGACCAGAGTAGTACTGATAGGAAAGTCCTCAGGAAATTGGGCCTTCCCGAGATTCACCTGTTCTTTTTCAGCCACTCTGAAGGCACATGAAAAGGTTTTTTGAATTCTTTTTCTCAGTCATTTATTTTAATTCTGCAATTCTTCTGCTTCCTCCCCCAACACCTTGTTTTTACTATATGTTATCTGCCAAGCATGGTAGTAGCATTACAAAGACTTAGGGAGACATAATTTTTCCTTCTGTGAGCTTACATGCTATGATGGGATAGATAGACACCAAAAGATGACATAAAATCAATATTGTAGGGGTTGGTAGGGCTCTACTCAGGGTAGGAGTAGGGTACAGAGAATCAGCACCTCACACAGCTGGGGAGGAAGGCAGTGAAAGGTTCCTAGACCTGTGTGAGTAACTTGGGACAAATCCAGAAGAAATAGGCATCTGCCAGGCAAAGAGGATAGTAGGGGAGGGAAGGCCTTCCTGGCAACTGAAACTCATGAGCAAAGGTAGGACATGTGGAAAAACTTTGCCTGCACTAGGGAACTACAGGTAGATGTGTGCTCTTGAATAGTTAATACTTTGTAAAGATGTTTTATCATCAAAGAATACTTATTACTGCTTATTCAGGCTCCTACTATATTAGCTATATTTAGTTCTTTAGCCATAATGTGCACAAAATAACACATCTGCTTATTTGAGATTAACATAGTGGAAGGCTATGAGTCATCAGAATTATATATACCTGGGGTCGCTTCCTAGCTGTGCCACCCATTCACTGTGTGACCAAGGGCAAGTTATTAAAACACTCAGAGCTTTTGTTCCCTTATTCCTAAAACAGATAAAAATAGGTATGCTTTAGAATTGACTTTAGGATTTAAAGACACGTTTTTAAGATACTTAGGATAGTATTAGCCCAAACCAGCCCCTCAATAGATGGCAGCTCTCACTATTATATTGGTTGATATAAATGTCAATTTGTATTTTTAAATATTAAATGAAATGCATTGAATTTAGCAGTCATAAAATAATGAAAATATGATTTGATGTATCTAAATTACTTAGGCTGACATATTAGGCTTTTTAGTTATATTTTGTTCCTTTTTTAATAGGCAAAATCTCAAATATTATCCAATGTATTGAATGTTGCCCATCGGTTTATAAAGGAAGTTAATCCAGATGAACCCAAAGGGGAGAATTGCTCTACAAAGGAGATTAGTACAAGTCAGCATAAATCTAAATCTCTTCTGCCAGGGAGCAACTCTGAGGTAAGCTGATGAAAATATATTCGACATTTTCTTTCATCAATGACCACGGAGACTGTCATTTATATATTTAACTAGAGCTATAGAGTTTTGCAGATTATTTTATCACATTGTTGTTTAATATGAATTTGTTTTTGATTAATCAAAAACATCTTGACTATAAAATCTCTTTAAGGAGATTGCTTTGATTCCACTGAACACTGATTTTTTGATGAATGGAAATTTCTACATGTCAGGAAACATAAAAAAGGTAACACAATGCAATACAATGATTTTATGTTAATCAGGATTTCAGGGAGGCTAAAAATATAAAACCTTGCTGAGTGTTTTAGGTGATAGTAAATTTCACAGTTATTTAATATCGGATTTATACCAAATGCTGGTAGTTATTGAGATTGATTACTGATCCTATGATGTGCTAAATAAATTTTCATCAGCTTATGTCCATATTTTTATAACAAACATGTTATGTTGTTTTGTTTTGTTTTGTTTTTAGCAAGAAACAAACTTTCTCAAATTTCGATCTATGTAATAATCCTCATTTGGTTATATACCACTCATTTTTTCACTGGAGTTCAGAAACAGTATGTAACTTGGCCAAAGTCACACAGTGTGACTTATTTGGTGACGGAGTGAGGCTTGAACTTTAGTCCGTTGAGTCCCAAACTCATGCTCATAGAACATAAAAGAAAACATTCTCTATGCTAGTAGGATCTCTTTATAGCAGAGGAACTATGCTTGAATTGTCCAAGAAAGTCAACATATTTATGTGGATTTTGTGTTCTAATAGACCTGCCAAGACTGTTGGTAAGGAATCATGGAATGAGTTATAGCCTCATTGTTATAATAACGTATTGAAGACTGACTATGTTCCAGATACTGTCCTAAATATTTTACATGTATTATTCCTTTTTGTCCTTTTTGAAATTCTTCTTTTTATTCAGATGGGAAAACAGTGGCAAAAAAATCCAGTTTTTATAAAGGGCCCAAGGTATCATTGATAGTGCTATTTGAACCCAGATCTTCTGATTCCAAATTACTTACTTTTAACTACTACTCACAGGCTATGGTTTTAAGGATTCTCCTTCATGCTTGTCATTTTATCTATTAAATCAGTAATGATAGTGGTAAATCTACAACTAACATTCGTTAATCTGATGCTAGGCATTGTGCTAAATCTATTAGCTGCCTTATCTTAGCCAATAATCACAATAACCATCTAAGTTTTGCATTATTATTACCCCATTTAACAGATGAGAAGGGCAGTGGGGGGTGGGTGGGTAAGTAGACCTACTAAAACTCTATAGAGCTTACTTTTTTGCTGGTACCTTTAATTCCTACAATAAAGGATGCATCTTGTCCATGTAGGTGACTGCTATATAGACCCTCCACCTCTTTACTTAAGAACCATTAATTCAGTGGTTTTATCCAGGAGCACACATTAGAATCAAACGAAGAAATGTTAAAGAAATACACATAACTGAGTTTAGCATCTCTGTGGGTGGGGTCCAGACATCTGTGGTTTTAGCAACTGCTCAGTAATTCTGGTGAGTATTCCTGATTGAGAGTCTATTGCGATCGATCCTCAGCGTATGCACCTGTACACAGGTGCTTGGCACTGTTCTTTGCTATAGAGCAGTGATTCTTTAACTGTAATGAACATCTGTAGCACTGGGTGTGCATTCCTGGTCTGCCATTTATTGATTTCTTTGTTTGTTTGTTTGCATCTACCTTAGAGCCCAGGAATCTCATTTTTAATTAGCCTAGTAAGCAATTTGAATGCCTGGAAGAATCAAAGTGGTGCAAATGACTGATATTTGTCTTAAGGCCTTTCTTATGGACTCAGGCCAGTGGATATCCTTGGAAAGAGTGCAGTTCATGAAAGAAAGAGCTTTCATTTTAGGGATAGAAACCTGCATTTGAAATACTGACCCTGGTTTTCTTATAGCTTTTACTATTACAGCAGGCAATTTACTTAGCCTTTTTGATTCTCTGTTTCCTCTTCTGGAAAGTGGGGATATTAAAGCATATCTTTCAGGGATATCATGTGGCCTAGAAAGGCAATAAATATACAGCACTGATTCCATTTGCTCATTAAAATTTCCTCGCCCCTTTACAATTGAGCAGAGTCATATTGGTCTCTGATGGGATGTGACAGTTGTAGGCTAAAACATTTAAGAGCTGATGTACAATCCTCTGGCTTTTTCCTATCCTACCACTGCTATATGGAAGCCAAGTATTCCGGAGGCATAGCTATAAAATGCAAATGTCATATATCTCTGATTTATTCCCTGGAAGGGAACTGTCCTGGAAAGCTGCTGTGTGCTTAAACCATTTTGTATTAAGCAGCGAGTTTTCGGTGCTTCTTCTTTAGTGCAGTATATATACATATTTACATACCCTCACATATCGCTTACTGGATACCTGTAATTACCTTCCCACATACTTCTGAAACTCAGTATTTTCAAGCTAAATTCATTATTTCTCTTCCAAAACTTACAGATGTTACTGTTGATGTCAGCATGTCCTCTAGCTTTCCAGGCCAACAAAAACAGTTATTTTCCATAGTCCTTTCTCTCCCTCTTCTGCACATCCAATCAGTTACCATGTCTCATGCAGTCACTCTGCCACCTAAAAAGTCTCTTAAATGTTTGGTCACTTCTATTCTTGTTATTTAAAATACTGAATTTATTTTCTTAAGATTTATTAAGTGGAAATTTCATTTTATTCTCTCCCCTTCTAGGAAACAATAATATTTTCAGTTTCTTATATAGATATTTATTTAAACAAATATCAATATAATTTGTATACTGCTCTGCGCACCTGATGTTTACACTTAACAATATAGTTTGAGATGCATATAAGTACATTCTCTAGCCTTTTCATCTATATAGTGGCTGTGCAATACTCCATTTATTGGACTTTTTAAAATCTATCTTTCATTGATCATTTATACTGTTTCAGTCTTTTGCCAGTATGAACTATAGTTTAAAGAATTTTGAAAAATGTTTTGCATATATATATGCATATCCTTATGATGCAATCCTGAAATTGCTAGGTGAAGAGGGTTATGCATTCGTAATGTTGATAGATGTTGCCAAATGGCTGACACATTTTGATTTGTTTCCTTGCATCCAGACTCACTATTCCCCAATTTCATTCTCTCCCACACTCTGTGGAACTCTTCAATAGCTTTGTTTTTCTAATAAGTTCCTCTTATTGGAAACTCTAAGATCCTCTGTGTGGCGGGCAGGATCCTTCACAATTTTGTCTTTTCATCCTTTATATTTTTTCATATCCCACTTTTTGCTATAACAATATAAACTGCTTACAGTTTCATGCCACTGCGCTCTTTGACTCTATGCCTTAGTGTGTGTGTGTGTGTGTGTGTGTGTATACATATATATATGTATATATATACATATAATATATTTATATATCCTATATATAATACCCTCTCTCTAGAATCATGCACCTTCTTGTTTTGTCCATAGATTTCTTGTTTATCTGAATTAAATACTGCTCCTTGCTCCTATTTCTCCTGTCAACTAATAAACCTGTGTTTCTATGGCCAACAGCTTACACAGTGTCTGGCAGGTTCCCAGGTGCTTTTTCTTTATATTTGACATTTTTGTACACATATTTAATGATCCGCTCTCAATTGTACTCTAACGATCTATCTGTTTATTTTGTAATTAAGGGCTGAACATAAAGGATTCTTCTCTTGTATCTAGAAGATACACAATGGAGATTTAGCAATTTGATCAGTATAGGTAATTCACATTTGATAATTTGCCATTGGTGTAGAATTTGTTTTAGTTTACTAACATAGATATTTTCTCTGATTCATGGGTAATTGCCAAATCCTACCTTTATTTTCTTCTGTGTGTTCACAGTGGATCTATATTTTATACTGAATTAATCCTTTCCCCCATCATTATGCTAAGAAGCATGCAATGTTTTATATGCATTTATTACTTTATTCATTCAGCTAACTTTTAATGAGCACATACTTTGTGCCAGGCACTGCTCTTTGTAGGAAAAAAAAAAATCCCTCATCTCATTCCATTCTAATGGGGAGAGACAGGTAATAAACAAATAAACATATAGAGTAAATTCACATGGAAATAAGTTATTTTGAGAAAAATAAAGCAGATAAGGGATTAGAAAGTGGTGGAAAGGGACGTCAATAGGGTCATTGCCTACTCTCTGAGTAAGTGACATTTGAGCAGAAACTGGACGAAATGAGTAGAATGCTGTGTGAAAATGTGACAAAGGATTATTTCAGGCATTGGGTATAGCTAACTAGGGCAAGGCCCTTAAGTGGGAATCTGCTTCCAGAATTGCAAGAATGTAAATTTAGCTGGAACAGAGTGAGTGAAGGGAAGAATTGAAGGAAATGAAGTAAAAGGTAGAAAGTACAAGGTTTTATAGGCCCTTGTAAGTCCTAGTAGGATCTGGGGGTTTCATAGAGAGTCATTGGAGGATTTTGAGCAGAGGCATCACATGATCAGATTTACATGTAAAAAGTGCTCTTTCTGCTGCAAGGAGGTTGCAGGAGCAGGAGATTGGAGAAGTAGGACTCTTATATAAAAGACTGTTGTTGCTTTCCAGGGAGAACACTGGTGAATAAGATGAAAAATCCTCAGTACTGCATGCTTCAGTTTTAATAATTTCTGAAGAGACCACTTATAATTGCCAATACAGTTCTAAAAAAAAAATCAGTAAAACATACAAATAAGTACAACTTTAAAACATTCTATTCTAAGTCAAAAATAATATGTGCCATAATGCCTAACAATTAATGCTATCTGCATTTTAAGATACAGAAAATTTAGTAAAGCATACTTTGTTACATCTTTAATTGGTTTAGGTAGAACTTTCAGCAACAAAAAAAGCAGAATGTACAAATCCAAGAGATAGGCTTCTATGTGAAGGGTCCTTCGATGAAGAAGCTTCTGCCCAGTCCTTTCAGGAAGTTTTAAATCAGTGGAGAAGTGGACATCATGATGACAGCGAGAAACAGAACTTACATGCAGCAAAACCAGGTACAGCTATTTTTATAAAATTAATGTAAAATCAAGCTAAGTTTATTTTATTTGTCTCCATTCTCTGTGAATGTTCTGAAACTATTAACATTGGGATAGAAGTTTGATATAACTCCTCAAAGGAGTATTCACTGTATGATCATTGGTTAGTGGTTTAATATTTATGGAACTCCTGAATTAGGTGTTGGGGTTATTTGTGTTTGTTTCCTATGTAAATTCAGGCTGTCAAATGAATAGAGGATTGGTTTCTTTCAGCTCCCCCTCTCCTAGCAGAAAGTTTTTGTCAGGACAATTATTTCTTAAGAAACTGTATTTACAACACATAAAACAGGAGGATCTGTGAAGTAGAGAAGTAAATAATTTTTTATGTGTCTTGAAAAATATTTTTCAGTTCTTTAGGGGAAGAATTGATTTGTCTTTTGTTTTTCTTTTCTTTTGAAGAAATACTTCTTGTTTTTATTTTTCCTTGATGATTTTCACACCCATTTTCTAGACATTGAAGATCTAGATGACTGAAGTATAAGGTATCTTTGCTTCGAGTTTCCCAGTATCTCTGGGGAAAACCATACTTTTAAAAGTATGTGATTTATTAATTTTATTACTCAGAATCTTGTAGAGACTTCCAATTGCTTTTCATTGAAAACAAAATGTTAGATAATAAATTTTAATGATGTATTTTAGTTGACAGCATCTGATTTTATTTTTATTTCATTCTTTTTCATTGAAGGTTTTCTTCTTTATTTCTCCTTTATAACACAGTATAATTTCTAACATCAAGGTATCACATATCATCTTCCCAATTAGAATTGGATTTTTTATTAAATTATTTTCTCTTTTTCACATATTTTTCCTACACTTCTTATGACACATTAATTTCATTAATTTTTCCAAGACTTTATTTGTGTACTCTCTTTTTAGTATATATTTCAATATAACTCTCATTGGTTATGTTTTTATGTGCTTTTATTTTAAATTTTATATTAGATGTATTTTTTCTTTTCTACTCAAATTTTATATTGCTTGTCCGCTTTGAAAGATATAGTATTTAAAGTAATAGAAGGACTGACTTAATAAATTGAATCAGATTAGATAAAAGAAGTCTGAAAACATTTAAAAGTTTTGTCTATCATAGTAGGAATAACTATATTATATGAATAATATAATTATTTTTAAATGATTTCGTTATAACAAAAAAGTTACCAAGAAGAAAATATAAATAGCCCCATTCTGCAATCTAGAGATAACCAATTTTAACATGTTGGGACACATTTTTCAGTAGACATAGATACACTTACACACAAATGCACCCACACACACATGAATACAAGACTAAATGAGGTAACACTCTGTATCCTATTTGTTAACTTTTTCACTTAGATTCTGTCAGAGACAACTTTCCAAATTAAAACATCATCATTTATAACTGTTGCATAGTGTTCTTAATTGCCATTATTTACTTAATCAGACCTTTATTGATGGATAGTTTGTTTCTAATTCTCATTATTATAAATGAAGTTATGATGACAATCTTAGCTATTTGTGTACTTGTACAATTATCTTAAAATACATTTTTACCAGAAGGTAGGGGGTAGGGAAGAGGGGGGAGGTAGATGGGGAAAAAATAAAAATAAATAATAAACAAACAAACAAATAAATAAATGTTCAAATGTTGAGTCGGTCAGTGTTGATTTATTTTATGAAATTTTGATTAATATTGTCAAATTGTCTTCTAAATAAATGACTTAGTTATATGCCCACTAACAATGTGCGAGATGGCTACTTCCCCATATTTTCTAATTCTTTAACTTGAGCCAATTTGATGGACATAAATGTTTATCATTTTTAGCTGGCCTTTCACCATTCACTTGTAAAATAATATTGGCTATTTTAATTTTTTAAAATATATTTTGTACTTACTCTTTGCCAATATTTAGATACAAATAATGTTTTAAATATTAAGGGTATAAAACATTCCTCTCACGATCATTGTTTCAACAAATGATGAGTGCATATTATGTGCTGTGTGTGAAAGTGATGTGCAAAAGCAGCTACAATCTATTTTGGAACTTATAGTCAAGTGGAGGTGAAAGAATTGAAAAAAAAAAAAAGAATTGATCCAATGACTCGCATAAGCTTGATGGAAAAGTGCAATGCCTTCATCAAGTGATAATTACCACACACTGAAGAAGATGCAGCATTTTGTCAATTTGTATCACATGAGTCTGTGAAGCATGTAGAGAAAGAAATTTTATATTAAAATGTTAAAAAGACCTTGATGGTCTTGATATTGCACAGAAGATAATGGCATGGTGCTAAGAGGATTTGGTGAACAGGGAGTATCTGTTATAGGATAATTATACTGTACCCTTTCTACCATGGATGGACCTTTTGTCATCATGAGAAAAGCCACGTATTTCATATATGCATTTGTCTTCTCTGCCAGTAGTGTGCCTGCCAGCAGAAACCTTATTTATTACCATGGTATCTCACATGACATTGTCTCAGACCAACATGTTCATTTTATTATGAAAGTAGTATAGCACTGGGCTCATATCCATGGAATTCACTGATCTTACAATATGTAGTGTTATCCAGAAGCAGCCAGTTTTACAGTTTTGTGGAATGGTCTGCTGAAGGTTCAGTATGGATTCTGTCTGAGAAGCAAAATTTTGTGAAGTTGAGGTGCTTTTCCTACAGGGTGCTGTATATTACATGAACATTTACCCATGTGTCCATTAAATAGAAAGCCGAGACTACTCACTGGCATTTTGTGGCTCACTGAATTAATAGAAAGAGTCACTGTACAACCATGTTGGTTGAGCACAAGAACCAAAGAACAATTGGATTATTATTACTCAAAAAGAAAAGATAGACTTCATCTGGAAACCATTCGATGGCACACTTATTAATTTTTCTATGTTCAGTAATAATATTCATTGGGAAAATCTAGCAACCCAATGAAAAGAGGGCTTGTATTATCTTGGATCCTTTGGGAATGAAGATTTGAGTTACTCTACCAGGTAAAAAGATATTGACATACAGTAATGTGAACATGGAATGGGTTGTGAAAGAAGGAAATGATGGTAATTAAATTAATTTAGGCTTGAAAACCAGCTACAAAAATGAAGACCATAGTAGCTATGTTTTATGTTGAGTAATTATTTTTTTTCTCCTCTCCGTTTCCTGCTGTCTTATATGATATATACTACTGGTATCTAACATTTTAACTAGATTTCACTTGGGAGTATCACCAAATTGAAATCTCCCTATGATACAAAGTGCCAAAACTTTGTGTTTTGTGTTTTCCCTTTGCTTCAGACGTGAATTTTTTTTTCTCTTTTTCTTTTTTCTTTTCCAGGGGAGGCGGGGAGAGAGAAATGATTGTTTATTTGCAAAATAAGTAGACCCTGTCTTTCTAGATCCATTCTCTTCCATTTCTGACCTATTTTGTGACCCTAAAGGTTGATCTCTAAGGTCTAGAGACTGCAACACTTGAGCTCCCTTGTTCTCTGGCTTCCGGTTGGGTTTAGCCAATTGGAGACACTAACAGGACATTGGAAGGCAAGAAGGAGGTAGTAAGGTATTTACTCACCCTCTCCTTGATGTGGTGCAATTTCGCAGTGACCGCATTCTCCACCTGTGTTGTTAGCATCAGTGAAATGAACTCTCTTCCACTGCTATCACTTTCAAAGACTTTTTACAACAGTTCTCTTACTTTGTCTTCTCAAACCTAGTATTCGTAACAGCTTTCCACTATTTTTAGTCTCTTGGTGTTACCACATCGCTTATTCCACTAACCTCAAGACGTGATTATAACTTAGTCCCATCATTTAACCTTCTTCAAATTACCCCATTGGGTTTTCTTTTCTTGTCAGGACTCTGAGATACAGCTGATCAGAAAAAGGATTCTAAGAAACTAAGATTTGATCTGAGGTCTAGAAAATGAGTTGGAGAGTGGGGACAGAAAATGGCATGTGCAGAAGCTCCATGATGGAGAGCGCATTGTGTTAGGGGAGCTGAAGGTAGATGGGTGTGGCTGGACCTTAGAGAACAGGGGAGAACAGGCTAGAGAGGAATCACAATTAGTGGCCTGGAAAGGCAAGCCTACAGAGAAGATAAGAGTGGCATACATGTAGGTGAAAAGTTGGTAAAGTGCATGATCATAAAAACCATGGAGGATGCGAGGTCAACGGTGTGGTGCTGTGGAGAAATTATTAAGATAAGGACACTTTTGTTGATATAATTTGTGATTTTTTTGCCCTAGGGTATTTTATATATATACATATATAATTATTTGTGCATGTGTGTTACCTGAATATATTTGTAGATATTTTCCTTTTCCTAAAATAAAGTAGATACAAAGGAACATTTATAAAATTTATATAGCTTATAGATAAAACAAAACAATGTGCACCTATTTTCTCTCCTCTTTCCTTCTCTCTAAGAGATTATCACTAGACCAAATTTTGTATTTTTTTTTCATTTTATTGATTTTCTTGCAGTTTACTGCATGTGTGTATCTCTAAACAACAATGTTAAAATTGCATGTATTTGAACATTATGTAGGTGGAAAGCTAGTATATGTATTCTTTTGCAACTTGATTATTTCACTCAATATTAATTACTGATATTTACCCATAATTGTTATTTCATTCATTTCTACTGCTTAATAGTCTTCTGTTATATTAATATAGCACCATTTACCTGCTTAACTGTAGATGGTTGTTTGGGTTGATTCTCATTTTTGCCATTACGACCAATACTGTTATGAATGTTTTTATACAGATCTCTTGGAACACATGTGTACACATATTTGGTATTTCTATTCCTGAGAGTGACGTAGCTGGGTCCTAAGGTGTGCATGTCTTTAGCTGTACCAGCTAAAGCTGAATTATTTACCAAAGTATTTGTTCAGTTTACATTCCCACCTGCAATGTATTATAGCTTTGGTTTCTTCTCATTATCATCAACACTTAAATTGTCAGATTTAAAAATTTTTGCTGCTCTGATAGAGATAACATGACATATCTTAATTTGTGCTCGTCATTATAAATGATATTGAGTATCTTTTCATGTTTCTTAGCCATTTGCCTTAGTAATGTTCTTTGAATTTCCAAGTTTTCTATTTCTGTTACTGATTTCTAACTTGATTTCATTTGAGTGTACTCTAAAGTTTCATTTCCTTCAGTATGAAAGGCAAGTACTTATAATGGCCTGGAAGGTTCCCAGTGTTCCAAAGTCTGTTATCTCTTCGATCTCATCTTCTGTTACTTTCCCCCTGGCTTGTTCTGTTTCAGATACACTGGCTTCCTGTTCCTCATATACCTCAGGCATATTTTCACTTTTAAGACTTTGTGGTGTCTATTAAGGAAAACACCCATCGTGCTATGAATATGAATGATGGGGCATCTCACACAAATTCTCACCAAAAGTAGCTAGTGGACCATGAAACAAGGGATTGAACCCAAGCCTAAGTTGCATAGCTTACATGGCATTCTTTCAGGGAGACATGCCTCATAAATCAGTGTGTTCTAGATTTGTTTTCTATATGCAGTTCTAAACAAGGGCTATACACACTAAATGCATTGCATAGCTAAAGATTTTCCCTCTAGCAAATATCATTAACCTATTTGCCAGAAGTTCCAGTTATCAACATATATTCACAAGGAAAGGAACCCAGGTTATCTGCCATTTTTTAACTTCTGAGAATGAGCCATTGGTAGTAGGAGAAGAATGAATCACAGACCAGCTGCTTTACTTCCTCCTCATCACCCTTCTAGATTTGGGGGTTATCTCTCAAGCATAGTGGCTCTTCTCTATGACCTATGCTGAAAAAAAAGTGAGTTCTCATTTTTTCTTTCAGCTTCTCTTGTCAAGAAATGTTTTGGTTTGCAATAGAAAGGGGGACTCATAGTGGAGGGATCTTTTTCCCATGACTTACTCATATCTTAACTCTTGCCCTTTCAGTTTAATGCATTCTGGTGGTGCTTCTCAGAACTTCCTCCAGTTGCTTTCTTCAATGCTCTCTTTTCTTTGGGAATTATAGTACTGGGGTGACTTAAATTCTTTTGGTTTATTTCTATTGCAGGTGTTTGGCTGTTTCTGGAAACTATTTATTAAGGCTACAGGATAAGGTTGAGACTAATCTCTAGTTTCAGATTCTATAAAAAATAATCTCCTCATCTTTACTGCTTCATATTTTTCTCTTCCAACTACGATGGTCAATTTAGAGAGAGAAGTAATATCTAGGATGGTAGAGAGATGAGTAACCCTTGGTTTACACTGCTTTCTTTCCCAGAGATCTCCATCAGTTTTAAATATCTCTGAATAGTGGTTTTAACTTACT
The DNA here is from genome assembly GCF_902729225.1 of Pteropus medius. Lineage (NCBI taxonomy): Eukaryota > Metazoa > Chordata > Mammalia > Chiroptera > Pteropodidae > Pteropus > Pteropus medius. Next base: position 8,691,732 of record NW_024355205.1, read on the forward strand.
TAGTACTTCAGGAACATCTTAAGCCACGTAGATAAAAATTAATGAGGCCAGTTTTCTCCTCCAGGTGCCATTCTAAGTTATTTATTTTCTGTTCCCTATAATGTGTAAGTACTATTTTCAGTGGCTATAATCCATACCTTTATGTGTATGTGTGTTTATGGCATATATAATGAACATATTCGTATTTATCTTTAGCATTTAAAATAACTAGTTGCTTTTAAAAAAACCTTGTGAATCATAAGATTCTTTCATTTCCAGGGATTATTGGGAAAAAACTGTCTCTACAGGCATTTAATAAATCACCAATATATAACATTTTTGCATTATTTAAGTCTAAAACTCTTGATTATCTAGATAACTATCAAAGCATATTTGCCTTAAAAGTGGTGAGTTCTGTTTCTTGAGAGAAGTTTTGTTAATTTATAGATTGGTCACTAACTATGCATATTATGTTTATTTTTATAGATTCATTGGAAGAATGTGAGGTACAAACTAACTTGAAAGTTTGGAGAGAACCAAATTTAATTAATATTGAATTTAAAGAAGACAGTATATCCTATATGGAAAAATTATGGCTTAAAAAGTACAGAAGGTATTTTTTGAATTTTTGCATTATTAATAAATATAAAAGCTATTTATGTTTTTCACTTTTGTGACATGCTTTTTGTGTAGCAATTTTATATGTGGTTCCTGTTTGCATAAATAATTTCAAAGCAATATTAAATCTCCATGAAGCCTATACTGTTCTAATGAGAATTTTAATTCTATGTATGTATATGATGCATAATTAATTGAATTTTTCTTGATAAATGGAAATGTATATGTGGGAAAAAGGAACAAATATGGTCTAGAATTTAAGAATAATAGCAAAATAAAATGATAAAAGAAAGATTACTTTAAAAAGGTATTGCTCTCAGATTTTTTACATTCGTAAAACTTTTGAGTATACTTTTCAGAACCTACTTTTAAGTTAATTAAAACTTTAATTTCATAATTTTATTGATAGTATTCAGGTATATTTTATTCTAAGACATATTATTAGATGCACCATTTCATAAATTGTTTAAGAGTTTAACATTAAATATTACTAAACAACATTTATTTTTCACAGTTCTTAAGGCCGCGAAATTCAGTATAAAGGTGCAAACAGATTCAATGTCTGGAGAGAGCCAGCTTTCTGGTTCTTAGATGGCCATCTTTTCACTGTGTCCTCACATACAGAAGGGGTGACGGGTCTTTCTCTGGTGTCTTTTATAAGGGCACTCACCCATTCATGAGGGCTCTAACTTCATGACTAAATCACCTCTCAAAGGCCCCGACCATTACTTTGGGGAATAGGATTTCAACATATGTATTTCGTGGGAACACAAATATTCAGAACAGAACTTTCCACTCCTCCTTTCCAAAGGTCATATCCTAGCCGCATACAAAATATGTTTATTTCATCTCAGTAGCCCCAAAAATCTTAACTCATTTCAGCATCAGCTCCAAAGTCTAAAGTCCAAATTCTTATCTAAATATCATCTAAATCAGATATGGGTGAGACTCAATATGTGAATAATTTTGAGGCAAATTGATCTCTAACTGTGAACCTATAAAATCAAATGTGTTCTGTGCTTCCAAAATACAATGGAGGCACAGGCATAAGATAGATATTCCCATTCTAAAGAGGAGAAATAGGGAAGAAAAAAAGGAATGACAGGTCCCAACAGGGAAAATTCTATTAGATCTTAAATCTTGAGAATTATCCTCTCCATCGATACTTTGCCCTCCAGACACACCAGGATGGAGGTCTCAGCTTCTAGACACACTGGATCAGGGATCTCGTCTTCTGGACACAGTGAGGCAGCATTCCTGCCCCCAGTCGCTTTACTAAGCAGAAGTTGGCCCCCAAGGCTATGGTGCCCCATTCCTATGGTGGCTCTGTGCTGGGCCACATGCTTATGACTCCCCTGTGCTGGAATCGTGTGGCTCTTCCAGCCTGGGATCACAGGGGTAGCATTGCCCCACAGTTTCCCTGGGTGTTGCCCTAACGAGCTCTCTGCAGTGGTCTGGAGGGCTCTGGTTCTGTGATGGAAGGGATGGTTCTGCTGATTTCTGAGTCTCCTTTGGGGTCAGTCTTTCATGTGTTGGACAGTAGGCCCTGGCTTCTGTTTAGGTGGCTGACTAACTTCCCTATCAGTTGATCCTTTGGCCATAAACTTGTTCTTTACTAAATAGGCTCTCTTATTTTTTTCAATATTGATAGGCTAAAAAATGTTCCAAATTTTAAAGTTTTGCTGCTCTTTTGATTAATAAATAGGTCTTTAAATTATTCCTCTCTTCTCACATTTTACTATGAGCAGTCAAGAGAAACCAGGACACTCTCCTTCAACACTGCTTAGAAGTTGCTTCAGCCACATATATAATTTCAACGCTCACAAATTCACCTCTATAAAGCACCAGGATGGAAACATAATTAACTAAGTTCTTTGCCAATTTATTAACAAAGATTGCTTTTCTTCCATTGTCTAATAACATGTTCTTGATTTCCATCTGAGACCTCATCAGAATGACATTTACCATCCATATTTCTACTGACATTCTTCAGGAGTACTCAGGTATTCTCTAAGGAGACTGAGGCTTTTTCAAAGCTCTCCGCTTTCCTTTCTGAACAGTCATCAATCAAAATCTTGTTTTCCAAAGTTGCTTAGGCCATTGCACTCATTTTTTTCCCACCTCCTTTGAGTGGTTTTACCATTCATTGAGTACTTTTAAAAATTTGGCTAGCACAAACTTGTGTACAGTTTTGGATTTTTACCAGTGCCTGGAGTCATCTGTTTACCACAGTGCTAAATAGCACTATTCTATTACCCACAAATTCCCTGTGCTCCCGCTTTGTAGTCAACTCTTCTTTCCCAACCTATGGCAACTATTGGTCTATTTCCATCCTTATACATTTGCCTTTTTCTAAATTTCACGTAAGTGAAATCATACAATATGTAGCCTTTTGTGGCCTTCATTTAGCAAAAATAATTTAAGATTCATGCACATTCTTAAGTAAATCAAAATCCATTCCTTTTTATTGTGGAGTACTATTTTATCATCATGATATACAGTTTACTAATATGTTGAAGAATAGCCTGCTGATTTTTAGTTTTTTGTAATTATGACTAAATCTGTTATAAACATTTGTATATAGGTTTTTGTTTGAATATAAGCTTTTAATTTCCTGTGTAAATACCTGGGACTAGGATGGCTAGGTTGTATGGTGAGTGCATGTTTTATCTTTATGGAAAATCTGCCAAACTGTTTTCCAAAGGGACTGTATAGTTTTACATTCCTTCTTGCAGTCTGAGAGAATTCTAGTTGCTCTCCATTCTTGCCAGTGCGCAGTATTTTCAGATTTTTTCTTTTTTTTTTTGATAGTCATTTTAATCAGTGTGTAATAGTATCCCATTGTGGTTTATGTGGCAGAATTTGAAGTTCATATCCTATTCTGGTTATTCCTATGTAACTACTGTTTAAGTTGTCTATCTCTTTTAAAGTATGATGCTTTTAACAATCCTTCAAGTGTGAAACTCAGTAGCGTGTACCTGTTATTGCCTCTTTCTAGTTTAGGAATTAGTACATAAAAGTAGTCTGAAGGTCATTTATCTTTTTCTTGGCTGCCTTTTGATGTCTTTTACATTGAGTTTCTTATACAATAAAAGAAGCACAATTTTGTTATTAAATGACCATTTAATAACATTTGTGCTTGGACACATACTAGAAGCTTTGATTGTGGCCGCATGAAGTCCTGAGCTATGCTGAATAATGAATGTTGGCAAATTTCCTTATTAGAATAATGGTTAGTGAACATATTCACTAGGGTCTTATGTACACAGTTATTTTTTAACAGTAATCACTTCTTTAGTCAATTCTTTATGTTTTAATTATAGATGCTAGTATAGGGCAATCCATTTGCAATTTACAAGTTTGTGATTATAAATTGATCACATCATTTCTGATGCTGTACTTCAAAAGAGTTTCTCATGTTGATAACATTGATCACTATTACCATTTTATTTTTTGCCTATGATTGTCATGTTTTATAATAGGTATATAAATATACGTTCCATTCTATTTTGTTTTTGTATTTTTTTTTCTCATTAGGTTAGTAACATTTTTTTTGTATTTTATGTGCATCCAATACATACGTGTTGAAAATCTTAATAGCTATCTTAATATCTCCAGTGGATCTATTAAATGCTAGGAGAGTTTTGTGAAAGGTAGCAAAAGATTTGGATAGAGTATTTTAACAGCAGATAGTAGCAATTAGCTGGTATTCCCACTACAATTCCCCTGCTATTTTTATTACTTTTAATTCTCAATTCTAGCTGAATATCAGAAGCATCCAAGGAAATTTTTTAAAATACTGATTCCTCAGCTCAACCCCAGATAGACCTAAAAATCAGTGTCAATGAGTTTAGTACCTATGTTTTCTTCTATGCAATTTAGTGTTTTAGGTCTTAAATTGAGGTCTTTGATACATTTTGAGTTAATTTTGGTGTATGATGACAGAAAGAAGTCTAGTTTCATTCTTTTGCATGTGGCTGTCCAATTTTCCTAGCACCATTTAATAAAGAGACTTTCTTTTCTCCATTGAGTGTTTTCTGCTTCTTTGTCAAAAATTATTTGCCCATATATGTGTGAGTTTATTTATGGGCTCTCTATTCTGTTCCATTGTTCTTTGTAGTATAATTTGAAATCAGGCAGTATGTTACCTCTGGCTTTGCTCTTTTTTTCTCAGGATTGCTTTGGCTATTCAGGATCTTTTGGGCTTCCATACAAATCTGATGATTTTTTTTTTTTCTAAAAAATGCCATTGGAATTTTGATGAGGATTGCATTAAATCTGTACATTGATTTGGGTAATATGGACATTTTAGCTATATTGATTCTTCCAGGCCAACAACATGAAATACCTTTTCATTTCTTTGTGTCTCATTCAATTTTTTAAAAATAATGTCTTGTAGTTTTCAGTGTATAGGTTCTTCACATGCGTTTTAATTTTATTCCTAACTCATTTTTTGAGGCCATCATTATCCTGATACCGAAACCTGGTAAGGAGAATCCCCCAAAAAGAAAACTACAAACAGACATCTCTGATGAATACAGATGTAAAAATCCTAAACAAAATGCTAACAAATTGAAAACAACAATATATAAAAAGATTAATGTCACAATCAAGTGGGAACCATCCTTCCAGGAGCACAAGGATGGTTCAACATACGTAAATTGATCAACGTGATACACCACATAAACAAAATGAAGGGTAAAAATCAAATGATCGTATCAATAGATGCAGAAAAAGCATTGGAGAAGATACAGCATCAATTCATGATTAAAACACTTAAAAAACTATGTATAGAAGGAATGTACCTCAACATAATAAAGGCCACGTATGACAAACCCTCAGCTAATATTCTACTTAATGGCGAAAAACTGAAAGTTTTTTTCTAAGATCAAGAACAAGACAAGGATGCCCGTTCCCACCACTCTTATTCGATATAGTATTGGAAATCCTAGCTAGAGCAATCAGGCAATAGGAAGAAATAAAAGAATCCGAATTGAGAATGAAGTCAAACTGTCACTTTTTTTGCAGATGACATGATTCTCTATACTGAAAACCCTAAAGACTCCACCAAGAACTATTAGAAACAATATACAAATACAGTAAAGTTGCAGAATATAAAATCAGTGTACAAAAATTCATTGTGTTGCTATATAATGGCAATGAAATTTCAGAAAAAGAAATGAAAACACAGTTGCTTTTGCAATTGCAACAAAAGGAATAAATACCTAGGAATAAACTTGACCTTTACTTTTTAATATTTTCTATCACTTAATTAAATTGTGAGTATAAGATGGCATGCTTATCAAATTTGTTAAGACAAATCTGAATAACATATATTTTGGAGTGTTCTGATATATGCATTACATATTTTGGAAAAATGCACGTAGCCATAGATTGCCAGGAAATTATCAAATTTTTAGTGCCATTGCAAATTACAAGAGTGACAATATAGAGCAATAGTTATAAACATGGGCTTGGGGAGGCAGATGCCTTGGGTTCAAGTTTCTCTTCTGCATTGCTACCTAAATGACGTTGAATAAGTTGGTTTACTTATTTGTGCCTCAGTTGCTTTATCTGTAAAATTAATATTACACTAATGCTTCTATTGAGATTCAATACCCTAAATTATTTAGAACAGGTCTTGGTACATTTTAAGTTTTGTATCAATGTTACCTACTAATATCATTGAGAAGGCCTTGACCTTTATGTGGGGACCTCATGAACTAGCATGATCTAGAAGGGCTGTAGCTACTTCTATTTATGGTTAAAGAATGACCAGCTCCCCAATAATTTGGGAATATCCTCTAGAACCAGATGTACACTCTTGACCTTTGAAAATCCCTGTGCTTCCTTGCCTTTCATATGTGATGAGTCACATCAAACCTTATTGCTAATTGAGTGATAGATGCCATAGTCAGGACATTTCACATTCATATCATGGGAGCCTATTTTTCACCCTACTGACTTGATGAGACAAAACACACATTCATAAATTAGCTTTTTAAATAGTGTGGTATGTTTAATGGACTTCATGTGGCTTTTGCAAGAACACCGGCTTCTATCATAACTTTTCTTTTCATCCTAAACGAAAAACAGTAGGATATGCAATTAAAAAGTCTTGTATGATGCTAATTTGATTTACAAAATTATTTAAGTGATTAAGATTCCGTTATGCAATTGCACTTTTCTTCTGTGAATTAGAGGTACAGCTATGGTTTTATTATTAATTTTGTAGACTCACTCATTTGTGACATAAATCAAGATCTTGTCTGGAAAGTTTTAGATAATATATTTTAGTCTTTTAATTGCTTCTTTCTTGTTTTATAGAACTCCACAGGAGCAACTTCGAAACATGCTACCAGATACATTCATTCCTCAGAGTACAACCACTAGTGAGGCACAGTGTTCTCAGAATGAAAATGATGAAGATAGTGGTGGTTAGTTTAGCCTTGATTAGATATTTTCAAATTTATTATTTAAAATTATATACAGTAAGTGTTAACCAGCATCTGCTTTTGGTTTTCTTTACTGTATCATTCTCAACTGGACTATGTATCCTTTGTCTCCAGATTAAAATCATGAACACTTATTTCGCTTAGCATGATTATCTCAAGATCCTTTCATGTTGTCACAAATAGCAGTATTTCATCTTTTCTCATGGATGGATAATATTCCATTTTACTTATGTACCATGTCTTCTTTATCCAATCATCCACTATAGGACAATTTGGTTGCTTTCATGTCTTGGCCATGATGAATAATGCTGCTATGACAAACAAACAGAGATTTATGAACATGACAGTGGATTAGTGGTTATCAGAGGGAAGTGGGCAAGGGGGGATGTGGGAGGGGGAAGATAGATAGGGGTAAAATGGGACAAATATTGGGTGACAGAGGGAAATATAACTTTGGGTGGCGAACACACAATTTGATGTATACATGACATACTGTTGTTGAATCTTATGCTTGAAACTTATTTGATTTTATTAATCACTGTCACCCCAATAATTTTAAATAAAAAAAATCAGGCACACTCTTTTTTCTTGTCTCTGGATTTACCTTCTCTTAGTTTCTATAATTTTATTTAAAAATCGAATGTTAAGAAAATGTGTATATTACTTGACCTAGGGAAATTGACTATTTGTTTGGATACAAAGGAGAACATTATTCCTTTATTGTTGGCTATGTTATTTGGAGATAGGAAATTCTCAGGTAAGGTATATTCTTTGATGATATTATTTTCTAATCTTATTTCCTAGTTGAGGAGACCAAAGTACAATGCCCAGCTCTTTTTCTGCCAGTAGAAGAATTAAGCATAGAGAGACCTGAACCATCTCTGAAAATAGTTGAACTGGATAATGTAAGTGCACAATGACCACTTATATTACTTAAGAAACAGAAAATTTATAACCTATAGTTACAACTGTATATTATTTTCAACATTTCTTTCATAATTCAATATATTTTAATAGAAAATTTAGAAGTGTTTGAATTTAAACATGCTGATAGTATAAAACAGTTTGTTTTAATGTAACAGTAAATTTCTGAATTGATATTGTATTATATTTTTTTGAAGCCTGTAGTATGGGAGATGAAAAGACATTTTACTCATTTAACTTATGGAGATATAGTTTGTTTCATTTAGTTCTTCATGTTTTCAGACTTTTAAACAAGGATTAGATTCATTATATGGTATCTAATAAAATTTTTGTACATTTAGCTTTTGAATGCCATTCAATATTTTCTATTTAAAGGAAAAATAATATGAAGATTTAAGGGATATAATATAATAATAATTTAAATACAAACTTCAAGAAGACAATAAGTAGAATCAACTAAAGCTAGGGCTAGTCAGAACTAGCTAGATCTCCACACTGAAAGTTTAAGTTGTGACCAACTCAATATATTTCTGACTTTTTAGTCATCTGGTAGCTGAATATACCACTTTTCCTCAGTATTTATATTCTTTGGTTGTCAAATAAAAATACTAGAATGTAGGAAGTACCTCTTTAAATACTACTTTCTTCTGTAGGTTAATAGCTTCTGCTGTGTGTGTGTATGTAATATGTAACAAATAAATATGTATATACAGGTATATATGTGTGTGTGTGTGTGCGTGCGTGTATGTGTGTGTGTGTGTGTATGCTTTTTATTAAATTGTTGATGCATAGAGTAAGTTTATAACATGCTGACCAGAGAATTAAAAACATTTTAGTCACTAATTTACTTGGCTCTTAATGAACATAATTTGTTATTGTTGGTTCTGGGTGTGATAGTGGTGATAAAATGATTGAAAGAACAAATGTCCTCAACAAATATCTGTTGAATTTGTTGGGTTCTCCTAGAGCTCATGTTTTATGGCATATAGGCAGAGAGCTCATTACATCATTTGTAGAAAGAAAATTATCATCCACAAATTGGCTGGTTAATGTATAATACATTTATTGAAAATACTAATATTATACAACATGTATTCAATAAGACTTATGAGGAAGAATTTAAAGAACCAGAAAACATCGTGCCTTACAAAGTTGAGTTAGCTGATGCAGACAGTCAACAAAGGTAAGAATTTTCTAATTCAATTTCGATACTTATCAAAAAAAAAAACCACAAAAAAATCAATTGTCTCTTTAAATGAGAAATTCATGATTTGAAAAACAAGTGATTTTAATGTTACGTCGTATTTTACTAAAGCCATGTTTAAATTTGTGTACAATACTGCTAATATTTGTCAACATTCAATATAATCAGAAAACTGTCTATAACGATATGTTTATATTCTTACCTAATATCTGGATTATTTAACAGATGCTTCTGAATTTAGGAATTGTTATTATTTGAAACAGATGACCAAGGCTGATATATTTCATATGAGCTTTCTTCTTTTCTCCAAAGTACTCTGGATTTTCCTTACTTCAGTTTGCTATGAACTGTAAATAAAACTAGATATATTAATGATTAGTTTGAGAGTTCTAAACTGTAGATTACTTTCTGGGTAGATTTTACTGTGTGATAAATAAATGAAATATAATGGTTCACTTTGCAACTTTTTAAAATAGAATTTTGTCATTTCCAAATGAGAAATTATATTTAGCTGTATTTGTTAGTAATGTTAAAAATTACTCCAAGTTCCCTTTGCTGTTGAAACTTTAGCTAGGATTTCAGATGTTTCGACTACAAGATATTAAATTGGCTAAACAGCAGAATGAAGTTCATATTAAGTAGCCTCTACGCCAGTTCTTTGTTTATATATTCAGATCAGTTTAGGCCCCTGTCAGCAGTTTAGAATAGCAGTGGGCCTAAGTGATGCCCTCAGACCTGAAAACCCCTGTTTGGACACATAGGCCCACATATCTAGCAGCAGATGTGCTTTTGACATTTGACATTATGAAAGAAGGCAGGAGACAAACTTCTAGTCATTAGATAAGACTAGACCACTATATCGCTAAGGAAATGAATGACCTTTCTTCTCTCTAATGTGATTCTTTTATATATCTAATCGCAAATCTTTGTTTTGACCTCCATGAATGCAGAGAAAGTTCCTGATCATGGTTTGGCAATTCTTTTGCATCTTGGGTTTGGAGGTGCCCACATGAGTGACACAAGAGGACCTTTTTAGTTAAGCACAATTCATGAGTTTTTATGATGGTACTATGTAGAGAGTTTATATAAATATCAGATATTATTAAATAATATTATTCAATTCATAAAAATGTTATTTGTAACTATGGTTGTATATAGTAAACATTATTTAAAAAATGAAACATGAATACCACAAACGGCTTTTTAACTCTTATAATTCATTGATGAACGAATAAAAAGTTTATTTAATTAATAAAACTTTGATTTCATCAAGACTTCATTGAGCTTGAAAAATAACTCCATTTTTAGAAGGAATATATGGTGACAGAAGGAGATTTGACTTGCGGTGGTGAACACACAATGCAATATACAGATGGCGTATTATAGAATTGTACACTTGAAATCTATATAATTTTATTAACCAATGTCAACCCAATAAATTTGATAAAAAATAAAAATTAATTAATTAATTCTAAAAGAAAAGAATATAAGGAAACAAACTTACTTCAGAATATTTTTAAAAAGAAACTTTTATTTGAAATTTTGTAGGTAAATCAGATTTGACTGTTTCTTTTAAATCCGTAATACTATTTAGTTACATGTTGTTTAGAATGTGTCCACAGCAAGATGAAAACAAATATTAAATTAATGTAAATACCCCTATTACCTTAAGATTTTACTATATTTGTTTTAATAAGGTGAGACTTTTTACTTTTAAAAATATTATTTCAACTCTATTCTTTTGCTTGTCCATAAACATGAAAGTCGCACATTTCATGATTATCCGAATACTTTTCTGTATAAAAATGACATCTATCAACATCATGTTTTCACCAACGGAAAAACAGACCTCTTACATCTTCATCTTAGCAACAGCTCTTCTAATTGTGACAGTAACTCAAGAGGTAACTTTTTTTTTGTTGCTTACCATTATTAACAATAAATATTAGTAGTTTCATAAAACCGGTAGATATCACAATATATAAAATCTTTGCCTATTCTGTTCATTTTAAACCCAGAAAACTTAGTAATCAGAAGAAAATTGTTTGAAAATATACCCACATGGGAAGTTAGGGCTTTACAGGGCTCCAGATCTCATCAGGAAGGTACTATGCAAGTTGAGAAGGAAAGTACATTATTATGGAAGTTTCATTAAATTAAATAGCCTTTATAAAGTTTTTCTTATAAAAGCATTTCTATGACATATGAGTTATTGCATTTCTCATAGTTCTTGTGCAGTTTAAGAGGTGATAGTTGTTGGAAATGGAAGTTCTAAATACTGTGTGTAGTTGCAGAGCTATATAAATGTTTGATTGCAACAAGTAAGTCCTTTGCGCTGCAAGGCAGAATTTACATTACTGGAGACTATTTTAGTCACTACTATTTTACAGAGTCTATTTATAACTGTCTATTTTACACATAAGCTATTTATATTGGAAAGAGAATGAAGAATAATCAGATGAAGCTATATTCAATCTGGATGATGGTATATATATATATATATTTTATTTAAAATGAAAGCAATGTGGTACAAAAATTTTAAAAGAATTTTTATTCTTCAGAAAATCTAGACCAATGTTTCACAATCCTAGATGCGCATTATAATCACCTGGAGAATCTGACGGAGGGAAAAACAAACAATAATAGTGAAAAATCCTTGAATCCCATTTCCAGTGTCTGATTCACTTGGTTTGGGGTCAGGTCCAGACACTGACCATTTTGAAGAGTACCTTCAGATGATTCCATTGTGTAGCCAGGTTGAAACTAATGAACTAAACCAAAGGATTTAATTAAAAACAGACACAATAGGTGGTGACTAATATAACCTTACTCATTTGTAGCTTTTCAGAGGCAGGTGTCCCAGCTTAAACATTTTGTGTACCCCTACCAGCTGCTGTTTCATCTGGTAGATTTCCCTTTGCTCTTTTCTCAACACTTGGCATGCTAAGGAAAAGAGGTAAAATGTGAAAATTATGTTTCCTTTGCATTGTTTCTCATAAATTGCTGTTGTAAAATTTGAGTGGGAGAGGGAGTAGGAATATGGGAATTGAACCACAGCCTGAGTAAAAATTTGCATCGATTTCAAGATTTCATTGCAAAATAAATCTTACCTTCTTCCATTACTCTAGCTCATTAAGGTTTAAATATGTAAGTAAATTATGATTATAATTTATGAACATAAGCATAGTGAAAGTATTTTAACATAGAACTCACTAAAGAAATGTTGATAAAATAATGTTTATTGATATAGGTTTGTACCACAAAATATTTGATTTATAAACAGATTAATCAATTTACTTGTTTAAATTTATTTATTTAACTTTTATAAATGTGTGTTTTTGACAGCAAGAACTTCAAATATAAAATTTGACAACATTGTGGATCCTTGCATTTATTCTGCTGTCGAAAAGTTAGGGGAAAGCAGCTTTCTTGAAAGACGGTTCAAAGAGAAAATTACAGATATGGAAAGTAATAAAAAGTCTGATGATTTCTGCGTATCACTTGAGAGCAAGGATTCTTTTCCAAGTGTCAATTTAGAAACACCTTCCATTAAGGAGAAATTATCTGAAGACATCAAAGAATCCTTGGAAGTTAGCAATCTGCATGAAAGGCTAAACTTTGAAGATTCAAAAACTACAAAGTCACCACTGGTATATCTATTTATGTTTATTATGTTTATTATATTAAAAATTTTGTTAGCAGCACAATAAGACAATTTTATATTGACACAATATATTCTTAAATATTACTTCTCATTGAAGTTAAAATGTGCTACTAAGGTAGTTGAAGATTGAGTTATATGGGAAAGAATGTTAGTAAAGAAATAGGGGTGTAGTTTTTGTTTCTTAGAGGGAAAAGAAGATAAAGTAGGTCATTATTGCATTATTGCCAAATTTTAAAACCATGTTTGAATCTCTGTTCTACATCCGAAAAATCTTAAGTAATTGCAACTGTTAACAAACTCTTTGGAATTTCGGCAAGTCAGATGTTGAATTCTTTGGAAATTGGGAAGTCAAACATTTTAACGACCCTTTAAAATCATTTGATGTGAATCTCCATGGTGCCTAGACTGAAGTTGGTACCAAACAAGTTGAAACCTGACTATTGAGCTGCTGCTACTCTTGCTGGGGATTGGATTCTGTGTCCACTTTGTGACAGAGCTTGTTCCTTTCTGAAGTGTGAAACTGAAACTGAGACCTCTGCAAAACCTTAGATCCCTCAAAGTTTGCTCAGTAACCGAAGGATTTCAGCAGGAGACATATTGACAGATGCAAGAAAATAAAAGGAAACTGATTTCTGTGGGGATCTGGACCAGGTCAATAAAATATCTAACTTGGAAACAGAAACCGTGGATTTTTACTTAGCATAGGTTTAGAGTCTGAATGTACATTTCTTACTTGGAATCTCCAAGCCACAAAATTAACATTAATGTTGATCCATATCTATTGATACCCTGATATGTCTGGCAAAAGTGAATCCCGATATCTTCTAGAAAGAAATTTCTATAACTTAGTCAATAAAAGATCCCCCCAAATAAAGCCCCACTGCAGATGAGCTACTCTTCTCCATCTCCCAATGAAGAAAACAGTTGATTATAGATTGAATTTCTGCAAAGAGAACAAACAAGAACTCTAATTTTATAGTTTCCACAGGGCATCATGAAGAGGGCAAGGTGCCACCTGCACACGTAGTGTGCTGTGTTACAGGAGAGGAATCCTGAGCATATGAAACCGAATTCTTTTATATTTGGTGTACTTTGCCTGACTTGTCCTAGTGAGAGACATTATCTTCTGTAACCTATTAAAAAGCATTTGGTATACATTTTCTCTCTCTCTCTCTCTCTCTCTCTCAGACACACACGCAAATTTGCTGTAGAAATCTGTAGCAAATTTTTTAAATTACTGATATCAAATTGTGTGATCAGATTGTATTACGTGTCATACATACCTACATATTAAAAGGATTTCATAATTAAACATGAAATGTTGAAAAACTACTCATATTTTGATCCGTTATGCTACTGTTATAAAAAAATGTGGTAAATAGTGATAGAATCTACTTTCTTTTCATTCCTAATGACTACATACAAACTGTTTTTATTCTCCTCCTGTCCTAGTATAAGCCATTTCTGAGCAGGAACTGCTTAGAAATCTGTTGTGCTTCTGTAAAAAATTCAAGAGTGAGCAGGAGGGATAATTTTTAGCAGCAGTCTTACTTGATTTCCAAATAGAGTAAGACAGTTCATTTTGCACTTCAGTTTTCAAAAATCAAGTTTTTCATAAAGGTGGAACCACCTATGGAATTAAGTGGAGCAGTAGCAGTGGGGTAGGGTGAGGTGGCAGAAAGAACATGGACTAGGCAAGGGCTCTTGGCTCTGCTTCTCAAACTACTAATAGTTAACTTTGTGAGTTTGGGAAAAACAGACCCATTCTTACTGCTCTTATCTGTCCACCAAGGCTTTAAAAAACCCTTCCAGATTTGCAATTGTCTAATCCAAATATGAGCTCCATTAGAGCTGAAAGCGTTCTGTAAATTGGTTTCAGGGCCTGGGAGAGTCAGTTAAGCTGTTTGTGAGTAGTGCAGACTTGGACTTGTCTTCGAAGGAGATAATTACAAAACCTTGGTTTTGTAATATTTTATCATTTACATGATTTATAAATTTGAATAAAGTTATAATAATTTTCTTTTTGTTGGTTACCACCTTGAACAGACTGCATTTGGGCATTAATTAGATCCATTAGGGAACTTTACAATAATACTGATAGGCACTCTGATTATATTTTAAGCCCATCTAGAGCTCTCACTTCTGAATCTCTGATCTGTTTCCTACCAGACTCATGGATTTTTTAAAATCCCATTTATGCTCTGCCCTAGGATGAAAATATATCTAAAAAATGAATTCATAGGGTGATGAAATAAGTCTATGCATCAAAATATCCAGACCTATATTCCAAACCCATGTCTGCTAGTTTCTAGCTATATAAACTCAAGTTACGTAGCTTGTTCTTGCCTTAGTTCCCTATATGTATATTTGCTTCACGATGAGTATTTTGTTAACTTTGATTTTGTCTATGACCGTGGTTGAATCAGATTTATCCCCATTGATATTTTACTTTCATCTTTGAAATCATTTTATGTGATTCAAGAGCACAGCATATGAGAGAAATTCTGTTTTCCAGAGTAATGTATGTGCAAAAGTGTTGAGGAAAGAAAGGAGAAAAGAAAACTATTTTGTTTCATGAACTTCTGTGCTTCTTGGATTGATGGCAACTTTCAGATAATTACTGTAATTGCGGTTCCTACATTTCTCAGAACTTACTACATATACATGTTGTGTTGTTATTTATGTCTCCACCACTAGGACTTAAACTTGATGAGGGCAGAATCTGTGCCAAGAACATGTAGGTGCTCAATGAATGAATTGTGCTGTTTGGTGTTGATGAGATGAAACAAACTTAATTTTGTCGAATATTTTGTTTTCTAGTTGTTACAAGAAATAGCCCTCAGAAGTAAGCCTGTAACTGAAAAATATCAAGGACTTGAAAGATTCTTTGTTTTTGATAAGAATGAAATACTCAACTTACTTCCTTCTCCTAGTGTAGAATGCAGCTATTCCAGTACTAAGATTACAGCTGCAGGTAAATTCAGATATGAAATCAGATGGCCTGTGGACCAACCTAACAATTTTCTGACACATTTTTTAAAACAGTTCATCCTCATCTTGTAAAATACTGGGCAATTCTGTTCAATGAATAGAATAATTTTATTCTTCTCCAGTTGAAATTATTAACCTTGTGTGAGTTGCCACATATTTATATTGAAGGCTACTATCAGAATGAGAGAGAACATGACTAATGAGACTGGGGAGAGATTATGTTTAGCATTTAGAAATGTGGCCCTTACTAAACTGTTCTTTGAATTACTATATTAACTGTTAAGTGTTGTATGATGATTCTTAAATGCCATATTAAAAACAAATCTCAAAATCTCAGGATCTGTGAGAATTCTGAGATATATCTGTAATTTCCTTTTGATACTATGTTTTGGTGTCACCTATATTCTTAGATTTCCAATGTATTCAAATGTGTTTATTCATATACAAACTATTATACTCTATGTCATACTGTTATATACAGTTAAAAATACTTATTTCTCTTCAAACCTCTGTGTGTAATATCTTTGTAATTTAGAGTTTATTTTTTATCAAGCTGCGTGAACCTAATAGTTTTTATTGTATAACTATGAGATTTTCTTTTGTAATATATACCACACTGTTATAAATGTTCCCTATGTAGCTAAATATTATCTAGTAAGACAATAAATCTAATAAAGCAACAACATGAATTTCTCTCCTTTTAAAAATTTCTATTATTTTACCATTTTTCTCTCAGGAGACAGAGACTGGATCCCAGACCACAGTATAAGTACATATGCTGACAATGCAGTTGCCTCGGGTGTTCTGCAGAATGCCCAGAACCCTCCATCAAGTAGAACCCAGCAAAAGAATGGTAAGATGGACTGTCAGACCGCAGTGCCCTGTTGGTGGCTCACTTTGTTTATTAGTTTGTCTTTTTAGCATTTTGCCTGAAAATTAATTTTTGCAGTTTTATAATTTAAACTTAATCATTTTCATTAAACTGCCCTGGATTTTTCTTCCAAAACCACACCACACCACAACACACCACTAACACAACAACAACAAAAAACTAGAAAAGTCATCATTTCTCTAAAAAAAACCTGAATTATAGTCTTATTTTCTGAAGCAATGTATTAGAGAATAATATTTTAAAAATGTAACTCAAGATATAGTATGTATTTTGAACAATCCTTGTAAATACATACTCGATTTCATTACACTCTCAGGAAACTGTTTTTATGCTAGGTTTTGTGTACTTCTCACTGGATGTGATGATCAGACATAGCCGTTTATGACATGAATGGCTTAGGTTAAGATCGCTATTTGTAGTGGTGGGTGAGACACCTCCGTTCTAAATCTAATGCTGAATGTGTTAACCCTGGGATATTGATTTAATTCATTAACTCCATTCTCGAACCAAAATGTTTGCACGATTTTCTATAGGATAACTATTTTGACATGTTGCATGTTCATTGTAATATTTTCCTAGTGAGTATATGCAGAGAATTTTGACATCATTATAATCAGTATTATTATTAGGTCATTATTGTTATCCAATAATACTTGCTAAAGTAGGTTTGCTTTGGCTGAATTTCATATGAAGTTGCAATAGATGACTAATAAATTAAGTTAATTCAACACAGATATGTTGAATATCTTGGCTTGTGCTGGGCTCTGGGGGAAAAGGGATGCATAAGTCATGTTTCCTATCTTCTGGAGCTCACGATGTAGGAGGGACATTTGACAAAGGGGGCTCTTTGCCTTTGTTTGAAGGCCATCTTCAAGCCAGAAATTTAATTACATATGATTTGTCCAGATATTTAAGATTTATATGTCTCCCTTGCCCTAAATCCTATGATTAAAGCTCCTTGGCTAGACTAGATGCTTTCCATATACATTTATGTTGCAAAGCCGTCAGATACAAAAGATTTTTTTTAGTGGAAAAACTGTCCATCTATGATAAATGTTTTTTGGCTCTATAGTTAGGTACCTATTCTCATATCAAGATCTAGAGCAGCTTCAAAATTTCTGGTTGCTTCCTTCTGAGGCAGTCAAAGGAATTGTTTTAAGTCACTGTATATTGATGAAAACAAATTCACATATATACATACTAAGACAAATCTTTATAAATAAGTAGCCAAATGCCTTTAAGTATTAATTTAGAATGGTCGATTGAAATCAATAAATTGCTATAAAAGACATTTGTGACCTTTAGTCCAGGTACTCGCAGACACTGATGATACAAAATGAGCCCTCATTCCTTAGTGTGAGAGCTTGGAGTCCAGTGCACAAGTTTTCAAATATCCCTGTGAGCGTAATCAGCTGGGAAACCTGTTGTAATGCGGCTTTCTTGACCTCACTCTTAGAGATTCTGATTCATTAAGGCTGAGATAAGGTCCAGGAATTTGCGTTTATTTTATCAACTACTCCTTGTTATGTTCATGAAGTAGTCCAAAAATCATATATTGAGAAAACTGCTATATAGATGTATAAACACATAAATTATACTATATACAAGTTTGATAAAAGGAGTCTAACATACTTTTGGAGATTGACATATAATTAATAACAGTACATGTGATCAGTTACAAGTAGGTACATATGCAGTCTTTTAGAAATGGAGATGATGAAATAGTTGCTTTGCCACTGAAAAGTATAGATATGCTAGATGTTAGAGAGTAGGTGACATTTCAGCTGAATCTTGAAGAATTCATAAGATTTACCAGTTAAGAGCTTTATGGACAGAAATGGCTTTATCTCAGTGGCCTGAAATAAAATAAAAATTTCCTGGCTATGCCATAATTCGTGGAAATCTTATACTGATGTCTGTATATAAAGAAATTCCTATTTCTGTAAGAGTTTTTTTAAAATTTGTGAATGTAAAAACATAATAGGTAAGAAGATACATGTGTGTTTAGCAGCAAGGCCATTGATTCTACCTACCCCCTGCTGAAATATCTCTGTAAATGGCAGCATCATTCAAACATTGATAAGTCTGAAACCTGGGGGTCATATAGTCATTTTGACTGTCTCACCCACCACATCCTCTTCATCCCTGGGTCCTGCTGATTTCAGCTCTAAAATCTATCCCAAATCTTTATTGTTCAAGATGAACCCAAGCCAGCTGTCCATTATCTTTCACTTGTCTCCCCAAGATTCATTTCTGCCTCTCTACAAAACATGTTGCTATGATTAATTTCCATCACATTTTACTATTTATAGTCAGTGAGTGAACTGTTTATATTCATAGTCATAAAATTGTTTATAATTTATAGAAAGTGAGTCATATTTTCCATAAACTTAAACCATAAATTTTACTATGTCAATCTGCTTAAAAGCATCTCACAGTTTCTTGTATGCATCACACAACAGTACCTGTGTTGGCCCCGCAGCTTCTCCCACATCGCAGCCCCACTGGCTTTCTTTATGTTCTTAGACATACCATACCCCTACCTTACTCTTAGCTTTAAAGTTAGCTCTTTTCTCTGACCCAGGATGCTCTGAAGCCTTTACTTTCATCTCCACATCCTTTTTTATATGATTGATTATTTTCCATTGTTCAGCCTCAGCCCACATGCTACCTCCTTAGAGAGGCCGTCTCAGAGCACTCTATTTAATGCTGGTCTCTTGAGTCCCTTAATCACATTTACCTTTTTTTATGTTTCATATAGAATATATCATGAAATGAAATTATTTTTATTTACTTGTTTATTTTCTGCTTACCCCACCGTTAGTTGGAAAGAAAGCAATGGCCTAGCCAGTCTTGTTCATTGGTGCATACTTTGTGATGGAACAGGGCCTGGTACACTGTAAGCACTTAGGAAGTGTTTCTGGATGAGGAAAGCAGGAAAACAAGACTCTGTATTAGTTTGGAGTACTATTTGAGGGTAGAGGTAATGTCTCATTCACTTTTTTTAAATTAAATTTATTGGGGCAACATTAGATAATAAAATTATATAGGTTTCAAGTATACATTTCAGTAATACATCATCTGTATATTGCATTGTGTGATCACCACTCAAAGTCAAATCTCCTGTCACCATATATTTGATCCTCTTTACTCTTATCTACCTTTTCCCTTCCCCATTTTCCTCTGATAACCACCAACTGTTGTCTGTGTCTATGAGTTTTTTTGTCTTGTTTGTTGCTTTCAGTTTTATATCTCACATATGAGTGAAATCATGTGGTTCTCAACTTTTTTTGTCTGACTTATTTCACTTAGCATTATCTCAAGATCCATCCATGTTGTCACAAATGTCAGTATTTCATCTTTACCTATGGCTGAGTAATATTCCATTGTATATATGTACCACATCGTCTTTATCCAATCATCCACTGAAGGACACTTCAGTTGTTTTTATGTCTCGGCTGCTGTGAATAGTGCTGCAGTGAAAATCAGGGTGCATATATCTTTACAGATGAATGTTTTCAAAATTTTGGGGGAGACACCCAGAAGAGACATTGATGGGTCATATGGTAATTCTATTCTTAATTTTTTGAGGAAACTCCCTACTGTTTTTCACAGTGGCTGTACCAATTTACATTCCCACCAGCAGTGTATGGGGATTCCTCTCCTTGCCCCAGCCCTGCAACCTCTCCAACACTTTTTGTCACCTGTCTTGTTGATGATAGCCATTCTTACAGGTGTGAGGGGGTATCTCATTATGGCTTTGATTTGCATTTCTCTAATAGCTAGTGAAATTGAACATCTTTTCATGTCTGTTGGCCATATGTATGTCTTCTTGGGAGAAATGTCCGTTCAGGTCCTCTGCCCATTTTTTAATTGGATTGTTTATTATTTTGTTGTTGAGTTGTATGAGCTATTTATATGTTTTGGATTTTAGGCCCTTATCAGAGGTGTTGTTTGCAAATATCTTCTCCTGTTCAGTTGGTTACCTCTTTGTTTTGTTGATGGTTTCTTTTGATTCACTTTCAAATACCTGGATCTTGACAGTGCCTGGCAGTTTCAGGATTTGATAAATATTTTATAATCGAATTGGATTGGGTGCTAATTTATAGATTCACAGAGGTGGAGGGGATTTAAGACATCATTCTGTTCAACTCCTTAATTTTACTTGTGAAATATGAATTTTCCTGTCTCAGGTCACAAGCTGATTTCTAATTCAGTGAGATTAGACAATAAAGTTCTCGCTTCCCAGTTTAGTGTTTCTTTTTTAACTAAACCGTGCTGCTGAATAAGATTTACATATATGTTTCAAGAACTTAGAGAATACATTTCTATTTTTTATGTATAAATTCTCAGTAATTTACACAGTGGAGCAAGAATATCGATAGACAATAATGTTTTGCCATTTTTTTCAAGAATAAAATATTGGGTCCTTTGATCAGAATGGTATTTGTTATTGAAATACTATGCAAAATGCATGTTGCTCTGATTATGCATCATTAATTCTAATTAAAATTAGAATAGCAACAACAATTGTTGTATTAAGTACTATTCAGTGAGTGATTCATTTTTCATATTTTATCAGTATTCTTGTTCCCATTAATATAACCCAAAGACACCCTTCTATTTCATATTTCCAATATATGGCATGGTTTCATTAGTAATCACAGAGCATATTTTCTTTAACTAATATCAAGGACAATTTCTTTTGTAATATATTTAGAGTATTACTGTGATCAGTGTTAACCTATAATTTCCTAAGATTACATTGCCAGTGATGGCAAAAATTACTCCTAAAGTAATTTCTTGTGTTTATAATCTATAAACTGGACTTTGAAAAAAATTATAGAATGATCCCTTCAATAGTGGCATTTCTCATTAGTGCCAGTCTTAACTGCAGTTTAGATCTTAACCCTAGCAATAGCATTAATAAGTTTATACAATGAACATTAGAGAGAATAAATAATCACCTACATGAGTAAAATAAATAAATTAATTCAAGGACCAAATTGGAGTATCTTCTGTCTCTTTTATGTTTTGGTTACTCTAAATTACATTTTGAACGTATTTCCATTAAGAAAGATGGTCTGTCTCTTTGCCATGTGCTAAGCATAAGTCTGATCTATCCCTTATGTACTTTTTTCCCCTCAATTGGGATCAATTAACTTCAAATACTGTGGCCACCAGATGTTATAAGAGTTCAGCAAGTATATGTACTCTTCTGAATTTTCTGACGGACATCCACATTATGTTAAAATTTTCTTACCTCTTATTTTTGTGTTGACAGAAGTCCAGTTCTTGCTAATATCTTTTGTTTGTTTTATTTTAGTAAGTGTTCTAAATGTTTTTAAATTTTACTTGTCTGAGTCATAGCACAATACAGATAGAAGAGTGGCTTTCTCTATAGCTATAGAACTTTTGATTCATATAGTTGAATTACTATTACACTCATTTTCTTATTCTTCTATATTGCTGTTCCTTTTACTGCTTCATTATGCAGGAATTGCAAGTTTGCTTTGCTTGATAGTTATGAATAAATCATTGATTCTTTACATGCTACAGGTAAAAGGGGAAATCATTTCCAAATACTTGCCATTAAAATAATTCTTAAAGATATTTACATTCGTTTTTCTTAAAACATAAGCACATTTTTTTTGTCAGTTATTTTTCTTCAGAATTGTCTCTGAGCACAAACAGATACAAAAGGTCAGGATCTTATTTTAATTTATTCATAATTTCATTCCAACAAAAATTGTTTTCAAAATTGATTTCTGAAATGTTCATTAAAATTAGTGCCCTTTGGGACTTACCTTAGTCAGTTTTAATTGCTTAAATAATTACATACTGCATTAAGATTCTTCTTAGGTTACAAACTACATTCAAAGTAGATCTTTAAAGTTAAAAAAAAGACTAACTCAATAGTCATTAAATGTTTAATACATGACAACTGCCTGTAGCTACTCTTCTGAATTTTACATTTTCCTTTGAGTCAATAGATTTGGCATAATGCTATATGGCATTTGTTCAGTCAAATTGTAATTTTTATGATAATGACAATAACATTTCTCTAAAGAATTCCATATTTTACACAAAGCCAATTTGTGTTAAGGGAATTCAAGCTTATAATATAAATCATTTATATTTAATATAAATATTTATCTAAATTAGAACAATGAATCAGTACATTTAAAGTGTTACCTGTGCTATGCATTTCTAAATTTGTACCTTGAAAATTCCCTTTATTAAAAAATCTTAGAACAATGCCAAATTTTAAATTCTGTTGCATTAGAATAAGATTTGAAGGGATTTTTTTCCTACTACAAAAGAAATGCAAAAGTTGCAGAACTCTGTTAAATCAACCTTTCAAACATATCAAGATCAAGTGGTGACTGCCCTAATAGGACAAAATAATAACCTAACTGAGATCTGTGCTTCTGGAACTTTTCCACAAAGATGCCTTATAAAGAAGTAGAGAGTGAACTCATATTTAGGAAAATGAGAAACGTAATCTCAATTTCTTTAAAATCTATGGTTTTTTTTAAAAAATATATGTTCTAGACTATTTTGTCTCCATATTTGTTTTAATATAAGAATAAATTACACTCCATCAAGTAAAATTGGTTCACTAGGAAGTGGTACCATTTTTATCCTGTGGATTTTTTCTCTTACAAGGCACAGTGACGTATTATGCTAGAATTTAAGAAACACGGTACTGCAGTTGGGATAGCTTATAAGATTGGGTGTTGACTTAGTTTACAGATGTTTTACTTTAGTTAGTATTAAAATTAGTTTATCTTTTTCCAAATGCAGAAAAAATTAGAGGAAAATAACCCAGAAATGTTCTTTATGACATAGGAAAAGTAATTTGGGATTAGCAAATTGTGGTAAATCAGATGGATGATAATCAAAGTTCATTTTTTTATAAACTCTGTTGCACGTACTTAACTGCTCTAAATTTGGGGGACTGGTAGTTCGTATTTTTAAGCACTCATTTAGAATTTTAAAACAATTGATTTGAAAAGTTTTATTTTTCATTTTAGGCCAGACATCACAGAGACCTTCAACAGCATATTTACCACTTTCCATCTCTGTTAAAAGAAGCACCAGCTGCCATTCCTTCTCTCACCCTCCATCAAGAAGTACAAGTGCCCGATCATTATCTAGAGCTGCTTCTGAAATTTCAGAAATTGAATATATTGATATTACTGACCACAACGAGCCTTCCTTAGACAACATTGTGGATCAACAAACCTTAGAAAATTTGGAAAAAGAATTAAGTGTGCTGAGAAATTCTGCAGGTAATGCTATTTTTTCACTGTAGACAATGTTAAGTCTGCCTTCTGCCTGATTCTTCATATTGTGTTCCAAGAAAACAACTAGCAAACAAAAAAGCCTTTCCCTTTCTCTCTTCGAAGCATCAATTTTTGTGTCTGCTTTCTTCGATATACCCCAAGGTCACCCTGAACATGTTATGTGTGGATGCCAGTCACACCAGAGATAGTCTCCCTTAGGCTACATAATGCACAGTTAAATTATATTGCATAAGAACCTTCATGTGGACCAAAAAAATTTTTTTCCTTCTTTCTACAAAACCACTGAGTGGTTAATGTCTGTAGCTTTATGAAAGCTGCTGTCCAACACCTGGTTGGAGAATTTAGCTGTTAGATCTTTTAAAGCAGTGTTTCTCAGGCTTCAATGTGTACACAGACCCTCTAGGGATCTTGTTAAAATGCAGGTTCTGACTCAGGATATCTATGGTGGGGCCCAAGATTCTGCATATCTAACAAGTACCCAGTTGACACCAATACTGCTGGTTGGCAAGCCGGTTTGAGGAGAAATTATACTTGTGCATTCTATTTCCTGAACCTCAATGGATGTAGTCCGATAAATCATAACCATATTCTTGAATTTATAAAGATCTGGTTCAGTAGCAAAACGTTAGGAGAAATAATCTTAATTTTCACCAGAAAGTTGTTTATGCAGTTTTATGGGAACCAGCTACAAATCTAAGAGGCAGGCCAGAAACTTTTCAGGGCCCTGTAGATTCTACATACGGCTCCTTCTTTAGTTTTGTTTGTTGTTACTGTTTTAGTGATATTCACCTTAGAATAATGACTTTGGTGTTTTCCTAAAAAGAATACACCTTGATTTCGAAAGAGTTAATCAATACTAAAAACTATACACACACACACACAACACACACACACACACATACATATATATGTGTGTATATATATATATATATATATATATATATATATATATATATATATATATACACATACACACACACAAATAGAAGCCAAAATCCCCACAAAAACCTTAGTACTTAAAACAACCATTATTTTAACACTCGAGGAACATCATTTTAAGCAGCTCTACTTATATCATAAATATACATATAAGAATTTATAGTTAGAAAGATGAAAAGATTGAAGAGAATAGAGTGATAATTTTATAAAAACCGATTTATGTTCTATATACTTTTTTTAAAGTTATATATTTATTTACCCAATTTAACAAAAAATTGAAATGAAATTAAAGGAGATTGTACATTTCAGATAAGTACTTTTTTACCACAAAAATATTAAATTGCCTTTTTGTAGACAACAACAACAACAACAACAACCACAAAACAACAATGGAGTATTGGCAATTTTATAGGGTCCAACCTGTAGTTTTTAAAAGTTAAGGAAAAGGTAAAGAGAAACAGTAAGCAACTGAGGCCATTTAAAACTATATGATTTTGTTTTAGACAGTAATAATTAGATCCCTATAATAAAAGATGAGAACTAATTTATTTCTTACTTTTTTAACCACGTGTCATTATAGAATACATTCCTGTTACAGTGCTGTTATTTTTTTGTTTGTTTTTTCAAGGTTTCTATTTATTTCTTAATGAAAATTCATATAGATTGAATAATCAATACCAACATTTTTACTATGACTTCACAATTTTAAGCTTTTTAAGAAATTCTTCTCTGGAATCAAAATAATGATTGTGGCATTCTTGAGAATGTCTATGTTTTGTCCTTATGGTCGATTGGCAAATTAGCTAGATTAATTTAGTGGATCACAATTCTTTTCCTTTGCACTTAGCAGATATTTCTCCACTGTCTTCTGTCCCTGAATATGGTGCTAGCTAGTGCCTTAGCACAGGTTTTCCATTTAGCTTTTGTTTAGTTGAATTTGATTTTCAAATGCTTTTTTTCCCCCACATAGGGCTCATGGTAACTCTATTACTTGAGTTCTTTCATGTTTGAGAATGCCTTCTACCTTTATATTTGAATGGCAAGTTGTCTGATGGTAATTTCCTTGGGTCATTTCCCTCTTAAACCTTGTACATACTGATTCATTGTTTTATGGATCTGAATTCTGCTCTGAAGAAGTTTGAGGTTACCTTGATTTTTTTTACTTTACCCTCTTTCTTGCATGTGTCAGGCTTCTTTCCTCACTGGATGTTTGAAAAAAAAATTTCATTTCTTTGAAATTCAGTAACTGGATTAGAATTGTGTTTCAGTTTCAATAATTCAACATTTCTTAGAACACAGGGTTCTCTCTCTGTTTGCAAAATAAGTTCCTCTTTATTTTCAGATAAATTTTCTGCTATTATATATTTAAATTGCTTTTCTGTTCCATTTGATTTTCTCTTGCTGAGAAACCTATTTTGTTTATGTTGGATCTTCTTTGTACAATGCTTTTACTTATATTTTCTTCAACTATTTATCCAGTTTTTATTTTCCTTTGAATTTACTGGGATTCTCTCAAGCATGTCTTATATGTCAAAATTTCAATTTTCAGCTGGTTTTAGTTTATTCTTTATTGATTGACTCAATAAATTAGCTCTCTAGATGTATTGCTTTGACTTTCTTTGGTAATTTTTTACTTTGATATAATTTCAAACTTACAGAAAATTTGCAAGAATGCAAAAATGGTACAAGGAACTTCTGTATATGCTTTACCCAGTTTACCACCTATTTGTCTTTTGCCCTATTTGAATATATGTATACACACACAGAACACTTTTTTTTCTGAGCCATTTGAGAGGAAACTATAAACATCATGACTTTTTAACAATAAAAAAAATGTGCATTTTCCACAAATAAGGACATTCTCTTACACAATCACAGTATAATGATCAAATTAGGAAATTTAACATTGATAATAATATGATTTTCTAATTCACAATTTATATCTAATTTTTAAAAATTGTCTCATTATAGCTTGTGTTTTTCTGGTACAGAATTTAATACAGAAACAGGTTAGCATTTAATTTTTTCCTTTATAATGTCCGATATGTTGTCTGATCTTTGAGATTGATTTTACTCTTTTTAAGAAATGTTTGTATTATTTCTTTTGTAACCCACGGACTTATGAAGAATTTTCTTACAGTCTTTATTTGTTTTCTACCAGACTGGTCTTTCATTTAATCATTCTTGGCATGCTTTGGATTCTTGGATTCTGGTTTGTTTGTTTGCATAGCTAGTAACATCATTTCCTTGTATCTTACTTACTCATACTTATTGTGGATGCCTTTGCTCATATCCTCTGTCTTTTCTGATATAGGGAGGCTACATCCTCCCTGGAATGCTTTCAGCCTGTACTGAGATCTGTCAGTCTTCTCTCTGGAGCTACATTTGTGGGTTAGGTATTGTACTCTTCTGTAGCCTGCTGGTTCAAAGGCATGGAGAAGGTAGAAAGACTATGGAGCTCAGCCTCCTTTGTTGGAGTATCTGGGCTTTCTCATCTTTTTCTGGATTTTATTGAATGGCAAACTTTCTTGAACCTAGTTTCAAGTGTGTTCTGTCCTTGTGGGGACACCTGCAGGTTTGCAATTTTTTTGCATCTGCTAAGATCTTACGGTGAGTATTTTAGGGACTTTAAAAGATATTTCAAATGTTTTCTCCTTACTTCTCCTTCACCTACTTTTCCACAAATTGGTGTGGTATTGGTGAGACTTGTCAGTACTGACTCTCCTTTTCCTATTACTAGTTTGGTATGCATATTGGGCAGGAACTGGGGAGAGGGTAGACAGTAGCACCCAGCTACACCTCAGTGAATCTTCTGTGTAATTTTTTGGTTGTCCCTTGTCTAAGTTTATTATGTGAACTGTATCCCTTTCTTTGATTCCTCTTATGATTTTATTATATTTTTATTTTTCTGTTTTTTCTATTCATTTTGTGGGAGGTTGTGGGAAGAGAGTTTATGATCTATCTTTACCCATCTACCACTTGTTTGCTCTACTCTAAATTACTAAAAATTACATGTAAATATCTTTGGAGTTAATTCTCACACTAAAAATAAATTCTAAAATGAAGCATGGATCTAAAATGATACAGTTATCATTTTAATCAGAAAATGAAGGGTTTCTTACTCTGATGTTTCATTATTTATAAATGAAATATAGTACTTACAAACAGTAGTCTTTTTGTATGTTTGTTTCTAACCACTGAGCTTTTTCATTGCCTTTATCACTTTTATTCTTACATGCTTCATTTTCACCCTGTGTCTCCCATTTTTTCATACACCAACACCAGTATTTTCACCAGAATACATAACTTTTCATATATAATAGCAAGCACGCACTGCGTAGTCCATGAACTGCCAGAGCTTTTTTGCTGGTCCAGGAGCAGAAGGCAGTCATTCACACACACTTGACTCAGAAACGGCTCTCTTTCTTTTTGGGAAGATTGGCTTTGAATGAGTGCACAGCTTTGAGACACTTACCTGAAGCTGAGGAAGGAAGAGGACAGCACATCAGCTGAATCACCCCAAACGTCAGTGAGGTGACAGATGCTGTAGTGAAATCAGGCCGTATTCTAGAAAATTCACTGATTCTGCACAAGGCTTTTATATTCTGTTTAGCATCAACGAGCAGAAAAATTCCACCCACATTTCGTTATTTATGATGCAATCTGGAAAACTCTTCATGAGATTCGGTCTCATACAGACACAGTTACACAGTTCGACTCTTATACAAATGTAAATGTGTTCACATCCCTGTGAAAGCTGCATTTTTGTGAGCAGCAAACCTTCTGGCTCGTTTTTTGTTAACTCTAGGATGCATCCACTTCCTCTAAGTGTTATGGAAAATAACCTTGCCAAGGAGCTGAGAGAAGAAAAAGTAGAAAATAACTACATTAAGTAAAATGTTTCTCCTTTGATTCAGATTGCTGTGGCTGATATTAGAGCCATTTCAGAAGTAGGCAAGGTGGACACAGCAGGGAATGTGTGTGTGCAGACACAGCTTACTGCTGAATCAGGACAGATGGGGCAACAGAGCAGAGTGGTCGAAAGCCAGGCTCTGGGGCGGGACGTCATGACGGGGGAGGACTAGTTTTGAAACAAAATCACCACTTGCTAGCTTTGTGACACTGGGAAAATTATTTTTTTAATTTTACTTTACATCGGTTATATGTATGAAAGATGGGTATAATAATAGGCCCTATAATAAAATTGTCCAATGATTGAATTCAAGTATGTATTATATTATAGTTATGAAAATTTATTTCTTTCTACAATAAGAAATTTGGATGTCATTTTAAGAGCCCTGGCAAGCCATTGAAGGTTTGAAAGGAAGCACACGTACACACACACACACACACACACACACACACACATCAGCAGTGCTAGCATGTAATAAGTCCTGAAAAGACTCTTATGTAAGGAACCAGTGGGTGGTGCTTTCTGCATATAGTAAGGATCTCTTGGTAAGTCTAAATTTCAGTCAAAAACATCTAAAAGTTGTTTTCATTCTCAATCTGTTTTCTTCTAGATCACTTTGAGGATTATAGTTAACAGTGTCTTATGCCATATTATTATTCCCTCCACAAAAGTCTTTATAAATAACACTATAGTCATTTACTTAATAAGCTCAACATATCAGAATAACATGTCAGTTTTTACATGTTGATATAACCTGAAGAAATTTGGAAAATATCAGAAGACATGCATTATTAGAAAGTATGCATTATTAGAAAGTAGTAAAGCATGTACCTTTTTAGTAGTTAAAAGTGATTCATTTGTTTCAAACTCATTCTGATTTATGAATTAAGAGTTTTTGTGGTCCTTAAATTCCCATGACAATTTTCTGTTTGTATAAGTTCAAAGTAGTTAACTAAGCCAAACAATTAAAGAAAGTACTTTTTCTTAAACAAGAAAGTAAAAACGTACTAGCAGATGTAGCCAACTGTCTGTGAAGTAACGTAGTGAGTCAGCGGCTTCCTAAGTAATTGGAGGCTCCGTTCATTGGTTGACCATCAAGTAAGATATTAAATTGTAGAAGGTCTACTTGGGATTTATAGTTAGCAAATTAAGTAGATAACCCTTGTAAAGACAATCAGATTATTATGGGTACAATGATAATATTTTTGCTTTAGGGCATCTTTGAATTTCAGAATAAAATTGAGTGCTATATACAAAGTGAAAGTCAATGTATTAAAAAAAATTCTGATAAAAGAATATGAAACCATTCAATGAGTAATAATAATTGCTTTTCATTTTTATATGTAGTGTGGCGCCATTTGATCTTCATAGCTACTCTTGGAAGTGGGTGGGACAGGCACTATTTTAAATGACCCTTTGTGGATACAGTAACTGAGGGTATGGCTGATGTGACTGCCTATGGTCCCTCCCTGGGTGTTTAGGAGCCCAGGCACAAACCCAGGCACGTCTGCACTGCATTCCTTTGTCTTATCACCATATCACAATGCCACTTAAATAATTTGAAACCTTAACTTCAAATCAATATTGTGACCACTCAAGAAGAGGGTGTGGGCAGAAAGAAGGTAAAAGGAAGAAGGTATGGAGGGATAAACAAGGCAAGATACAGTGGCAGAGAGGAAGAGAGATGGAGGGAAAGGAAAACAAGAGGCTGCAGAGCTGGGAACGGGGTTACAGGTTACAGGGAGAGTGTCCTCATTGTCTTACCATCCTAAACGTTGGATGTTGTTTGTAGGTGTCACTGTTGGGGCTGATTGGAGTTCGGTGTCACCCCAACGGCAGCGGGGGAGGATGAGGGATAATGATGGTGCAGACCAGTAATTAGCATTTTTCCTCGGTTCTTCCTCAGATGATGCAATGAAAAATCACAGATCATTGAAATTTAATAGTTTTATTGAAAATATATTTTAGAAAGACAAAGAATACCTCAAGGAGGCACACGGAGAAAGACAAAGTATGCCCCAAGGAAGCACATGGTCTCAGCTCTATAAGCAACAGAAAGGGGCCAGAATATCTACAAAAGGCCAAAAAGGCCATCAAAAAGAGAGAGAACCTAGAGGGGCAAAAGGGGCAAAAGGGGGAGCCTAGAAAGACAAAAAGGGAGAGAACCCAGAAGGGCAAAAAGGACCCAGAAGCAGGAATGTCTGCCTTATATTTGGGCCTTGATGGGTGGTTCCAAAGGTATTCCTAGATGATTGGCAAGTGAGGTCATCTTAACTGACACTTGATTGACAATAGGCAATAAATGCCTAGTGCACATGTGCAGACCCAGAATTCTACTACCATTGTGGTGTTCTTTGGGCAGTCTCTAGGCTAGGCCCTTTTTCCTTTGTTTCCCCTTATCACTCGTGTCTGACCAGCTACCTAACATTGGTATGCTTGTTAGTCCTTTAGAAGTTTTTGTTGTTTTTATTTTGGGTTCCTTATTGGAAAATAGTCTATCTGCTTTGTTTCCATTCTTTGAAATTTTTAACTTTTTAATGTTTTTAAGCTTTTAATGTTTCTTTGGTCCTTCCTTTTTCTTTCCTTCATTTCTTTTATTCATATAATTGTTTATTTCTATGTGAATAAAGTTATATGTATGTGTTTTAAATGACATGAGTTTTAGGAATACAACCTAGAAGTTTATATTTAGTCAATTTTTGCCCTTTGTCTAATTCTTTAATATTGTATTTAAGAGATTCTTCAATGATCAGAGAACATACACTCTTACTCTAGGGATAGATAAGGTTTAACTTCAATTCATTTGTCAACAATCAGCTGACTTGACAGTTGTAAAGTAAAATTTTCAGTATAAATATCAATCTAGTTTTCCCTGGTTCTGTATTAGAAAATCAGGAGACTTGGGTTTTTGTAAAATTACCTTTTTTAGGTTTAACACTAAGCTGTAAGCAGTTTTATTTTTCTCTGCCTTGAAAATCAAGTGATGCAACTTTTGTTCCTATTAACTTGACAAGGTATTCTGAAATATAATTATCAAAGTGAATAATTTTACAAAAGCAGGCCCATTTATTTGTACAATCTGTATTAGTGCTATGCTCATTCAGTTAGGACTCAAATGCCTAACAGAGGTTAAATAGCTCTTCTGATGGTATTGTTTAGATTTAAGCATCATTATTGAGTTTTAGTCTTGTAATCCTACCAAGTCCATATAATTGGGGCATATAAAGGTACTTTGCATACCTGTCTTATTTACCTTATGGAAAACTAGGAAGAAGCTGGAAACTAGAGAATTAGATTCTAGAACATAGTGATTTATAATATTGATGAGCTAAAAGAACTCAGGTCTAGTTCCAGCTCTTTGATGATGTGGTTGTGTGATTTTTCAACAACTTACCAATCCCCTGTGGGTCCTTAATTTCCTAATCTCCAACAAGTGGGGATGGAACAAAAAATTTAGCTAGGGTATCTTTTGTTTTTCTCAAAATTAATCTTAAATAGAAATCCAAATGTAAACAAGACCAAGAAAAGCCCCTCCAGATTGCTTTGGGGTGATGAAAACAGGAGCCTCTTCCTTAAGCCACTTGAATTTCTCTACATGTCATAATTTGAAAGTCATTGGGTTAGATAAGGGCACTTCCAGTTGTAAATGTATTGAAGTCTATCTTGCAGCAGAAATAATCTGTTATTTTCAGTAGGGAAATCAAAAACTTTAATACTATCCCCCCTCCCCCGCCCCCCGCCACACACAATTTTTCTCTTCAGCCGAGTGTATAATACATTGTAGTTTGGTATTTGGTCATTCTGATCGAGAGGATGTTTACTTGGGGCTTTCATAAAAGTGAAGAGAGGACTAGCACCCAGTAATTTAACAGTTTCAAAAGTCATCATAGTATAAACTTACGTACAGGTTAGATGGCTCTTAAAACTTTATCAATGACGAAAAGCAGGCATTATGGACTTTCTAATATAGCAATCATTTATTTCTATACTTGACTTTTGGTATTTTATATAAAGATATGTTTGCTTATACATTTGTTTATTTAACTTGCACTGTTTGTCCCTTAGGCTGAATCAAGGCCAGCTTCTTGAAAAAGGAGAAGAAGTTTTAAGGCTTCCCCCTTTCGCATACAAATGGTTATTATATGCCCCCAAAAGCAAGGAAGCTAGAAAAATCAAGGGCAGCTCTGCCAAGACTAAGCTTTGCCTCAGACTGTGTGGGGGTAAAACTTTTATATCTTAGAAGACAAAATGAGATAATAAAGTGTTTAGCATTTCAGGCAAGTTAAGGAGTTGCACAATATTCTAGCTTTAAAGAGGATCCCTTGATTTTCTTGGTAATTTTGTGAATTCTCAGGACATTTGACACTTTTCTTAACTATGATTTATATTGAAAATCTATATGGCTGTGTGAAATAAGTCTGACAGAGAATCTAAGAAAGCTGAACTCACAGAAACAGAGACTAGAATGGTGTTTGCTGCCAGGGGCTAGGGGCTAGGGAGAATGGAGAGATGTTGGTCAAAGAGTACAAATTTCCTGATGTAAGGTGAATAAGTTCTGAAGATTTAATATACGGCATGGTGATGATAGTTAAGGATACTGTATTACGTACTAGAAAGTTCCTAAGAGAGTAGATCTTAAATATTCTTATCACACAAAAAAGAAACGACAATTATGCGATGTGATGCAGGTGTTAGCTAACACTGTCATGGTTATCATTTTGTAATATATAAGTATTTCACATCAACACATTGTACACCTTAAACAATGTTACGTGTCAATTATTTCTCAATTAAGCTGAAAAAATAAAATTGAGGAATTTGCTTAAAAAGTCAATATGATTTAAATGACTTGATACCCAAGCCCTAATTTAGAACCTCAAGTCAGGCTTACCTCATATTCCGCCCACCCCACAAACATTAGAAAATTGAGAAGTAATGAAAAATCCATACTGATCCTCTTTATATTACATACAGTTTACTTGGGATAAACTTTCAAATCCATATGCTGTGTATTGTTTTCTTGAATTTACATGTTGACAATGCATGATATAAAATATTTCAGATCCTTCAGAAAAACTTTGCAGCCTAACCTTGGAAGAGCCACCAGTCTTCAACAAGCATTCGTTGAACATAAGTCAAACTACCCTTAAGACCTTACATGTAGAAGACCCCTGTGGAATTGAGGAACTGAGGTAGGTAAGCCTACTTATATGAAAAGATAGTGCATAGTAACAATTTTAAGAAGTCCTATCTAGTTCTCTTTATTATATATTGTCCTCATTGTATACTTTATATGGCCATTCTTTTTAAAATGTTTGAGTCCTTCGTTGATCTATTATCAGGATTTAGCAGAGCGCTTATAAAGGTGTTACTTTATTGTGAAGAGATAATTCTCTGCTACAAAACAAACATAGGTCAAAAATGAAAAAAAAGAACATTAGAAATTTAATAATCTCTCAACATTTCTTCTTATATTGAAAAACAATTGCCTTACTTCCATTAATTAACCTAATAAATTCTGGTACATTACATTAATGTGAATAAAGTTTTTAGAATAGAATATTGAGAAGCTTCTTTTTTGAAATCTAGTCCAGGCTGTTAATTATAACATATTTTAATATGTTATCATTTCATCCTTTCTTCACATAAGGTAAGAACATTAAGACATAGTGATTAATTTATAAGGAACATAGGTTATACTAGTAAATGCTTAAGAAACATAGTTTATCGTGCCACTCTATTCTTGACATACTGGAATTCCTTGAAAAAGGAGGAAGGTTTTTCTAGAAAAACTAAGAAAATGTAAAATAACACCTTCTTAAATTGTAAATTCCTTTGATTGGTTTGACATCTAATGTTGCAGTAAAAGGGAGTCAAGATCTGTTACTGTGCCTTTCTGAAAGAGGAGACCACTTAGCTGTGGCTCTTGGATTTTGCATTTCTAACATCACTTAACCTTTTTTTTTTTTTTAAAGGGATCAATGTAAAGTTGCTATTTTCCCCCTAAAGTCATTAAAAGCAAGGTAACACCACATAGTATCACCATCATTTCATAAGAGAAAGGACATTTAATACCAAACATGTAAGGGGAAAGTAGTAAAAGAATAAAACATAGTTCTTTAAAAATATCATAAAAATGTCATTACCTTGTTCTTATTTTCTCTTCTTTTCTTGGACCATTTAAAATTTTTAAATCACATATCTGCACTGGTCCATAGATCAGGGGTTAGGCACTGCTGATTTAGCCTGTATTGGGCATAACGAAGAATCCAAAGAACAGTTATATCCACCACAGGGTGAAGTGTTTTACATTATTTAGTGCATACATAGGCTGGCCATCTAGATATCTTAGACCAAAAAGTCTGAATTGTGCAGGCTCCTCTATGTTACCTCACCTTACCTCTTTTTTCAAACCTCAGACACCTACACACTAGACCCTCCAACACAGCTTCCTTTCCACAATAAAATGCAACAAAATAAAATAACTAAATAATTGTTGTCATTAATTTTGGTTTTGGCATATCTTGACTGGCTATCCACATAGTCCTAATTTACT
Source organism: Pteropus medius (assembly GCF_902729225.1). Classification (NCBI taxonomy): domain Eukaryota; kingdom Metazoa; phylum Chordata; class Mammalia; order Chiroptera; family Pteropodidae; genus Pteropus; species Pteropus medius. The sequence goes on from NW_024355205.1 coordinate 8,727,177, forward strand.
GTACACAAAAGAGGTGATTTATCTGGCAGTCTATTCATTGAGATTCTATTAAACAGCCAATGTAATGATGAATATCCTTAATGATGACCCTGAGGCTCTGCAAGTTTCTGAAGTGCCTTCTGAATCATCAGTGAAAGACAGAACCGGAGACCATAAAATCTTTTCTCCTTGGTACCACTGTGGCTTTATTTCTTGGGAGAGGGAGAATGATGAGAATTTCTCATTAAAAGGAGGCTTGGTTATTGGGCACATTGAAAATTACAGCCCTATTCTGAGACATACCCCTCTCATCTGCCTGCCTCTGGTGATTTCGACGCATATAGTATTGATCAGAAGATAGACGAAGAGTTGAAACCTGGTTCTGTATATTGTATATTGATCTTTTAATGTATTTCCAGCTCTTCTGAAAAAGATACTGAAATTCAGTCTTTGCTGACACTTTCTGAGAGCAGCACAGACGAGGAGGAAGAAGATTTTCTTGACAAGCAACATGTCATCACACTACCATGGTCACAGAGTACCTAGGAATCATTTGTTCATTTGTTCATTTTGTACCTAGAGTAAACAGAAAAAAGTAACAACTGTAAGAATGAATCAAGTAATTACTTGGCCAGGTGATGGAAATTTTCATTATTAATGCCTCTGATATTTCAAGGTTTGCAGACTAATAAAAGTTAGTAAAATTATGAGTATAAGGGCTTTTTCTTCTAAATGATATATTGTATGTCAAACACTAGTCTATATTGCAGACCATATAAGTAAAATTTGGTGAATTAAAAAAAATAGAAATTATAACTCTGTCTCTAGAAACTGTCATAGGTTCTATAAACATGATTATACTTAAAGTAATATTTAATTGTTAAATTATATTTTAAATAATTATGTCATCAATAAGATGTATATTGGATGGCCAACTCATACTTGGCAATATCATTAATTGCACCTGGAATCTATTTTTTTCTTTGGTAATTACATTATTTTTTTCTTTTAGTGTTTTGACATTTGTAGAAGTTCTGATAACTTCAAAAGTTGCTGCTAGAAGAAAGAGGACTCAAAATAAAGCAGACATAATACTTACTCTCTGTTCAGTAAAACACAGAAAAGACCCCCAAAGCATCTTATTTTGAGTGGGTGGGTGTGATGGTTAATGTTATGTGTCAACTTGGCTAGGCTATGGTACCCAGATATTTAGTCAAACGTTATTCTAGTTGTTTCTGCAAAAGAAGTTTTTAGATGAAAATAACATTTAAACCAATAGACTTTGAGTCAAGCAGATTCCCCTTCATAATGTGAACGAGTCTCATCCAATTAGTTTGAAAGCCTTAGGAAAAAAAGACTGAGGTCCTCCAAAGAAGAGGAAATTCTGCCTTCACACTGCGTTTTGGCTCAAATTGTGGCATCAACCCTTTCCTGGGTCTCCAGACTGCCAGCTTGCCATGTAGATTTTGGACTTACTAGCCTTCACAATTGGTTCAGTTTCTCTGGAGAACCTTGACTACAACATTCAGTTTGAAGGATTGTTGTGTGTTAGCCAAAGAAAATAACAAATTATTTTGCTAGTCTTGGGTAGTGGTAGATCCTAGAGTGTTCAAGGTTTTACATGATCTTATAATTCAGGGGCTTAAAAAAGGACAGAAGAAGACATAGAGGAGATAGTTTTATGGATGTCATCTTGTGACTTCTTAGGACAGTTTCCCCTTAAGTAGTTTGTTGACTTATTAGAAAAAACATCCCTGCAGTTTGGTTTGCCATTACCACAGTATAGTCGTATCTCAGGGTTCAAATCTTTTGTTTTCTCTCTGATTCTGGATGGTCACTAAGCTCTTATACAAGATAAATGGCTGTTTAGTGTAAATTTATCTTTGATACTTTTTCCCTGGCATCAATAAATTGTACTGGCATTCACACACATCAGCTACTGACAGGATAGAAAATTAAGAGAACTGTAGCCATTTCTATGTCTTTTAATATAAAAATGCCCTTTATTAAAAGTGATTAACAAAAATGAACAATAAACAATCAGGAAAGCCAATTATACTATCAGAATAAAATTTTTGAAAGAAATGAGTATCTTAAAATTAAGAGTGTGACTCCTCAGTAATTTTCACTGTCCTCAGCACTTCCTCTTATCAACAATCCCATAGAGAACAGTGAGTCATCCTTGAATCTTCATCATTTTTCTCAAAAGCCCTTCTGGCATCTTGTCCTGAGGCTGCTAGCTTTCTTAATTTTAGTATCTATAGTTAAAATGGGGATTGCCTGTACATCTGTTAAGATAGGAAAATAAGTTCTTTTTCGTTTTAGCATCTCTACTCAGGTTTAATGTTCTTGACTCTCTCCCTACTCTCCTTTGCTTTAAGACAAGATCTTCCTCATATTTCTGATGAAGAAGAAAAATGTTCCTCTGTGTGCAATTTATAAAACTCCTGTGTTTTCCTCAGACAAAGCGAAAGGAGACATTGTTCTACTCTCATTAGGGATGTAGAACCACTACTATTCTGTCTATTCAGTCATAGCTTGAGTCTTTTATGAACTAGCTCAGGAAAGATTTTTTAAGATTCCATTGCCTTTTACAATACAAGAATTTTGAAATAAAAATTAAGCCAATAACTAGTTGTCATCAGTGCATTTCTGGCCAGAATTTGAGATGAGGAGTGTACCACTGACTTTGTCATTGGACTCCCAATATGTGATTGAAATTAAACATGAGGGTCCTCTGTGGCAGAGCATATCAGACTCCCTTCTGCCTTTATTTGCTTCCTATAACCACACATTTAGAAAAGTTTCTTAATTCCCTTGTCATTAGTCTAATGAGGAAATAAAAACTAAATAAGATTAGAACCTTTGCCTGAAGCAGTAGCAATGTGTTCTCTCATTTTGAAGCTGAACATGCTGTTTAAAGCATGTACTTAGTTCTGACTGTGGGATTGAGTTACAGCCATTCCAGAAGAATCACAACCATATTCCTAATACTTGAATTAGTGCATGTGCCTCATGCAACTATTAGGCAAATGATCATGTGATTTTACATGCATGTTAGGATTTAGTAGTTTATATCAGACTTGCTTAGTGGTATAATAGCCATGTGAAATTCTTTAATTTTACAATTAAAGTACAATTGAAGTACAATTGATGTAAACAAATTGACATTAAATTATATTTGATAGTTTTAATATGATATTTGATTTTTGTTGAAGTCATTCACACCTAGTGCGTTAAGAGTGTGTCACACAACACAAGCCCGTGGAGTACACTACCCTTAAGACCACTTAATGCTGTGCCTTATCTGTGAGGTAGACAGAAACCTTTTCTTGAACAAACAGATGTTACAACATGTTTCTATCTCTGTAATCAGGCACTCATATTTTAAACAATGCCTTGAGTCAGAAAAAAAGTTTTCTTTGTCCCTAAGATTCAATTGTTGGAAAGATCTTGAAGAAGGCTTATCTTACCATGATGTTAGCCACATACAATTTCTTATCTCTAAGGTCTAAAACTGTACCTACTCAATGAGATTTTCTAATTTCTATCTAAATCAATTCTCCCTATTCCTTTTCCTTTATTCTTTCTTATAGCATCCTACTTTTTTCTTTATGATACCTATAATTATTAACTTATTTGTATAATTTTTAATGTATGTTTTCCAGTTAGACTATACATTTCAATAAAGCATGGATTATGCCCATTTTGTTTACTACTATACACCAGCTTATTACTAGCTTATGCCTAGCTTAGACTAGATGGTTATTAGTAATGAATGAATGACTGTGCAGGATCCAACTGATAAGCCATCTCTATCTCTAACTTTTCTCAAGGGGAGACAGTATGATACATGTAGTGAGAGAAACACAGGTTATCAGGTTACACTATTGACTAGCTTCCAGATCACTTATTTGAATGTTTCTTCATCATTCGATGGAGATAAAGATTCTAACTTTACTTAGCTTAAATGAATGTTGTGAAAATCAAATGCAGTAATGAATATGAGAACACTTTGGGAACTAGAAAGTGCTCTGCCATGTTCATCATCTCTTTTTATGAGTTTAGGCTACAGTCATTAAATACACAGACAAATTAATGGATGGATCAATTACCGAATTTAGGATCAAGTTGACAAATGATCCACAAAAGTCATTCAATATCGAAAATAAAGAATGCTGTCAGTGAGTTGGACAATTAGATTGAATGATGTATAAAGCTAACATGTCGAAAGCTAAATATCTAAATTTATTAAAAATATTTTTGAAACATTATTCCTTATGTTTATAGATTTTTTTTTGTAAAGGAAAAAGTTTTCCCTTTTTTAAAAATTAAAAATGTTTTTTAAAATTTATTTATTTAAATTAGTTTCAATTATACAGTATATTGGTTAGACATCTATATAGTTCATAAAATGATCCCCCCCAAATTGTTCCCTTCCACCCCTGGCCCTCTACCTAGCCAACGTATTAATACTAACTGCATCCCCTGTGCTGTGCTCCCCATCCCTGTGACCAACTATCAACTACTAATTTGTACTTCTTTAACCTTTCACCTCATTCTCCCAGCCCCCCAACCCCTCTCCCCTCTGTCCATATGATTCACTTACATGTGTAATCTAAGGAACAAAAAGAACAAACTAATCAAAAACAGACTCACAAATATTGTGGACAATTTGGTGACAGATAATTTTTTTTTAATGGTGACATTAATGAAATCCAGCAAGTTTCAGGTCTAAAATTTAACAGTAAGGCATATATATGTGTGTGTGTGTGTGTGTGTGTGTGTGTGTGTGTGTGTGTGTGTATCACATTATGTGTTCACCTTCCGTAGCTGGATTTCTTTCTGTCACCACATATTTGACCCCTTTTACCCCATCTACCCAGCCCCCTCTGGTAACCACTAGTCTATAGTCCATGTCCATGAGTCTCTGTTTGTCCTGTTTGTTTTTTGCTTTATGTTTATATCACTTATATCTTTATATCTAACATATAAGTGATATCACGTGGTTTACAACTTTTTCTGTCTGGCTTATTTCACTAAGCATGATTATCTTGGGGTCCATCTATGTTGTTGCAAATGGTGGTATTTCATCTCTTCTTATGACTGAGTAATATTCCATTGTATATATGTACCACACCTTCTTTAGCCAATCATCTGTTGTCGGACACTTTGGTTGCTTCCATGTCCTGGCCACCATGAATAATGCTGCTATGAACATTGGTATGCAAATATCTTTTTGGATATGAGTTTTCAAGTCTTTGGGGTAAATACCCAGTAGAAGGATTGCTGAATCATATAATAGATCAATTCTTAGTTTTTTGAGGGACCTCCATTCTGTTTTCCATAGTGGCTGTACCGATTTGCAGTCCCATCAGCAGTATATGAGGGTTCTTTTTCCTCTGCATCCTCTCCAACATTTGTTATTATTTGTCCTGTTAATAACAGCTATTCTAACAGGTGTGAGATGGTATCTCATTATGTTTTTGATTTGCATTTCTCTAATAGCTAGAGATGATGAGCATCTTTTCATATGTTTGTTGGCCATTTGTATGTCTTCTTGGGAGAAGTGTTTGTTCAGGTCCTCTACCCATTTTTTGATTGGATTTTTGTTGTTGTTGTTGTTATTGAGTTGTATGAGTTCTTCGTATATTTTGGATATTAGGCCCTTATCAGAGGCATTGCTTGCAAAAATATTCTTCCATTCAGATAGTTGTCACTTGACCTTGTTGATTTCTTTTGCTGTGTGGCAGTTTTTTAGTTTGATGTAGTCCCATTAATTTATTTTTGCTTTTACTCCCCTTGCCTTTGAGGTCAAATTCATAAAATCCTCTTAAAGTCCAAGGTCCATGAGTTTAGTTTATTGGTTTATCATGTGTAAACTCAGAGTTTTTAAATATTAAAATTGCACTGGTACTTTATAAACACTCTGTGCATCATACTTTCAGAGATGAGATATTTTAAAAACATACTATTTGTATGTCCTCAAATCTGTTTTTATAGGATATTCTTTTTCAGCATAATTTCCATCCCTGGTTATTTATTACTAGCCACATTTTCATAAAACAATCTTTATTTCTTCAGAGTTTATCTGTGCCTGTAGTTTATCCCCCACCTAAAATCATAATTCTTTGTTAGTGACACCCTGATTGTTTTCTGGGTAAATGATTATGATGTTGCAAAAGGGATTATGAGTTTAGCTGGGAAATAACCAGCAGGCATAGATGAACTCTAAGGAAATAAAGATGTTCCTTTTTAATGCAAATGTCTCTCATAGGTAAGGAAAAGGAGTGGATATTCTTAATATTCTCCATAAAGTGACAGTTATGTTTAAAATGAAAAGAGTTGATTGATTGGGTTATCTTTGTGTTTCTTTTTTCAGATACATTTAATATACAATAATGATTATAGAAACATAGTTCTGAAAGGGTTCTCTATATGCTCTTATTTTTGACAGACAGAAGCAATATGTGTTTAGCTATCCAGAAAACAAATACACATTATTCTAGACACACTTAGATTTCTAAGAGGGGAAATGTATTTTACCTTGATTTTACAATTAACTAAATCTTATATATTCAACATGTTAAGCATGAAAGAGAAGTTTAAATTTTGTTATAATTTCACATTTTTAGGTAATTGTCATATTTTATAGGATATTTTGTTGTTTATTAGAACAATGACAGAGTTCTTAAACAATTTCTATACTTAAAAAAAGAGAGCTACAAGTGCAGGCAGATGAACAGATGTATCTTTAATTTTTCAAAAGTAATCATATTTATTTTCTCCTCTGACCTATGCCATAGCTCTGTAAAAATAGCTTGTAAATAAAGCTATTGAACCATTTAGGATTTGGCTTAATTTTATATTACAGGGAACAGCAAACAACATTAGAATGACATAGAAGTTTATTTCTCTTCTATGTCAAGTCTGGTAGTAGGCAGTCAATAGCTGGAATGGCAACTACATGTTACTTATGTTGTTTCCATCCTCAAGGTCACCTTGTCATTCAAGATGATTGTAGATCTCTAGCCATCATGATCTGTGTTCAAGGCATCAAGAATGGGGAAAATGAGGAGAGCAAGATAGACACCTCCTAGCTGAGGTAGCTTCCTTTAAACCAGTCTTCCTATAAGTCTAACACGACACTTTTGCATGTGTCTTTTTGGCCAGAACTTAGCCACATCTAGATGCAAGGGAATTTGGAAATGTAGTCAATTAAGTGGGCACATTGTTGCTCAGAATAAAATTGGGGTTGTGTAACTAGGGAAGATGAGCAGAGTGGATTCTGAAAGCAACTTTCGTCTCAGTCACAGGCTATAATGTTATTTTCATTACTGATCCATAGCTGCTTGTTTTCAGAATATATAGATTTTGCAGTTAACATGGTATGAAATACAGGGTAGAAACCAACCTTTTGGGATTTAAATAAGTCAAATTTAAGAAAACACTACTACAGTTTTCTTTCTTTCTTTTTTTTTTTAATGTAAACTATATCTTTCAGTCTGAAAGACATACTCTGGTTACTTACACAAACAGAGAACTCACCATTATTCAGCTTCAAGTTTTCACCTTAGGACTTCCTGAAACAAGTTCCACGTCACTTTAAAATACAGTCTTTGGCCTGATGCCGAAATCCAATCTGCTTTGGCAAAGACTTTCAATGTGCTCTGTTAAAAATACTGTGATATGAAATGTTTGTCTAAAATGCATGTTTCAATATTAGGATATTTTGAAACCTATGACGATGGAAATGTTCACAAGACTACACAGAGAACAAATATAAAATAAGTTCTTACAGAAATATCCAATATTAGTATAACAGAGCCAGAGATTACAAATGGTCTCAGAGATAGAGCCTCATGGTTATGTTCTCTTAAATCCTTCATAATCCACTTACAAAATGAGAAATTAATTACTTTTAAACTGAGTTCTGGAGACTCAGGGTTTCTTGATTTGGAGGAGGAGGATGAAGGGGGACGGAGTTGCTCAATAAAGCATCTATGCTTAGATGTTTTTTACATGAGGGTTTTTTGTAAGATTAAAGAAAAAATTATGCCACAAAAGTTAGAGATCTGTGGCCTTGAGTCCTAGGAGATCTCCAGGACCCCTTTCAGGTTGGTATTCTGGGATTTATATTGTCACAGAATGTTATATGTTGTCAAGACATGGGACTGAATTTACATCTCTTTACTGTAAGACCAGACTCCCGAGAATCACGGAGAGAAGATTGTTTCACCTCTTCATTTCATTGAAAGCTATCCAAAAATGATCCAATGTTATTCAGCTGTCTATATTGGTGACTTCTATTTAGATACTTTTTTCTTCAAGTATAGAAACCCACTCTAGATATGAAAGTAAAGTGTGTTTATTTTAGTAAGAAGTAGAATTGTATAGAAATCCAATAGCAGGAAGTAAAGAAGAGTTGGCCTTATAGGAATTTAGAATTCCTAGACCTGAGATAGCTCTCCCTCAGGATGGTTGGGACACTCATGGGTCCCCACTTTTGGGGTAAGCGTTATTTTCCCCTACTGATTGTCTTCTTATGCTTACTCATATGTTCTCCCTATGCTCAAAGATTTAATTAATAATGGTTTATTGAGGCCTCCACTCTGCCTCATTGTCTGCCTCTCAGTTAACTGATTCAGTCTCCTGAATTTATTTTTCAGTTCTAAATCCAAAGAGAGAAGTTGGTTCGGTCTAGTTTATATTTTCAAGCCAGGCAGCATGGTTGCCTAAGGAGAACGCAGAGATGAGTCAGTCTCTTAACAATTGTTGCCAGGACCTAGTGAGAGCAAGTGGAGAGAAGGAAGGACAATTTGTTATAAAACATGGCCTCTGCATCTCAGCTGGCCCATGGCTATGATTTAAGGCAATTTTAAAAAGTGAAGTGGATCTAGTATGCCAGAGACTTCTCTGAAATGTCCTGAGGGAAGAAACTCAACGTCAAAGAGGTAAGGTTTGTAGGCCAGAGTTGTTAATGATGGAGTGGATGTGAGGAGGTGAACAGTAAAGGGAAGGGTATTAAGGGCTCAGGCACATCCGGACCACGCTCACTGTATGGGAACAGTGTAGTCTCAGACAGCATCAATCTGAGTGCAGATGTTCTTAACAGATGTCCGCAACGCCATCCTCTCATATGCTATTTGAATATAAATATTATGTTATTCTTACAGAGCCATTGCTGGAAATGAGTAACCTGGAGCTTCATTCTAATTTTGTTCTCTAATGCCCTCATCATAGACACTTTTTAATTTCCAGGACTGATCTACTTGATGACTATGAAGAAAAATTTCACACCAAATTTCCTGTGGGGCAGAGTATTCTCTGGGGGTCCCAGAAGATTTTCAAAGCAATATTACAAGTGTGGCAGGTGCCTTCCCTTGTCTTGTCTGGCATCCAGGGCCAGATGATTCTGACGGGAGCTCAAGCCTGTCGCATATAGATTCCTCTTTATTGGTTCTTGAAATGCCTCTGTTTTCTTCTTTATTGAGGAAGAACTAAACTTCAACCAGATGCTTGTGATTAAAATAAGGGATAACGATAATAGAACTTTTACCAAGGATATGTCTTTTCCTGCTATCAGAAAATGCCAAGGTAAAAACAAGCCACTTATCTGCAAATAAACATTGCACTGGGGGTAAATGGTTTATTTTCCAAATTTGAAACAATTATACTTTGACAGCATCACTCTCAAGATTTTAGGTTTATTATAACATCATTAAAAACACATTTAGTTGGTATTAGTGAAACACAGTTCATTGCACTGTTATGTAAAAAGCAATTCTGACATGAAGCTAAACAAAAACAGTCTCAGTTTAATTTTCCATATTTCTAAAACAATATTTCTTACCTTCTCATGAATTAAAGTATTTGATTCACTGAAATTTTCCTCTTTAAACAAGAATGATGAACTACACTTATAATAAATGGCCAAATTTTCATTATATGAAATTTCCTGTTTTAGAATGTAGAAATACAAATGCATCTGTTTTATAATTAGAGAAATTATTTTACTTGATCCTATAATACCAGTTAACATAAATGCTACCTCAGAAGACGAATAGTGTTTTTGTGTTTTCTTTATGGAATCCCAACTATACAAAGTTTAAATACAGGCTAATCATCTAATTTCTTGAAATAATACCCTTTGGAATACCCACCACAGATTTGGTGGGAAGTTTGTTTATAAAGGAGATAGAATTCTCATTCCTTGCTCAATCCAAAAAATTCTTACTAGAGAGGGGACAGCATACTCTTATATCTTCCATTGAAAAATATATTTCTTTGACTCCATTCCCTTCACAATCATTTTTACTTCCTCCATAGTAAAATTTCTAAAAAGACATATCTATACACTACTTCCATTTACTCAACTTTTGTCTTCTTTTTGACCCATGGAATTAGGTTCTTGTTTTCACCAGGACCATAAGGTTCAGTTCAATAGTGACCTCCATATTTCTCAGAGCTCGTATCAGTCTCTCAGCATCATTGATTACTCCATTGTCCTTGAACCTGTTCTTCCCATATCCTTGAGGACACTAGTTATGATTTCCTTTTCATCTGCTGACTGCTCCTTCACAGTGTGGTGTGAAATTTCTTCTCCTTTTCCCAGATTCTGAATGTCAATGTGCTCAGGGCACAACGTTGTAACCTCATGTATCTACACCCTATTCAATCCGAGACGTATAATTTCACTTTAAAAATCACCCCCTTAACTTCAGAACAAAACTTTGGATCTTCCTTTGCAAACTGAGTCCTCTTTTGGTCTCCCCTGTCTTTTAAATGACAGTACTATTTACCTATTTGTTCAGGCCAAAGATGCTAGCAGTTATCTTTGAATCATATTTTCCACACAGGCTCATATTCATTCTACAGTAAGTCCTATTAACTCTATCTTAAAATATACCCTGAAAATCACCTCTTCTCATTGCCTGCACCACTCCCAATTCTTTCCTTTCACACTTTATCCAGTCTCTACTTCGCAAAATATCAAGAATTATATTTTAAAAATGAAAATGAGATCATATACTTCCACGGTGCAGACTCCTCCATGGCCTCACATTACAGTTAGAACTAAAGCCAGAATTTCACAAAGACCACTATAGCTTCGTGTGATCAGGCCCCATTTAGCTCTATGGCTTCACTGCCTGCCTCTCTTGCTCATTGTGTCCAAGGTTGCCAAGCCAGTAAGTGAGGATGCTGGATTATAAATATAGGCCTTCTGATTCCAGAGTATATATTTGCCAACACGTACAATACTTTCTTTCTACTTCTTCCCATTTCTGTGAACTTTAAAAGATAGTTTACTATTACTTTATAGAATAGATCTTAACTTCTTAACTTTAGGTGCTAGAATTGGATCTAGGTTTTTGTTTGTTTTGTTTATTTAGTCAAATATCTTAATAAAACTTTTTTATAGGTAAGTCATAGTTTCTTTGAAAAAAATTTAAATTTCCTAAATTGCTTTGAACCTAGTAGATATTTAATCGATCTTGGTTGGATAAAATATCAAAAGCAAAATCTAGATATATGATAATATTTATGCTCTTATCATTACAGTGGTCATTTTCTTCCAAAGGTGGAATAGGTTTTTTTTTTTTAAATGGATAAAAGGTGACTGGTAGGTAGGTTAAAGCTAGTGTGGCCTTTTTGTCCTTGACTATAGTCTCAAATACCACTTAGATCATCAGCTTTTTTAGTATGTCTGCTCACAAAACAATTTTTTGAGGCATCTCATTTATATCAATAGCATTATCCACTTAATAAACATTTTCGACAATCTATTATGTTCTAGGCCCTGAAGTAAGCTTTAGGATATAAATGAATAAAGTATGAATCCTGCCTCAAGGAATTTATGGTCTGATAGGAAGGATGAATAATTGCAGTAATGAATGCAAATGGTCCTTACCTCTCTGAGATTTGCACTAAGGAAGTCTTCACAGAAACGTTGAATTTGAGTCTTGAGAATGATTTAGGTTTGTCATCACAATCAGGATAGTTGGGTGGGGGATGAAAGGCATTCCTGGCAAAACTTATATGCTAGAAACATGCCACATGTAGAAGGCAATAATTGTCTTTTGAGGTTTCTCCTTAATTATTCATTCTGCATTCAGGCAATTTATAGCTTGAAGATTCTGAATTTCCACATGCTAAAGTTATCTAAAGATTTGACATCAAAGATCAGTATATTCTTCTAAGCTCTAGGGACTTGACAATCTGTCCTAAAGGGACAGGAAACAATAGAATGTTTTTTAATCAGGTAGTGATGACAGGATAGAAAACTGATATGTAGGGACAAGCTGAAGTCAGTGTCATTCAGCATAACAGTAATGTGCTTATTCGCCTTCTCAAATTCCTGGAAAAATGGTCATCACCAGGGACCTTTTGTAAAATGGGTGATGAGATCATGGCCTGTTTTCCTTTTTGATTTTGTGGAAGATGAGAAACATTAGCCACACAGTTTATTGAGATATTTATCTCCTGCATTATCATATGCAAATTAGATTCAACACAGAGGTAACCTTAGGGTGGAGGGTATCAGGAGGCAAGGTTGTAACCCCTACCCAAGTCTCAGTCACAAGAATTCTACTTCTTTCTCTTCCCTATTACTCTTTTGTACAAAATTTTTCTCCACCAAAGATTTCTCATCTGAAATGTTGAAATAGACTGCTCTAATTCTAAGTACACTATAATGAGAAACGAGTCCTTCATATGACTGTTATTTTAACTGATTGGAATGGCACTGTGTATATGTTTGGTGCAGCATAATGCACAAATCCATAAGATGGACTGCTGAGCACCTTGTTTAGGAAAAACTCAGCTTGGCCCAAAAGCTGAGTGGTTGTTCTGATGATGCACTTTTATTTTATCAACTTGAGCGCTAACTCTGTAGCCTCTAGTTCTACCCAAAGTAGTTTAAGAGAAAACCTCTTAATGTGTGAAGTGACTTTACGACCAATTTTCATTCACTCATAGTCGTAAGAAGCTGGACAAATAAGATAAAGTTTTAAAGTCTTTTTATTTCAATATCAGAGAATTTTTTCTACTTTTAGAGTATTTGAAGATGTTTTTGAAATGAACCTATAAAGATCAAGAGGGTCCAGGACCTAGACCAAAGACATCTTCCTTTGCTGGTAAAGGCACTGGGGGTCAGGAAAGCGGCTATCATTCAGTTATAGGTCAGGAGAGTGGTCCAGCCTCACAGTGGACACACTGGAAATAAAAGAGAGGAGGAATTAGCTGAGCCCCTGCCTTCTGCCTAATATATAGGACAATAAATGGAGTAAGATCAAAGTAGAACCACAGCAAAAGAAGACTAAGGGTATTGAACAAATCATCAAAGTTCAGGAACAATGGGATACATGGAGACTTGGTCAGAAAATTTGTTGAAGTCCATTTCTTAGCTTGAGATCTCTGGAATATGGGGGAAAGGATCTCTGAAGAACTGTCAAGGAGTTTGTGAATCCTATGTAATATGTAAGCTTGCATGATTTTGTACTGTGTAGACAGTCCATGGCTTTCTTCAGAGTTTTGAAGGAATTCACGTATGAAGAGTTTCAGGATTCCTCTATAGAACCCAAGGTTAGATTTTACTAAGGCCAAGGTGAATTTGATATTGAGATATCTAAATAACAAATTGCTTCCCAATAAAAGACAGGAAAGGACCCAGAGTATGTGTAGGAGTCAGCCTAACAGAAGGGTTAGCTGGCCCCTGCTTTGGTTGGACATAGAAGAAATTAGGTAAAGTGTAACTAACTCTGTCCTTATGGAAGGCTTCTTCCTCTAGCCCAAATTAGGGCAATTAACAAAAAGTGCCACTCTGGCTCCATCAGTGGAAATTTGCATGTTTCCTTGCCAGTGAGATTAGATGTCAAGGATAAGGGTGGTGGAAGATCACTCTCAAGTTTTAAATTGAGAAATGATGCTGTCATGTACAGTAATATTATAATAAGTGACAAAATTTTTTTAAAAATTTCATATGATTACATATTTAACTTAAGTCATAATATTTCCAAATATATACATATATATTTGTCAAGGTAAAACTATCTACTTCTCACCATTTAATGATTCTTTTAACTTCTATTATACTATAAAATTACATTAATTTGAGATTCATACTGTTTTTCTGTAGTTTGATATCGTTTAGAAATTATGTCTATCATATCTGCAGAACATCAAGACCTTTAGTACACCAGCTTATCAAAAATACATGGAATTAAGCAAATATAAATCAATTTACTTATGACAAATTTGAAAATAAAAACAGTAAAATATTTAATTGATTTGCATTGAAAGGTAATGTCTGATTAATTCACAGGCTTATTGAGAAACCAATCTAGTCCTGATGTGGAGATAATGGACTGCTAATTGCCATGCTTTTGAGCCTGTTAATATCTTGTTTCCCACCCACTATGTTCCCTCCTATTGGCATGTCTGCCAAGCAGATCGACCTAAGCTGTTGAATAGGTTAAAGTGCTTAAGGCATTAAAATCTCCAGCCAATTCACTCTCATCTACTGCTATTTTTTTTTTTTTCAGTCTTTCAGAAAAGAAATGTTGGAACAATTAGCTATCATAGAGAAATCACTCTCTTTTAATGTCACATAGTTTATATGTGGAACCATTATAATAAAGACATACAATTTGGATCATGGGGTTAGTTAAAAACACATTTAGCAATGCTCTAAGAGAAGGGAACTTACAAATCCTTGAGGACTATAAATATTTGAACCAAGAAAAACATGAAAGAGTAATTTTAAGGCACATTTTGCCTGAATTTCAGGTTGACCAATGCGGTTATAAGGGATGTTTGCTCATTAATCATACTTCTGACAGAGGAGAAAGAGTGTTAATAGGTAAGAAGTAGAATTGACCCAAAAGATTAATTTTACTCAAACCAATGATTTTATAAAGAAAATTTGAGGGCCCAAAGGTTAAATGTCTTGCCCAAAGTCGTAGAGCTACTTAGGATCAGAGCTAAAACTCAATTTCAGGTCAGGATTCTCACACAGAATCTCTCCAGAATGTATGACTTACGGTTTCCTAGCTTGTCTCTCCTAGGAAAAATCTATTTTGTTCTTTATTCTGTTATTGAAAAAACATTTTTATTTTGGACCTTCTGCATTCTTAGCACTTCGCTGGGCATTTTGGACTTAGAAACCAATGAGCTCTTGGCTTCAAGGCATGGGCATGGAGTAAGGACTCTGAGGGGAAGGGCAGTTTGGGGGTAGAGAGAGTCTCTAATGATGAGAAGATGATTGTTAAGTCAAGAAGGAGAGGAAACCAAGACTCACTGCTGGATTATAAGCACCTTTGCATAGGATTTAAAAAATGTTCCCTTGGGGTAGCTGTACCCCAATGAACATATGGCTTGAATGATGAATACAGGACTGAATTTCAACCCCAATCACTCTCTGTACCTGAATTCTTATGTCAGGCACAATCTCCATAACATAAGCAGAAGATGTTCCATGATGAGGGACCATAACAGGAAAAACTTTTCCTAGACTTTTCATCTAGGAAGTCGTTATTTAAGAGGGGATAGAACAATTCTTATACACTTTTCCCACTCTTCCTCTTCCTAACTCTGTCTATAACTACTCAATCTAAGTGCCAGAAAGAGACCACACCTCACATTGCTTACAATATACTTTAATTTACATTAATTGTTGTTTTGTTTTGAGCTATGATAGTATAGTTATTAAAGGTTTGGAATCCTGACTCTACCAATTGCTTATTAGCTATGCGAAGTAGGGCAAGTTAATTTTTTTGTCCTATAAAATGCAGACAAAACATGCAGTAGGAACCTCATGACATTCTTGTGAAGGCTAAAAGAGCAAGAGGAAAAATATTTAGTGCTTGAAAAGTGCTTGGCATATGGTAAGTCTTATATAAATGTTAGCCGTTATTATCTCATTGATTGATATAGTAATTCTATAATGTCAGTAGTAGAATATAATTATCCCATTTAACATATGACCCATATATCACTTGAGATTTCAAAACCACTTAAGATATTATAAGATTGATCATGGATTGTGAAAGCTCAAAGCCCTTCTTAAAGATTTTTGCAAAATCCTCCTGGCTTACATTCTCATGGCTGCCTTAGCTTCTTCACTCTACTCCTAAGAATGATTTGCTCTTTCTCAGTGAGTCATCCCTCCTCCCTCCACATCTCCCATTATTTATCATCAACCATCAATATAAAGCTCTTCAGTGTAATAGAACAGTTATTGAAATTTGAGGATTTTGATGAGGGATCAAACTGCATCTTATACAGCAAAAAATTTAAAATTGTATAGTAGGCCTTTCTCCTGCCCTGCCACAGAGATTTCTAATGCCTTTGACATCTCATGTTGTGTCCCCATACTCTCGCCATCTTGTCACCTCTCTCTCTCTCTCTTTTTCTCTCTCTGTCTCTCTCCCCTCTTATATCTTCTTTGATTTTTCTTTCTTTTCTCCTCCTCTCTTCAATGATAAGGACCAAATTACACTCATTTTCTTTTGCAAGGAAACTAAGCCTCCTCCCTCCTTTTTTCTTGACTTCTCTTCTGTTTTCAGGATTTTATCTTCTATCCCAAATGTTTTATTGCAGACCTTTGTAAACAAAGGCAATTCTCTCCTTGGACCTAAACCAGCTGTCAAGAAAATGATTTTGTCTTTTGCATTACTAACACATGAGGAAACCCAAAGTTTCCTCATGGATTGCTGAAAGTTACCCATGTGATATTCAGCAGGACAAGGACTTGAACTGAATTGCTTTGACTCAAATCCAGTACACTTTCTGTTGTCTTCTTATTTAAGGAATAGCTATGAGATACTTGAGTATCTTGTCTTTTGACATATTTATAGAATATAAGTTCAATTGAAGGCACTGCTAGAGATTAAAAGTTTCAAAGATGAATAAGACTTAGTCTCTGTCCTCAAAGTACTTAAAAATTTACTGAGGGCAGCAGGATTCTATATATGTTACAAAGAAAATGACCTTGCGTCAATGAGAGTAGTTCTGCTTCTCATAATGTCGCATTTTGGGCTAAAACTTTTGTTGAAGAAATAGTTTATGGTTAAAAAAAGGAAAAGGAAAGAATGAAAGAGAAGAATAGATAATTATCAACATAAATAGATTGGTGTAGAAGTCCAATGCTTTACCATTATAATGCTTCCTTAATCAGATGTTGTGATATTTCATGAGTAGTAATTTGATTCATTCCTCTTTAAAGAAACATGCATTTTTAAAAGAATTCAGAAGAATACAAAGAAATTAAAATTAACCTTACTTACCCTGCTCATTTATTTTGAACTCTTTGTCATATTTCCTTTCAGTTTTTGTCATAACATACATATGCCTATAGGAAGGGAAAATTTAAATATAATTGGTGCTAGGAACTAAAATATGCCCCTCACAATTCGTATGGTGAAGCCTCAACCCCCAGTACTTCAGAATGTAATCTTAATTGGAGATAAAGTCTTCAAAGTGTGACTAAAATGAGACTGTTAGAATGGGGCCCTCATCCAATATGACTAGTGTCCTTATATGCAGAGAAGGAGACACCAAGTAGCGAGCAGGCAGAGAGGAAAGGCCGGCCCTGTGAGGACACAGTAAGAAGGTAGCCATCTGTAAGCCCCAGAAAAAGGCCTCAGGAGAAGCGAACATTTCAATATCTTGATTTTGGACTTCTAGCCTCCAGAACTCTGAGGAAGTTAAATTCTGTTGTTTAAGCCACACAGTCTATGTTATTTTGTTATGGCATTCCTCACATACTAATTCAATTGGCATAAGGTTTTTTTCTCCCACGATTAATATTAGGTCTTAAGCATTTTACCATGTCAATAAAAATTCTTCATGAGATAATTGCTACTATAGGAAAACATAATTTAACTGTTCTCTTTTGTCAGATATTCGGCTTTTGTACCTGTTTGCAAAAGAACTTTCAAAGTTGAGAATCACTGAAACCATGGATCCCTTAAAATGGTCTGAGTAGGAAGCTAATGTGTTGATTATCTGGGGTAAAATAACATTGATACCCTATTTCAATTCAGCCTGGTAAAATAGGCATCACACTTTCCACTACAAACAATGTTGCTTGATTGCAGTGGTACCTCATTATTGCTGTGACAGTTAAAGGCCTGTCATGTGAATTTCCATTTTCAGTGTTTTAAAACATGGCTGAGATTTGATTTGAAATAAAACTCTGCAGAATCAACTTTTGCATTTTCTTTTCTAAGCCAATCATTTCCGAACTTTCATTGTGTCTTGGTTTGAATTTCATTAAAACGATAAAGGGGATTACTAGTAGGAGCTTACTAGTTTCAGATTTTATCTTTGGATCCTTTAATCTAACAGCTTTGATTTAAAATAGAATTTCATAGACCATTGCTTGATCGTATTGATTAGTTCCGCATACTAAGAAGTTATTTTAAAACAAAACCACAGAGATAAAGTTTGAATATCTCTAATAGCTACTTCTCAGCTATTTAACTCACATGCCTATAATACTTCTTCCAAATCTGAGGCAAAGAGAACAATTGCCCATTCTCTCTTCTGGTACATTATTTAGTGAGGTCAAGCTTTTCCTAAAATAATTTGGAACTTTATAGTATGATAGGAAAACCACTATATTGTTAATCAGGATTATAAATCAGGTTCAAGTCCTGCTTCTCTTATTAAGAAGCTGTGTACCCTTGGACACTTGGACCACTGGACCTCCAGTGACATTATTACCTCGGACTGATTACCTTTACGATGAAGGTAATGGTAACAGGAGTCCTCATCCCTCCCCACCCACCACAACTATTAGGGACCAAATTCGACTGAACAGGCACAGATGTTTCATAAATCACAAATGTCAGTCATCACTATTACCTGGTGTGTAGATGAGAAGTATATTGACTTTTCAAACAGATAATACATACTTGGTGCTCTACTTACACAAAAATGATGTATGATATGAAAACGTTGTAAGGCCTTCCTAAAATACAGAGAACAAGAAATTTCCAAGTTAAAGACCTTAAGCATTTTCCATACCATCAAGAAATACCTCTCAAAAAGTTCATATTTCTATGTGTGAAGTTGCATATTTTGTCTGTTTTGAGTTTTTAAAAATCTCTCTTTAATGTATGGCTTAATAGAAGACAGCTGCTATCTCATATCTGCTACTGTATTCAATTTTTTCTTAAAATTAAATTTATTGGGATGACATTGGTTAATAAAATTATATGGATTTCAAGTGTACAATTCAATAATATGTCATATGTATATTGCATTGTGTGTTCACCACCCAAAGTTAAATTTCCTTCCGTCACCATATATTTGACCCCTTTAACTCCTTTCTACTTCCTCCCCTCTTTCTCTCTGGTAATCACCATACTGTTGTCTCTGTCTATGAGTTTTTGTTGTTTGACTTGTTAGTTTGTTGCTTTCAGTTTTATATCCTACATATGAGTGAAATCATATGATTCTTGACTTTTTCCATCTGACTTATTTCACTTAGCTTGATATTCTCAAGATGCATGCATGATTGAATAAAGAAGATATTGTACATACATACAATGAAATATTACTCAGCCATGAGAAAAGATGAAATACTACCATTTGTGAAAACATGGAGGAATAGATGTTTTTCTTCTAAACATTATTTAAAATGCAGAAATACAATAAGCAACAATTTGCATTTTGACTCCCACTGTTATTTTTATTTATTTAACTTATTTTTAGACCTTTTTTTGGAGGCTTAAAGAAAAGTTAGCCAGTTCCTCTATTTTAGCACGATTTACCGCATGTGCTCCTGATTCATTTATATCAGTAACCTATAATAAATGACTGATTGGTATAGTTTTGTTTATGTTTTAGAACTGAGAACATGCAGTCTTCTTCATTTTGTGTTATTAGTTAAAAACCATCTGTAAAGAGGCCTTTATAAATTAGTTTGAAATGGGAATTATTCTTTGACTTTTTAGTCATTTAATAAGAAATGAGT